>NC_087293.1:14161673-14461673 GCF_015220805.1 Pogoniulus pusillus
CCAATCAACCAGACCATGGCACTAAGTGCCTCAGCCAGGCTTTGCTTGAACACCTCCTGGGATGGTGACTCCACCACCTCCCTGGGCAGCCCATTCCAATGCCAATCACTCTCTCTGGGAAGAACTTAAGCCCAGACTTGATTAGGCTTTCAGCAACCTGGTCTGGTTGGTGAGGTGACCCTGTCCATGGCAGGGGAGTTGGAACTGGTGGATAACAAGTTGTCCATGAGATAGCAGTGTGCCCTTGTGGCCAAGAGGGCCAATGGAATCCTGGGGGGCATTAACAAGAGTGTGTCCAGGAGATCAAGGGAGGTTCTCCCCTGCCCCTACTCTGCTCTGGCGAGACCTCATCTTGAGTACTGCCTTCAGTTTTGGGCTCCCTGGTTTGAGGGACAGGCATCTGCTGGAGAGGGTCCAGTGGAGGGCTGTGAGGATGATGAGGGGACTGCAGCACTGCCTGATGAGGAGAGGCTGAGGGCCCTGGGGCTGCTTAGTCTGGAGAAGAGAAGACTGAGAAGGGATTTAATAAATGTCTATAAATATCTGGGGGTCAGGAGTGGGGGACAGGCTCTGCTCACTGCTCCCTGGGCTAGGACAAGGAGCAATGGATGGAAGCTGCAGCACAGGAGGTTCCAGCTCAACACAAGGGGCAACTTCTTGACTCTAAGGGTCCCAGAGCCCTGGCACAGGCTGCCCAGAGAGGTTGTGGAGTCTCCTTCTTTGGAGCCTTTCAAGGCCTGTCTGGATGTGTTCCTGTGTGCCCTGAGCTAGATTGTCTGGTCCTGCTGTGGCAGAGGAGTTGGACTCGATGATCTCTTTGGGTCCCTTCCAACCCCTAACATCCTCTGGTCCTGTGATCTCTGAGGTCCCTTCTAGCTCAAGCCATTCCATGATACAGACAACAGATGTGGTTTGAAACAGTTTTCCTGACCAGTGGGATTAGTGCCAAGTTTGGAATCAGATGGTACAAGCAGGTGTGGCTTTTTTCCAAGGAGAGAAAGGAGTGAACTGAGGAGACCTTACGAGGAGTAGATGTGCTGGATTGCAGAGGAGCCTGTCAGGGCTTTGTTGTTCAACTCGGGATGAAGAAAAGGGAACTCCCAAAGTAAACCTGCAGGAAATGGTTGTAGCATGCAGCTGTGAGGAGCAGAGGGCCTGTGGGGTGTGTGGTAAACATGGATCCTTTACAGACTCACAGCAACACCCAGGCTGGCAAAGCTCCTCAGCATCACCAAGTCCAACCTAGAACCCTGCTCTGCAAGATTCACCTTCAACCAGATCCCCAAGCACCACATCCAAACCACCCTCAAACACATCCAGGCTGGGTGACTCCACCTCCCTGGGCAGCTCATTCCAGTCCCTGACCACTCTTTCAGTGCAAAACTTCTTCCTAATGTCCAATCTAAACCTCCCCAGCCTCAGCTTGAGGCCATTCCCCCTTGTTCTGTCCCCAGTTGCCTGTGATAAGAGCCCAGCAGCAGCCTCTCCACAATGGCCCTTCAGGTAGACAGTCCTGTTGTGAAGGATTCTGAACTTGATCTTCTTAGAGGAAGGGTGGGGGGTGGGAAAGCTTATCAAGTGGGCAAAACTGAATAACCTCCCTCCAAAGAAGGTGCTTCTGGATTTGTGCTTTGACAGTGGTCTCAGGCAGCCTGTGGTTGTTGTCTGACTGAGGTCGAAGCGCTCCCTGGTTTCCCCTGCAATTATCCCAGCTTTGGATTCTGAGCCTTACCATCCACTATCACACACCAGTGAATCCATTAGCTGACAAGGGGTTTGTGCCTTTACTCAGCACAGAATCACTTCTGGTTTGCATCCTTCCACCTGACTTAGCTGTTTGTGTTTTGAAGCTGATGGCTGTTACCTTTTGGCCACCTTTCCCTCCGAGCAGAGAAGAAAGGGCAGCCTTGTTTAATGCATCATTACCTGTTCTCTTTATCCCCAAAGTCAGCTTCATTTTCAGTTTACCTTCATGTTGATGTCTTCCCTTTTACATCCAAAGCTTTAATTTCTCTTTCTGCTTGATTTCCTTTCCCTGGATCTGAGGTGGGATGTTGTGTTTGGATAATAGGACACCTTTGATCTCGGGTTTGTGTTGTGACGTGAGCGTTCCTGGCTCGGCTTTCTCTCGTTGTGCTTTTGCATCCCAACACTCCATTTGCCTTTTTGACTGCCTCTGCACGCTGAGCAGATGTTTGCAGAGAGCTGTCTACAGCAAGCCCCAGGTCTTTTTCCTGTGTGGTTACAATTAATTCAAGATTCAGCAGCCTGAGTGAGTAGCTGAAAATGTTGCTGCTGCTGTATGCTACCCTACTTTAGGAACAAAAGCGTTTCAGCAGCCGCTCTGCTGCTGCTCTTTTCTCTCTCAAGGCTGAGCCACTAAATCATAGCGTTGATTGGATTGGGAAAGACCTCCAAGATGCAGCCCTACAATCAACCCAACACCACCATGGCCATCAAACCCTGTCCCCAAGTGCCACGTCCACACCTTTCTTGAACACCTCCAGGGGATGGTGACTTCAGCACCTCCCTGGGCAGCCTCTGACCACTCTTGCAGCAAAGAAGTTTTTTTCATAATCTTATCATAGAATCAACCAGGTTGGAAGAGAGCTCCAAGCTCAGCCAGCCCAACCTAGCACCCAGCCCTAGCCAATCATCTACACTATGGCACTAAGTGCCTCATCCAGGCTCTGCTTGAACACTTCCAGGGACAGCAACTCCACCACCTCCCTGGGCAGCCCATTCCAATGCCAATCACTCTCTCTGCCAACAACTTCCTCCTAACATCCAGCCTTGACCACCCCTGGCACAGCTTGACACTGCATCCCCTTCTTCTGTTGCTGGGTGCCTGAGAGCTGCAGACAGCAACGAGCTCTGCCCTGAGCCTCCTCTGCTGCAGGCTGCACACCCCCAGCTCCCTCAGCCTCTCCTTACAGGGCTGTGCTCCAGGCCCCTCCCCAGCCTTGCTGCCCTTCTCCAAACACCTTCCAGCACCTCAACCTCTCTCTGCAGTGGAGGAGCCCAGAACTGGACACAGCACTCAAGGGGTGGCCTGAGCAGTGCTGAGCACAGGGGCAGAAGAACCTCCCTTGTCCTGCTGCCCACACTGCTCCTGAGCCAGCCCAGGATGCCATTGGCTCTGCTGCCCACCTGGGCACTGCTGCCTCCTCTTGAGCTCCTCTCTCCCAGCACCCCCAGCTCCCTCTCTTCCTGGCTGCTCTCAGCCACTGTCCCCAGCCTGTAGCACTGCTTGGGGTTGTTATGGCCAAAGTGTAGCACCTTGGCCTTGTTCAGTCTCATCCCATTGGCCTCTGCCCACCCATCCAGCCTGGCCAGGTCCCTCTGCAGGGCTCTGCTACCCTCCAACAGCTCCACAGCTGCTCCTAGCTTGGTACCATCCTCAACCTAAACCTCCCCTGGCACAACTTGAGGCCATTTCCTCTCATTCTATCACCTGATAGTAGTGAGAAGAGGCCAACACTGCCTCACTGCAACCTCCACAGCAAGCAGAAATGCACTCCCAGGCTTGGCTGTGAGCTTTTCTCTTGGATTGGAAGAGCCTTAGCCATTGTGTTCATAGCCTAGCACACTGCACTACTAAAACATCTCAGCAAATACTCTGTTGCCATGGTGATCTACCTTCCTCTTTTCCTAAAAGGACCCATTAGGTCCTGGGAGACCAAGTCTACTTTCCTTGCCTGTGAGGAGATCAGTCACATCCCTTATTTCACCCTTACTCCTGGCTCATTTTGTTGAGGACACCAAATAGGTTTTGCTTACTGCTCATTTATCTTTTCTTTTCCTCTCTGGGTTTTAACATTCTGAAATATCCAATCTGAGTGCTGTGAAACTCATCAGAGGATGTGCCTCTATGTCAGAACATGGTGCTGGAGCTTGCATTTTGACTTTCAAGGGGGAAAATGATCATTTAAAACATGAATGGATGTCAGTTAAAACTGGGGGGGTGGGTTCAAGAGAAGCTATGCTGAGGGGACAGCTACTTGCCAGTTGCTTATCCTAACCCACATGGTTACATCTCCACTGCCTGCCTTCTTCTACAAGGATGCTCAGAGGGCTGCTGCAGTCTGAAAGAGTTGGGGCTGTGCAGGCTGGAGAAGAGGAGGCTCCCAGGGGACCTTCTTGTGGCCTTCCAGCATCTGAAGGGGGCTCCAAAAAAGCTGGGGAGGGACTTTTGAGGCTGTCAGGGGGTGACAGGAGTGGGGAGAATGGAGCAAAGCTGGAGGTGGGGAGAGTGAGGCTGGAGGTGAGGAGGAAGTTGTTGAGCAGGAGAGTGGTGAGAGGCTGGAATGGGTTGCCCAGGGAGGTGGTTGAGGCCCCATGGCTGGAGGTGTTTAAGGCCAGGCTGGCTGAGGCTGTGTGCAGCCTGCTCTAGGGTAGGGTGTCCCTGGGCATGGCAGGGGGCTTGGAACTGTCTGCTCCTTGTGGTCTTTTCCAACCCTGCCTGATTCTATGATTCTGATCCCCCTTTGGTCAGAACCAAAGCTGTGTTTGTCTGAAGAAGGCTCTGTGCTGGCTCTTCATGACCTGTGCAGTGGGAATGATGGCACAGCCTGCTGAGAGGTGATTTCAGTCTCACCTCTGAGTGAAGGCTGAACTTCTGAGAATGAACTCAGGATTTCTTGTCTGCTAAAGCAAATCTGTTGCAGTTCAGCAGGTTTGTACTGTGATACTGTGATACTGATACTGTTTGGGTTTTTCCCCCCCTCTTTGTCATTGATCTGCTTGACAATACACTGAAGTTTCTCCTCTTCTCTTTATTCCTGTGTGATTACACTCTCCTGCCTGGCAAGGAGCCATTCATCCTTGGTGCTTACAACGCAGACTGAAAGCTGACATCATCCAGCCTGGGGTTCCTTTCTGCCTCAGCAGCCTGCTCTGTGAGTTGGAGAACACAGGAGCTCCAGCTGCAGTCTTGTCTTTAAGACACCAGGGTAGACTAATTGCCTCACATAGGAGCATCACAGTTCTTTTCTTAGCTTACCTGTCAATTAGCCAAAGGTGGTAGCACTGTATTAATGACAGGGAGATGCAGTTGCCCCCTGAAGGTGTGGCTGCAGCACTGCAGTGATGAGATGCTCGGGTCCTCAGTGGCCACTCAGGTTACCTACAGACCACCACCAGCATCCTGGCCTGGATCAGCAGTAGTGTGGCCAGCAGGAACAGGGCAGGCATCATGCCCCTAGACCCAGCACTTCTGAGGCCATACCTCCAGTCCTGCCTTCAGTTTGGGGCCACTCACTCCTAGAAGCCCCTTGAGTAGTGCAGCATGGCCAGAGAAGGGCAAGGAAGCTGGGGAAGGGTCTGGAGAGCAGGGCTGGGGAGGAGCAGCTGAGGGAGCTGGGGATGTTCAGTCTGGAAAAGAGGAGGCTGAGGGCAGACCTCATTGCTCTCTACAGCTCCCAGAAAGGAGATTGCAGTCAGCTGGGGGTTGGGCTCTTCTCCTTAGTATCAGGTGATAGGAGGAGAGGAAATAGCCTCAAATTGTGCCAAGGGAGGGTTAGGTTGGGGATTTAAAAATGTCTTTGCTGCAGGAGTGGTCAGGGATTGGAAGAGGCTGTCCAGGGGGGTGCTGGGGTCCCTGTGCCTGGAGCTGTTCAAGAAACCTGTGCCTATGGCCCTTGGGGCCATGGTTTGATGGACATAGTGGTATTGGGTTGCTGGTTGGACTGGAAGATCTTAGAGGGCTTTTCCAGCCAAAACAATTGAATATTCATCAGGCTTTTAAGCCTTCTCTTGCCCTACTCTGGAGTACTCCCAGAGGCCATAGGTCCCAAACCACATCCTATCACCACAAGCCACTGGGTGCCTCTTTTCACTACTGCTGGTCCATTTTTCTCCTTAGTAAATTTGTCCCATGACAGTTTCACATCTTCAGGGATTTTGTTTTAATGTTATTTTTTGTCACAGCTTCTTCTATTTTAGGAAGAGATCTACAGGCACAATTTTCCTCCATCATCTCCCAAGTTCACTTGAGGAAAAAGCACCAAGGCTGCTGTTAGCTCACAGCTTGGTTTGGGCAGTTGTGCTTTAGAGAGAGCTGGGTCACAAACACAATTAATATGCTTGGAGGAACATTTCATATTATTAGGGTCACATTCATATTTGCATCCCTCATGGCACTTCCAGAAGCTCTTTTTCTGAATGTAGCTTAACACAGGAGGGGGAGGGAGAAGTATGCTCCACTTTACAGAGGGATGGACAAATTCACTTGCTAAAATTGCAGCAGCAAGAAGGAAGTGGTAGCATTTGAGGGATAAATCAATCTTATTTTACTGTATCCAGTTCTGGGTGCCTCAGTTCAAGACAGATGTTGAGGTATTGGAAGGTGTCCACAGAAGGGCAATGAAGCTGGTGAGGGGCCTGGAGCACAGCCCTATGAGGAGAGGCCGAAGGAGCTGAGGATGGTTAGTGTGAGGAAGAGGATGCAGAGAGGAGACCTCAATGAGGTCTGCCCTGAGCCTTCTCTTCTCCAGGCTGCACACTCCCAGCTCCCTCAGCCTCATTGCCCTTCTCTGGACACCTTCCAGCACCTCAACATCTCTCTGCAATGGAGGAGCCCAGAACTGGACACAGCACTCAAGGGGTGGCCTGAGCAGTGCTGAGCACAGGGGCAGAAGAACCTCCCTTGTCCTGCTGCCCACACTATTCCTTATACAGGCCAGGATGCCATTGGCCTTCTTGGTCACCTGAGCACACTGCTGGCTCATCTTCAGCTGCCAACCAGCACCCCCAGCTCCCTCTCTGCCTGGCTGCTCTCAGCCACTCTGTCCCAGCTTGGAGAAGAAACCGAGACTGTGCCTCACGAGCTGATGCTGTTAACACCAAGTCACTATTAACACTGCAGGCAGCATGCTTCACCTGCAACATCTTCCCTACCCCTTCAAAAAACCCCAAGCACTGTGCCCAGACTATTTCAAGAAGGGGCAGGAACAAAGGGCAACACTGCCTGGGTGGAGGAACAGACACTGTCCCGGGTGCAGGAGGCTGGCCTCATTTCCTTCCACTCCTTTTCAGGACTGTGAGAGGCCACAGAAGCTGTTTCCACTGCCCTTTCCTTGTGCAGTGAGTGTGCCAACATGCACATTAATCCAGACCAGAGGCACCCTGCAGCACCACTGCATGATCCTGACCACCACTTCCCCCCTGCCTTGCCTGAAACTGCCTGAGACCTCCTGCAAACCTGGCAAGCCTCACCACATCAGATTATTCCAGTCTTCTGGAATTATATTTTGCTGTGTCCTCAGAAGTTCTCCTATACTTAGATTCCCCACAGTGAACTTTGGGATTCTGGAGCACAGCTCTGCAGCAGCTTGAGCAGTCCTGACTAATTTGGATCTAACTTAACTTGTAAGCAAACTGCATTATGCAGCCCTGCTGCCTGTGCTGCTTTGGATAACTGCATCTGAATTTAGCAAGGCACACACCAAAAAAATCATCCCACACTTCCAAAATCTCTATCTGCATTTCATGAATTGCTCTCAGCAGCAACCTCCCTTCTTCACCATACTCCTTGTACAACCCCACACTCAATCCAGAAGCTGATCCAGACAATTAACCCAGCAAAACTGGGTTGTTTCCAACCCAGACTTGTTGCCCAGTCTCACTCCACATCCATCCATGCAAACAGGAGTGAATAGCCAGGGGCAGGAGCTGCTTCTGCCATCCAAACCCCTCCAGTGAGGCTAGCACAACACCAGAGGCACTGGGGCTTCCATGAGAAGTGGTAGCTTTGGCCACCAAGCCATCAAAATTTAGTACCTGCTTCTGAAGTCTACACATCTTCTCCCCAGGAAGAGGTTCACAGAATTGTTTAGGCTGCAAAAGACCTCTAAAAACCATCCAGTCCAACCCTCAGTGCAGCATGACCATGGCCATCAAACCACGGCCCCAAGGGCCATGGGCACAGGCTTCTGGAACAGCTCCAGGCATGGGGACTCCACCACCTCCCTGGGCAGCCTCTGCCAATCCCTGACCACTCCTGCAGCAAAGACATTTTTCCTCATCTCCAACCTAACCCTTCTCTGGCCCAGTTTGAGGCTATTTCCTCTCCTTCTATCACCTGATACTAAGGAGAAGAGCCCAACCCCTGCCCTGTTCCTGCTGGCCACACTACTGCTGATCCAGGCCAGGATGCTGGTTGTGGCCTGCAGGTAACCTGAGTGGCCACTGAGGACCAGAGCAGCTGATCTCTGCAGTGCTGCAGCCATTTTGATGGGACAACTGCATTTACAGCTTTTAAATCCCCAACCTAACCCTCTTGGGGCACCATTTCAGGCAGTTTCCTCTCCTCCTATCAGCTGATACTAAGGAGAAGAACCCAACCCCTACCTGACTACAACCTCCTTTCAGGGAGCTGTAGAAGGCAGTGAGGTCTGCCCTCAGCCTCCTCTTCTCCTGATGGAACTCCCTCGGCTGCCCCTCCCCAGCCCTGCTCTCCAGACCCTTCCCCAGCTTCCTTGCCCTTCTCTGGGTCTGCTCCAGTACTCAAAGGGCTTCTAGGAGTGAGTGGCCCCAAACTGTGGAGAGCAGTGAGGTCTCCCCTCAGCCTCTTCTCCAGACTGCTCAAGTTTCCCAGAGGAAGGTTGCTCAGATATTTGAATTTCAGTTTATGCCATCAGATATCTTTACTTCTATTGCTCAATAACTGCTTTGTGACCTTGTGAAACAGGAGGGGACTTCAGTCAGGCGTCAGCACTGGCATGAGCTGCCCAGGGAGGTGGTGGAGTCTCCACCCCTGCATATGTTTAGAAGTCGTTTGGATGTGGTGCTTAGGGTTATGGTTTAGGGTGAGCCTTGTAGAGAAGGGTATTCAGTTGGACTTGGCCATCCTGAGGAGCTTTCCCAACCACAATGTCTCTGGGATCTGATAGAGCAAAATTCAGTTCAGTCTTGGCTATTGAATAAAGCAGCACATTGTGGGTGTTCTCTTTCCAGATTTTCAGCCCTCCAGTGCTTATGTTCATAGAGGATAGACACTCTTAGGCAATTAATAGCTAATAGTGATGCTTTGGGCACTAGAGAGCCAAGTTTCTCTCCCTCTCTGTAGTAGTAGCTGTACAAAAGATGCATGTGCTAGAAGAGAATAATCTTAGCAAGCCAGTGGGTGAGATGAGTGCTTAGTGACTGCTTCTGTCTCACCTGAGTTTGTCTTTTAGGATTGTGAAACTGAAGTGTGATCAGCCTCCTGATCTTTAATTCCACTCCTGCAGCAGGCTTTGAGCCCCTGAATGAAGCAGTTGTAGCCATTTAATGATACGAGTGTGGAGGGGGAAAAAAAAGCCTGTTCTGTATGTTAATGGTTGCAGGCATTGCTTGTAAATGGGTCAGGAGGAGAGCTGGATGCCTTGGAGTCACTGAGCACAGACCCAGCTGAAATGATAAAGCCAAGGAGTCAAAAAGGCAGCTTCCTAAAGTGTTATCTCTGGCTGGCACAGAGGAGGCAGGAAGGAAGGAGATCTATAAAAGGAGAAGTGTGTGGTAGGGAGAGATTCACAGGGCAGAGAGAGGAATAAGGCAGCAAAGTGTGGATATGGAGGGGGAAATGCATTGCACTGCTGTGGCTTTCTGTGCTGCTGCTGCTGCTGAAACCAGCAGGGGTACGAGGTTAGCACTCAGGAGTATTTCTAAACCTCATCCTAGGAGAGAGTTGTCAACATAGGCTGTAGAAATTAAGGTTTTGGGGGTGTTTATTAATAGAAAGTTAATGATTGTAGAATCATAGAATGGTTTGGGTTGGAAGAGACCTTAAAGGTCATCTAGTTCCAACCCTCTCACCATGTGCAGGGACACCTTCTGCTAGACTTAAGTTACTCAACTCCCTGTCCAGTCTGTCCTTGAACGCCTCCAGGGAGAGGAATCCACAACCTCCCTGTTCCAGTGTTTTGCCACCCTCACTGGAAAGAATTTCTTCCTCCTCTCCAGTCTAAATCTCCTCTCTTCTAGCACCAATCCATTCCCTCTCATCCTATCCCCATGGAGTCTTCTCTTCTCCAGACTGAACAACCCCAATTTCTTAAGCCTATCCTGACAGCAGAGGTGCTGCAGCCTTGAGATCATCCTTGTGGCTCTCCTCTAACCTCGCTCCAACAGTTCTGCATCCTTACTATGGGGACAAGGCAGAGTCTTCTGAAAAACTGACCTGGAAATGCAGATGGAAATACACTTGGAAGTCTCCCTGCATGATTAGGGTGCAAATGATCTGGTAGCATGCAAATGTGGTGGCCACCACAATTGCTTCAGTGTCAACTGGGTTGATCCTACAGTCTTGAACTGCAGGTAAGCAGGAGTAGGTTGGCTCTCACTGCAGCATCAGCCTGGAGAGCTGTAGGAACAGATCCATCCAGTTGCTGCCTCTTTGTGGTGGTGGTGGAGTTGTTGTTGAATGATGTGATGGTCAAAATAGAAACTCTTAAAACTACCTAAAAATAGCTTTAAAGCACAAAATGGCTCCAGCTGTTAGGAAGCTGTAACATTAAGAGGTAGGAAACTCTTAAGTGTGCTGCTGGTGTCTCTTCAGGCTCTCCTACACAAACTCCCTGACTTCTTTTTTGCCTCTTGAGGAGCACACAGAGTAACACTCATGAATTGGTAATTGTCTGGAGTTCCCTGCTTGTTAAGCACGATGGTGAAGAGCCTGATATAAATGCTGCAAGGAAAACAACAATCTGATGGAAAGGAGGAGGCAGTTTCCTCAATTTCATGACCCATATGAGCTGTTTGGATGAGAAGATCTGATGGAATTTGTATTTCTCTCTGGGTGATGCTCTTTGGGCTTATGTACATTAGGATTTAAAGTGATTCATGTGTGTTTCCTCCCTTCCAGATGTACTGTTGAATTAGTACAAGTGTGCCATGATGAAATCCTGTGAAATGTTGTTTTTCAGAGCAAGAAGCCTTTTTCCTTCCTTTTTTTTTTTGACTACAGAAGGTTTATTTAGTGACTCAAAGGGTTTTTTTTCCCCTCAATCTTTTCAAATAAACCTGCAACCCCCTAATAAAGCATTCCAGGTTTTATAGAATCAGAGTTGTTTCAGTTGGAAAAAGCCTCTAAGACCAACCCAACCCAGCACCATCATTGCCACTAAACCTTGTCCACATTTGAGCAGAGGCTGAGGGAGCTGGGGGGGTGCAGCCTGCAGAAGAGGAGGCTCAGGGCAGAGCTCATTGCTGTCTGCAGCTGCCTGCAGGGAGGCTGTAGCCAGGTGGGGTTGGCCAGGCAATGAGCAACAGGACAAGGGGACATAGTCTGAAGTTGTGCCAGGGGAGGTCTAGGCTGGATGTTAGGAGGAAGTTGTTGGCAGAGAGAGTCATTGGCACTGGAATGGGCTGCCCAGGGAGGTGGTGGAGTCGCTGTCCCTGGAGGTGTTGAAGCCAAGCCTGGCTGGGGCACTTAGTGCCATGGTCTGGTTGATTGGGCAGGGCTGGGTGCTAGGTTGGCCTGGCTGATCTTGGAAGTCTCTTCCAACCTGGTTGATTCTATGATTCTGTTCACATCTAGGAGTGAACCGCCAGGGGCAGGAACTGCTTCTGCCATCCAGACCCCTCCAGTGAGGCTAGCACAACACCTCAGGCACTGAGGGTTCCAGGAAAAGTGGTAGCTTTGGCCACCAAGCCATCAAACTTTAGTACCAGCTTCTGAAGTCTACACATCTTCTCCCCAGGAAGAGGTCTAGGGGCATGATGCCCTGTGCCTGCTGGCCACACTATTGCTGATCCAGGCCAGGCTGCTGCTGGTCTTCTTGGCCACCTACTACAGTGTGTATTATGATACACTACAGGTTCTGATCCAAGAGTGGAGCAGTGAGAATTAGCAACACACACTGGAAAAAAGGCATAACATTTTCATTTCATTGTGGTAAGTGTAACTGGTACCAGTTCCTTTGGAAGGCTGGCATCTTGCTGGACTATTTACCTGTTGAATCATTCCTTGTATCTAACAAGGATTATTTCTTGACTTTTAAGTCCATTTGGCTTATGTTGGGAAGTTTTATGGGATAAGTTTCTGTTGTCTTATTCATGACACTCAGGGAAGTCTCCAATGGGAGATTTGGTTTCAATTCAGTGCTGCTAATCAGGAGAAGAAAAGAAATGGATGCTTCAGTGAAGGTGTCTGCAGCAAGAGCTGCAAGTGAGTGCAGTTCCATACCCCAGGGGCACAGTGAACAGGGATCACCTTAGTCAGGAAAGTTCTGATTCAGGGGATTTTGTTAGCATGAGTAATTGGAATGAGCTGATGGTGAGCACTGGAGAAGAGTGAATCAAGTAAGTGTTGAGTCAGGCTTGTGTACAGAGTGGGTTGCTGAGCTCAGCTCTGGCCAAGGAAAGTTGTCACAGTTGTTTGCAGAAGTGGAGGCAGTGAAGAGCTGTGATTGCATCCAGGTGTTAAGCAGATGGTGATTGAAATTGTGGCAAGTGAGAGGACCAGAGGAAACGGTTACAGACTGTGCCAGGGGAGGTTCAGGCTGGATCCCAGGAAATATTTCTTCACTGGAAGGGTTCTCAAGCATTGGAATGTTCTGCCCCAGGCAGTGCTGGAGTCACTAACCCTGGGGGTTTCTGAGTGGCAAATGGCCCTGGCTTAGGGACATAGTTCAGTGCTGACCCTTTGGTACTGGGCTGAAGGTTGGACTTGGAGGATCTTGAAGGTCTCTTCTAACCAAATATATTCCGTGATGTTGTGGGAAGTTGAAAAGAGGAGCAGAAGAGGGAGCGTGTGAGGAACCAGCACATGAGTCTCAGCTCCTAATTGTCTGAGCAGGCACCTTTTGTGCTCCTGAGCTGGTTACTTTATCCAGCTTTCCTAGCAGATTGTGTCCTGCTTCTTCAATCTCATCCCTCCACTGCATGCCCTTAGGGAACACTCTCCTGATGTCTGCAGAGCCTTTTCAGATGCTCTGCAAATATCTTGTTCATTGCTACTGGAGGTCACTGAGCACCTCCCGTTTCTGTTACCTACAAATTTTGCTATATCATAGGGTACAAACCCTGTGAGGAGAGGCTGAGGGAGCTGGGGGGGTGCAGCCTGCAGCAGAGGAGGCTCAGGGCAGAGCTCATTGCTGTCTGCAGCTGCCTGCAGGGAGGCTGTAGCCAGGTGGGGTTGGGCTCTGCTGCCAGGCAAGCAGCAACAGAACAAGGGGACACAGCCTCAAGCTGTGCCAGGGGAGATCTAGGCTGGATGCGAGGAGGAAGTTGTTGTCAGAGAGAGTGATTTGCATTGGCCTGGGCTGCCCAGGGAGGTGGTGGAGTCTCTGTGGCTGGAGGTGTTGAAGCCAAGCCTGGCTGGGGCACTTAGTGCCATGGTCTGGTTGCTTGGCCAGGGCTGGATGCTAGGTTGGGCTGGCTGAGCTTGGAGCTCTCTTCCAACCTGCTTGATTCTATGATTCTATGACATGAGCACCTTTTGGAACTCAGGAGGTTTCTCACTTGGGCCAGTTTCTATCAGCTGGGTTTATCTGAGCATTCCCTCCTTCACCTTGTCCTCCAGGTTTGCAGCGATTGTGAGGAGGCCACAATGAAGAAAGGAGACTTTGTGTTTGTCACTTGGAAAAACAGCTCTGGTGTAAAATTATCTCCCCCCAAATATCTAAAAATGAGTGCATGAGCCATGTCATGTTGCTCCTCCTATGAGTGGAATCTGCTGCTGTTCCACCCTGTTTCCTGTAGTTTGTTTTTCTGCTTGAAGTGGAAAACTTTGTCCTCCTTTTGGGAAGTCCTGTGGTGTAGTTGGGAACTCAAATTAATTTTATATACTCCTGTATGCATTTGAAAGGGGCCCATGGTGGGGTGAGATGCAGTTCAAGGGGTGTTTTACACCCCAGGCATTTACACCTGGTAGGGTGAAGCTGAGGTGCTTGGAGGGTGTGGAAGTGTTGCTGTGTGTGAAGGATGCTGGGCAGAGTGCTGGTTGTTAACATGGAATGGTTTGGGTTGGAGGGGACCTTGAAGATCATCTAGTTCCTATTTGTGCTTGGAGTGGCCCTGCCCCACTTGCAGGACCTTGCACTTGGCCTTGTTGAACTTCATGAGGTTGGCATGGACCCAACTGTCAAACCTGTCCAGGTCCCTCTGGATTGGTCCCTTCCCTTCCATGTGTCAACTGGAGCACAGAGTTTGATGTCCACTGCAAGCTTGCTGTCCTACTGTCCACATCAGTGACAAAGGTGATCTTTGATCACATTGGGTGATTCTGTGCTCCACCACCTCCCTGGAGATGTTCAAGGCCAGGTTGGATGAGGCTTTGAGTGACCTGTTCTAGTGGGAGGTGTCCCTGCCTATAGCAGGGGGTTGGAACTGGCTGAGCTTTGAGGTCCCTTCCAGCCTAAAGCATTCTATGACTCTTTTCAGTGGTGCCCAGCAGCAAATCAAGGGTCAGCAGACACAAACAATAACTCGGGAAGTTCTGCCTAAACATAAGGGCAAACTTCTTCACTTGGAGGGTGACAGCACTGGACTGGGCTGTGCAGAGAGGTGGTGGAGTCCTCTCTTTTGGAGTGTGGCTTAATGATGGACTTAGTAGAGCTGGGTTAACTGTTGGGCTCTGATCTTGAAGGTGATTCCCAACCTAAATGCTTCTTTGAGTCCACAGCTTCAGGGGATGGAGCCTCAACCACCTCCCTAGGCAACCCATTCCAGGCTTTCACCACTCTCATGCTCAACAACTTCCTCATGTCCACCCTGAACCTACCCACCTCCAGCTTTGCTTCACTCTCCCCAGTCCTGTCACTTCCTGATATCCTGAAAAGTCCCTCCCCAGCTTTTTTGTAGCCCACTTCAGATTCTGGAAGGCCACAAGAAGGTCACCTGGGACCCTCCTCTTCTGCAGACTGCACAGCCCCAACTCTTTCAGTCTGTGCTCACAGCAGAGCTGCTGCAGCCCTCTGAGCATCCTCCTGGCCCTGCTCTGGACACACTCCAGCATCTCCATATCCTTCTTGTCCCAGGGGCTCCAGAACTGGATGCAGTACTCCAGGTGGGGTCTGAGCAGAGCAGAGTAGAGTAGAGAGGGAGAATCACCTCCCTGGCCCTTTGGCCACACTTCTGCTGCAGCCCAGGCTCTGGTCAGCCCTCCAGGCTGCAAGTGCACACTGCTGGCTCCTGTTGAGCTTCTCATCCAGCAGCACGCCCATGTCCCTCTCCTCAGGGCTGCTCTTCAGCCACTCACTGCCCAGTCCAACCTCTCGGGTCCCTTCCAACCTCTCAGGTTCTGTAATGGGTTTCCCAGTTCCCCCTTGAATACCCAAGCTGCGGCTGCACGGACTTTGTTTATGGCCAGAGAAGTTGGTTTGACCAGAGGTGGCTAAATTGTTTTCTTCACCACTTTGTTTTTATTGTTCTGAAGCCAAATGGCTTTTTCACTTGGTTGACAAATGCCAGACCTGAAATGCAGCATTCTTTGCCCCTGTCTGCAGGCATGGAGTAAATATAGCACCTTTGGGTGAGGCCAATCAGCTGAGAGTGAATAATCATCTC
Source organism: Pogoniulus pusillus (assembly GCF_015220805.1). NCBI lineage: Eukaryota > Metazoa > Chordata > Aves > Piciformes > Lybiidae > Pogoniulus > Pogoniulus pusillus. The sequence goes on from NC_087293.1 coordinate 14,177,163, forward strand.
GCTCAGCTGCCTTTTGTCATTTGTTTATTCTTGAGCATTTGACTTACTTTCATTTTTAACTACACCTTTTCTGCTGCTCTACAAATAGCTTCATGAACAGCTCAGTAGTATTGCCCTGTGCTGAGAACAGGAGACAAAAATAGCTGCTTTTGGGTACTGTTAGCTACTAGCAGGAAGGCTTCTGCTGGTGGAGATGAGTTGCTTGTTGGGCATGAATTCGTGTGGATGTTAATCCAGGTTTTGGCAAGTGGAATTACTGCAGTGTGCTTTGCTTGGAAGTGTTTCTGCTGTGGATGTGGCTGTGTGATAACCTTTGCTGTGAGGGTAAACTGATTCCAAGCTCTGGCTGTGTTTGGTTGCAAGGAGAGGATGACTGTGGCTGTTTTGGGGCTATTGCTACTCCAGTAGGGTAGCTGCAGTGGGTGACTGCAGTGAGTTGCATCCTTAACTGCAAGTTATCTCCTGATTTCAGCTGATGGCTCTGACTGGTTGCCCTCCTTCTTCATCTTTTCATTGCTCATTCTCTCCTCAGTGGAATCCAACAGTGTTTGACTTCAAATGCCTAGGGCTTTCATTGAAGTCTTCCATGTCATTGGGTACAGCATCCTGAGCAAAATAATGGTCACCTGTGAGAGCTTCGTCCTTTTCATAGGCGATGTGACCAGTGTGGTCTGAGAACAGACTTCCATGCTCCTCCTGTGCCCCAGCAAGTTGAAGTGCCTCTATAAAAGTCAAAGAACTTGGCATTTCACCTCTTCTCCTGCTTTCCCATCTTACAATGACAGCTCAAGGGCTGGGAAACACAGAAGAGCAGGAAGAGACCCCAGCTGGCGCTCCTTTAGCTGCGCCTTCAGGTGGTGTCTTGATAGCCTGTGGTCTTTTCCAGATGTAGTATTTGTGTGGAGTAGTGTCAGGTGTAAAACTTGAAATGCCTTTCCTGACACTGATATTTGTTTTCCTTTGCAGAAGAGAGGCTGGGGGGACAAGAGCCCAGGACAATGCTGCTGAGAGGAATCTGAGCCACAGAGCATGCGTTGTGCCACAGTTACCCAGGTACGCTGCAGCACAACACTCCCTGCACCTCCTCTGACCCACTCTTCCTGGGGCTTGGTGCTCCACCACTTGTCATCTGTCTCAGCCCCAGCCCAAAATTAGGCTCTGCTTTCATCTTTCCATCTGGATGGCACTTACAGCCTGCAAACTCCTCAAGCCTTCTTCTGTGTGTTCTAGTTTTAATTTTATCCGGTTGCTAAATTTCAGCTGCTCTCTCTCGCCTGCCTCTTGATATCATGGGGGAGGGTGTACATTTTCAGTGCATGGTTTCTGAAGTTCTGTTCTTCTGTGCACAGAGAAGATGTGGCCTCAAAAAAAAGAGATGCTGAGCTACATATCTGGAAGCAGTTCTGAGGTTTACTCCAGGGTGTTAGAAGCTGCTCCAGTGGATTTGCCTGCAGATAACCTGCTGGCTTTCAGGAGCCAAAAAGCAGATGGGTAGAGGCATCTGTCCTTGCTTCACACACCAGTGTCTACTGAGCCAATGCAGACTTTTGAGGCTATTTTGACAGGAAATGTGACACTTTCTGTTGTTTGGGGTTTTCTTTTCCCCACAGTGAAATTTTGGAGATGGGTCTTTAAGATGTTCATTTAAGCACAGCTCAGTCCTGCGCTGTCTTGTGCTAAAGAAAGGTGTTAAGGAGGTAAAGTTCTGCCTTCCATGGCAGAGATCTAGGAACTTGGAGCCATCAGAGTCTAACAGCACAGAGAAGATGTGGCCTCAATAAAAGAGGTGCTGAACTACATATCTGGAAGTTGTGCTGAGATTTACTCCAGGGTGTCAGAAGCTGCTCCAGTGGATTTGCCTGCAGATTAGCTGCCGGCTCTCAGATGCCAACAGCAGCTAGTTAGAGGCATCTGCCCTTGTTTTACACAGTGCTGTCTACTGAACCAGTGCAGACTCTTCAGGCTGTTTTGGTAGGAAATGTGACACTTCCTGAGGCTTGATGGGCTTATTTTTTTTCCCCACAGTGCAATTTTGGGGATGGATATTTAAGATGTTCTTTTAAGCACAGCTCAGTTCTGCACTGCCTTGTTCTAAAGATAGATGTTAAGGAGGTAAAGTTCTGCCTTCTGTGGTGGAGATCTAAGAGCTTGAAGCCATCACAACCCAACAGCACTTTTTAGCTCTGGGAAATAAAGAAATAAAGGGCAAATCATATGATGGTGGGGTTGTTCTTGTGAAATAGAAGCTAACTTTTCTACCAGCACCAGCTGGCAAGTGGGAGTGGAGAAACAAAGCAAATAAACAGCAAAGAAAAGGAGGAGGAACAATGGTGGTAGTCTGAAAAGTGACACATTAGGAGAGCAGCACAAGGAATAACAGACTCCTGTCACAGGACCTTTGTGCATAGCAGCAGAACTCCTGTCTTCAAGTGGACCTTGGTGTAACTGCACCACTTGCTTCCTGTAGGAGATAAAGAGCTGCTTTGCCCTGGATGCATTTTAATCTTCTCTATCTAAATGGAATAGTAATTAAAAAAGGAAATGATAGTGAAGTTTATTGCCCCTGGAAGTGTTTCCTCTTATTTTGCTGTCAGAGGAGGGCTGGGGGGGGGAGAGCAGAAATGTGTGTGAGGGAAACAGATGAAAGATGAAGACAAAAAGGACATGGAACTGTTGGAACCAGTCCAGAGGAGGCCACCAAAATGCTGAGTGGGCTGTAGCAGCTCTGCTCTGAGGGCAGGCTGAGAGAGTTGGGGCTCTGTAGCATGGAGAAGAGAAGGCTTGGAGGAGACCTTGAAGTGGCCTTCCAGTATCTGATGGGGGCTAGAGGAGGGCTGGGGAGGGACTATTGGCAAGGTCTTGTAATGACAAGACGAGGAGGAATGGGTTTAAATTAGCAGAGTGGAGATGGAAACTGGATGTTAGGAAGAAGCTCTCAAGGAGACCTACAGGAAGGTTGGGGAGGGACTATTGACAAGGTCTTGTCATGCTAGGACGAGGAGGTAATGGGTTTGAACTGGCAGAGGGGAGATTGAAACTGGATGTGAGGAAGACGTTCGTTGCAGTGAGGGTGGGGAGACACTGGAACGGGTTGAGGGTGGGGAGACACTGGCACAGGCTGAGGGTGGTGAGACACTGGCACAGGTTGCCCAGGGAGGTGGTGGAGCACAGAATCACCCAATGTGATCTTTGATCACATTGGGTGATTCTGTGCTCCACCACCTCCCTGGAGGTGTTCAAAGCCACGTTGGATGAGACCTTGAGCAACCTGTTCTAGTGAGAGGTGTCCCTGCCTATGACCCAGGGTTGGAACTGGCTGATCCTTGAGGTCCAAAACCCATTCTGTGAACCTTTTTCACCAGGTGCTGAATGCTAGCTGCAAACTACTTTGTCAATGAAGTAAGGACCCGGCTGGAAATCGAAAGCACAAACTAGTTCAGCATACTTCACCATGCGCAAAGGGGTGCCAAAGGACCCAGAAATAGCTGACCTGTTCTACAAAGAGGATCCTGAAGAAATATTTGTGGGCTTGCATGAAATTGGACATGGAAGTTTTGGAGCAGTTTACTTCGTAAGTACCGTTCTTAACCTCCTGTTTTGGAAAGCAAAACCATTGAAAGTGGCATCTCATAGGATGTTAGGGGTTGGAAGGGACCCGAAGAGATCGTTGAGTCCAACTCTTCTGACACAGCAGGACCAGCTCAGGGCACACAGGAACACATCCAGACAGGCCTTGAAAGGCTCCAGAGAAGGAGACTCCACAACCTCCTTGGGCAGCCTGTGCCAGTGCTCTGGGACCCTTCCCGTCAAGAAGTTCTCCCTTGTGTTGAGCTAGAACCTGCTGTGCTGCATCTTCCATCTATTGCTCCCTGTCCTATCTCAGGGAGCAGTGAGCAGAGCCTGTCCCCCCACTCCTGACCCTCAGCCCTCAGAGATTTATAAACATTGATTAGATCCTCTCTCAGTCTTCTCCAGACTAGGAAGGTTTTCAGCATGCTTTGTGCTCTTAGTGATTTGTGTGTGTTCAGCTTCCTCCTTCTAACACATCACCAGGAGTGTTCCAGAGCACTCCTGAGCTCTTTACTGTTAGAGCTGTTACTTACAGTAGCAGTTGACTGCAGTTTTGATAATGCACCAAATCATTCAGGTTAAGTATATAGTGTCTTGTGCTGTCTCATGCTGAAAGTTGAATCTAAACAGTTGGAAATTCATTTGCCAAACTGGAATTTCAAGATGCTCTACTTGGTGCTCATATGCCTGTGAACCTGTGCACATTAATAGATCTGGTGAGTTAATGATTCAGAATGTGTTTGGAGTGAAAAGTTGCTTTTGATCATGAATTGATATTGTGGCTGCTTGAGTAAAGATACCCTGGAAGTCACTTCAGATGGCTTTCAGGCTTTTGAATGACATCTTTACTTCTCTGGTAGTGGAGGCTGCACCACAAGGAGTGTGGCCAGCAGGCTGGGAGAGGGGATTCTGCCATTCTGCACTACTGTGTCCAGCTCTGAGGCCCCCAACACAGGAAAGGGACATGGACCTGCTGGAGAGGGTCCAGAGGAGGCCCCAAAGATGGTCAGAAGGCTGGAGCACCTCTGCTAGGAAGAATTGGTTTCAGCTTGGAGAAGAGAATGCTCCAGGCAGACCTTAGAGTTACACATCAATACCTGAAGACGACCTACAGGAAGGCTGGAAAGGGGCTGAGAGAGTTGGAGTCATAGGATGAGGAGCAGTGATTTGGAAGTGGAGCAGGGGAAGTTGAAGCTGGACATCAGGAGGAAGTTCTGCACAGTGAGAGTGGTGAAACACTGGAACAGTTTGCCCAGGGATATATTTGGAGCTCCATCCCTGGAGACATCCCAGATCAGACTGGATTTGGCCCTCTCCAGCCTGATGTAGTTGGAGCTGTCCTTGCTGACTGCAGCAATGTTGGACAAGATGACCTTTGATGGTCCCTTCCAACCTGATGCACTCTGTGAATCCATGAGTTGGAGAAAGCTTTGAAAGGTCATTTTGGTTTGTTACCTTCCTTGTCCCTGTGTTCATCTCACAGAATCAACCAGGTTGGAAAGGTCATTTTGGTTTGTTACCTTCTTTGTCCCTGTGTTCATCTCACAGAATCACAGAATTAACCAGGTTGGAAAGGTCATTTTGGTTTGTTACCTTCCTTGTCCCTGTGTTCATCTCACAGAATCACAGAATTAACCAGGTTGTAAAGGTCATTTTGGTTTGTTACCTTCCTTGCCCCTGTGTTCATCTCACAGAATCACAGAATTAACCAGGTTGGAAAAAACTTTTGAGATCATCAAGTCAACCTATTACCTAACACCTTCTAATTAACTCCTAACAAACTATCTTCAGTAGCAAATGTTTGCATGGCAAAAAAGAAGAGAGAAGTCTTGAAGAGAAAGAGAACTCAAGCAAGAAGGAAGGGCTGTGTTGATTGCAAGTCAGGGGAATTGAATCAGGAGAGTGGGAAGAATTGTGCTTTTACAGATGGTGTCAAACAAAGTCAAAGCCAAACCACTGGATTTAGGAATGATTAAACCCCAGTTGCTATTAGTGAAGCTAAGACAGGATTCAGTATGAACAAATCAGTCAAAGGCAAGTGAAAGCTGCTTGAAAGCAAGGCCTGCCTCTCCAGAAGATCAGGCTCACAATGTCAGACATTAAGCTGTTTAGAATGGGTGTTCTTAGGCTGGATGTTAGGAGGAAGTTGTTGTCAGAGAGAGTGATTGGCATTGGAATGGGCTGCCCAGGGAGGTGGTAGAGTTGCTGTGGCTGGAGGTGTTGAAGCCAAGCCTGGCTGGGGCACTTAGTGCCATGGTCTGTTTGATTGGGCAGGGCTGGGTGCTAGGTTGGCCTGGATGATCTTGGAGGTCTCTTCCAACTTGCTTGATTCTATGATTCTTCCACCTACAACTCCAGGAACTGGCAGTAGCTAGCATGAGTTAGTTGTAAGCACTCTAACTCACTCTTCATGGCTGTGTGAAGTGATGGAGGTGTTGGTGGAGCTGTTGCTGAGATGGGAGAGGAGCCTGCTATTGTGTGTCAGGGTTCTGAGGGAGAATGACAAAATTCCTTCCTGTTTAACCTGGGAGCAGTGATGCAGAGAGGGTTCTGCCATGGGGCACTGTCAGTGGTGCAGCAGGGACTTAGATGGTGATGCTGTTGGTGCATAACTGATGCTACTCCAAACAGCAGATACCTTGATCTTTATCTCACCACTGGTGTTGTGGATTAATGTGATGTTCCTGGTACAAACTTCCATCTGAGCTGAGTTTTTGCAAGGTGATTTGTTCTCCAGTCTTCTATTGCCAAGGCTTGGCAAGATCTTTTGAGATTTCCTCTTCTTTTTTTGCTTGAAAGAAATGGTAACTTCATCTATGAGAAGGCTGAGAAGAAATATATCGCTTCACACGAGGTTTTAAAGTGATTTTGAACTTGATTTAAAACCAATTGAGTTGACTTCATGCTTCAGAAGAATACTTTTCATCCAGAACAACCTACTTCTATTCACCTTAAAAATAAGGAAAGGTGCTAAAGCAGGTGAGAGCAGTGCAGAAAGAGGTTCTGCAAGCAAAATGTGCCTGGCTCCTGCCAAGCTTTTCGTTGGAGATCTACAAATACAGCCAAAAGCACTTCAGCAAGTGGCTATTTCTGTCAAGTGTGCTTTTGCAGCCCTTTTGGCTAGTGCAGTCACAAGGATCTGTGTGCTGGGCTGCAGCAAGAGCAGTGTGGGCAGCAGGGCAAGGGAGGGGATTCTGCCCCTTGGCTCTGCTCTCATCAGACCCCATCTGCAGTACTCTGTGCAGTTCTGGAGCCCCCAACACAAGGAGGACATGGAACTGTTGGAGCCAGTCCAGAGGAAGCCACCAAGATGCTGAGAGGGCTGCAGCAGCTCTGCTGTGAGGACAGGCTGAGAGAGTTTGGGCTCTGCATCCTGGAGAAGAGAAGGCTTGGAGGAGACCTTGGAGTGGCCTTCCAGGATCTGAAGGTGGCTGCAGAAAGGCTGAGGAGGGACTATTGACAAGGTCTTGTAATGCCAGGAGGAGGAGGAATGGGTTTGAAGTGGTAGAGGGGAGATTGAAAGTGGCTGTTAGGAAGAAGTTGTTTGCAGTGAGGTTGGTGAGACACTGGCACAGGTTGCCCAGGGAGGTTGTGGAGCACAGAATCACCCAATATGATCTTTGATTCTGTGCTCCACAACCTCCCTGGAGATGTTCAAGGCCAGCTTGGATGAAGCCTTGAGCAACCTGTTGTAGTGAGAGGTGTCCCTGCCTGTATCAGGGAGTTGGAACTAGATGATCTTTGAGGTCCCTTCCAACTTAAACCATTCTGTGACTCATTCTATCCCAACCACTTGGCAGAGCAAGAGCTTCCCCCACAAGGGTGAGAAGGTGGCAGTGTGCCACACAGCTAAGAAGTATGACTGCAATGAGCAACACCAGGCTGGTGTGAAGCTACCTGGAATTAAAGCAACAGAAATACTTGGAGATGTCTTTGGATCAGCAGCATTAATTCATCTGTCCTGAATAAAATACTCCTGATCTTTTAGTTGCCAAGTCAGGATGGTGAGTGGTTAGGAAGGATTTTGCCTTATCCAGGAGTTCTTTGTTTTCAGCTTTCTCCAGCTGGACTGGGGAGTGTGTGGTGTGAAAAGCTTTGAGCATGTCATCTCCCTTGAGTAATTCCTGTGCTCTCTTGGTTCAGCCAGTGTCACTTTCCTTTGAAGTCTCTGATGCATCAGAAAATGTCTTTCATTAATACATGACTTGAAAGTGCAGCACTCATCCTCTCAAGCAGCCAAAAGAAGGATTTACCACATTTAGCTTTCATTGTATTTGAAGCTTTTAACTGTCACTGATTTTTTTTGTTTGGTCCCCCTAAATGGTAAGTGGTTGGAGGTACAGGGATTGCAACAGCTCCTTTTGAGACTGCAGCCTTCAAGTTTGCTGTCCTGAGCACATAGAAATGAGGGCAGTGCAAGTAGAGCTCTTTCTGAAATGGAGTTTTCAGTCTCTAAGCACCACCCCTGTGTCATAGGGTACAGGGTACAAGCCCTGTGAGGACAGGCTGGAGGTGTTTAGCCTGGAGAAGAGGAGGCCAGGGCAGACATCACTGCTCTCTACAGCTACCTGAAGGGAGATTGTAGCCAGGTTTAGGTTGGAAGGGAGCTCAGAGATGAGCCAGTTCCAACTCCCTGCTATAGGCAGGGACACCTCCCACTAGAACAGGTCGCTCAAGGCCTCATCCAGCCTGGTTCTGAACACCTCCAAGGAGGGAGCAGCCACAACCTCCCTGGGCAACCTGTGCCAGTCTCTCACCACCCTCACTGCAAACAACTTCTTCCTCACATCCAGTTTCAATCTCCCCTCTGCCACTTCAAACCCATTCCTCTTCCTCCCATCATTACAAGACCTTCCCCAGCCCTTCTCTAGCCCCCTTCAGATCCTGGAAGGCCACCCCAAGGTCTCCTCCAAGCCTTCTCTTCTCCAGGATGCAGAGCCCAAACTCTCTCAGCCTGTCCTCACAGCAGAGCTGCTGCAGCCCTCTCAGCATCTTGGTGGCCTCCTCTGGACTGGCTCCAGCTGTTCCATGTCTTGCTTGTGTTGGGGGCTCCAGAACTGCACAGAGTACTGCAGATGGGGTCTGATGAGAGCAGAGCCAAGGGGCAGAATCCTCTCCCTTGCCCTGCTGCCCACACTGCTCTTGCTGCAGCCGAGGACACGATTGGCTGTGTCCTGTCGTGGTCTCACCAGGGCAGAGCAGAGGTGGAGGAGAACCTCCTTAGACCTGTAGGAGGTGAATATGGACAGATAAAGTCAGGAGAAAATGTCATAGTAGTTTTCTGGTAGCTCATCTCCCAGTAAAGGTGTCTGTAAGGTGTAGGAGCTTGCAAGGATGTGATATAGGAGGAAAAAAGCCTTCAATTGCCACAGGCACAGCTCACTCCATGGGGAGGGGAAGAAAATGTCACACTTATTTCAATCTGTTTCTTTTTCCTTACTCCAGGCTACAAATTCCCACACTAATGAGGTGGTGGCAGTCAAGAAAATGTCCTACAGTGGAAAGCAAACGAATGAGGTAAGGAGAAGAAAGCCAATCCTGCATGCAGCAGCTGTTGCAACCTGAATGTGACTCTGAAGAGTGAAATTAACTGCAGCATTTCATTTGCTCCTAGCAGAGCAGCTCTTGAATGGGGTAGCTGTTGCTCACTTCCATAGGAAGCGTGGAGGTGTGTGGTGGGAAAATGAAGCTTGTGCTAATTTTGGCAGATAGTTGAGTTTTAAGGAAGTGAATGGGAATTGAGCCTGCTTGTGTGGTGGCTGTTTCAGGAGTGAGTGCAGTAATAAGTGCATGAGGAGCACACTGGCAACTGGAGCCATCAGCACAGCCCTCAGGGGTGTCAACTGCAGTGTACAGCTGACCTGAACCCATTTGTAGGAGCTCCCATCTAGAACTGCATGCAGCTTCTGTTCAGAGTATCAGGCACACTGAGAGAGTATCAGCCTCACTTCAGCTGTTGCTTGGTAGTTGCTCCTCTGCTTTGGAAGTGGGATTGACTCTGATGGGTTGGTGCATTGAAATGACCTCAGAGCTGCCTTTCAATGCCTGAAGGGATTCTACAGGAAGGCTGGGGAGGGACTTTTCATAAGGGGGTCTAGCAGCAGGGCAAGGGGGAATGGTTTTGAGATGAGGGAGAGCAGGGTTAGACTGAATCTTAGGAAGAATCACAGAATGGTTTAGGTTGGAAGGGAACTCAAAGCTCAGCCAGTTCCAACTCCCTGCCATAGGCAGAGACACCTCTCACTAGAACAGGTCGCTCAAAGCCTCATCCAGCCTGGCCTTGAACACCTCCAGGAAGGTTGTAGAGCACAGAATCCAACCAAGGCCTCATCCAACCTGGCCTTGAACACCTCCAGGGAGGTTGTGGAGCACAGAATCCAACCAAGGCCTCATCCAGCCTGGCCTTGAACACCTCCAGGGAGGTTGTGGAGCACAGAAGCACCCAATGTGGTCAAAGACTTTTGCCAATAGCTTTGTGGCTGCTTTTCAGCCTGTGCTACGATGTGTGGGGTGTGAGGGTGTAACAGATTAACATGTTCATGTCTCTCTTTTTTTGCCTTTTTGTTTGTTTTGATTAGAAATGGCAGGACATCATCAAAGAAGTCAAGTTTCTCCAACAGCTGAAGCACCCCAACACCATAGAATATAAGGGCTGTTACCTGAAAGAGCACACAGCATGGGTGAGTGAGTGATGTGGCATTTCCAGGTCTCCAGTGAGCAGGAAATGTCCAGTACAGCAACCACTGAGCACATGCAGTGTCTTCATGTGCAGCAGTGTCCATCCCATGCTGCCTGTGTGCCCTTTCACCTCAAGAAACTCCCAGGTAATTTCAAGGGAGTAGGTACTTAGAATATTGGACCAATTCTCTGCTCTTCTGTGTGTTCAGGCAGATGAAACCATGATTATGGAACTTCCTCTACAAATATCTCCCCACAAATATCTCAATGTCCAAAACATCTTTATTTGAGTGTCCAAAATATCTTTACCACAGTAAAAGATGCCTTAACCCTGCTGGAATGTTTGAAGCATTTCATTTTGGTGATAGTTTGCTCTATTTCTTGCAACTTCAGGTTTTATTTCCTTCTGCTGTTTGTCAGCCCTTCAGGTGGTATCTGTTTGTTGGGGAAGTGTTTACCCTGTTGTTTAAAAGCCTGTTTTTATCTTGCAGTTGGTTATGGAGTACTGTTTAGGATCAGCTTCAGATTTGCTAGAGGGTAAGTTTTATATAAGCTTTGATTTCTGTTTTTCCTGTTGCTAGTGCCCCTTTCTGAGTGTAGTGGGAGGCTGTATCTTCACAGACTGCTCTTTTGCAGGTGGTGGAGGGCAGTCTGGCTGGGCTGCTCCATTCTGTAGCTGGAACACCTGTGTTTGTCATGCCAAGGGGAAGCTGAGACTGTCCCAGGAGGCCAGTGCTGTGTAGAGCTGGCATGAACGTTTTCATATGGGGAGCTCCCATTACAAGAGGGCTGTGGAGATGCTGGAGTGTGTCCAGAGCAGGGCCAGGAGGATGCTCAGAGGGCTGCAGCAGCTCTGCTGTGAGCACAGACTGAAAGAGTTGGGGCTGTGCAGGCTGGAGCAGAGGAGGCTCCCAGGTGACCTTCTTGTGGCCTTACAGTTTCTGAAGGGAGCCTACAAAAAAGCTGGGGAGGGACTTTTTAGGCTGTGAGGGAGTGCCAGGACTGGGGGGAATGGAGCAAGGCTGGAGGTGGGGAGAGTCGTCCTGGATGTGAGGAGGAAGTTGTTGAGCATGAGAGTGGTGAGAGGCTGGACTGGGTTGCCCAGGGAGGTGGTTGAGGCCCCATGGCTGGAGGTGTTTAAGGCCAGGCTGGCTGAGGCTGTGTGCAGCCTGCTCTAGGGTAGGGTGTCCCTGGGCATGGCAGGGGGGTTGGAACTGGCTGCTCCTTGTGGTCTCTTCCAACCCTGACTTATTCTATGATTGTGTGAAAATAAAGCTTTAGAAGCAGAAAGCTCTGTGCCTGTGAGTTGTGCCTTCTTGATGGCTGGAGCAGACTGCCTGTTTGCTGAGTATTCATGACAAAAAAAGCTCTGTCCTTGCCTGGCAGTTTGTAGGAATGGCTACAGATAGGTTTATAGAACAAGAGACTGATACGACCTCAGAAGCAGAACAGCAGCACCTGCAGAGGAGCAGGGAGTGTGAGCCAAGCTTTGCAAAACCCAATACTCTCTGTGGGCCACATCTTCTGTCTCTAAGATACAGCCAAAGGCTTCTGCTGGTCATATTTAGGAATATGTGGAAAGTGCTTTGGGATGTCTTTTTCTAGCTGGTGTTCCTAATTTTCCTTGGGTTTAGCTGATGGGGAAGGGGGGAAGTGGGAATGAGCAGTTCAAATCCATTTGGCAAGCTGCACTCAGACATAATGTAATGACAGGATGAGGAGGAATGGGTTTAGACTGGCAGAGGGGAGATTGAAAGTGGATGTTAAGAAGAAGTTGTTTGCAGTGAGAGTGGTGAGACACTGGCACAGGTTGCCCAGGGAGGTTGTGGAGCACAGAATCACCCAATGTAATCAAAGATCACATTGGGTGCTTCTGTGCTCCACAACCTCCCTGGAGGTGTTCAAGGCCAGGTTGGATGAGGCTTTGAACAACCTGTTCTAGTGGGAGGTGTCCCTGCCTATGGCAGGGGTTTGGAACTGGCTGAGCTTTGAGGTCCCTTCCAAGCTAAACCATTCTATGACCTCTTAATGTAGACAGTAACTGTTGGCCCTAGCAGGTCTGTTGTTTCCCATGGTGTGAGAGACATGCCCAGGCTGTGCCATGAACTCAGAGCTGCTAATGCACCACCAGGCAGTGAGAAAGCAGTGTGATGAAGATGATAGAACCACAGAACTGGTTGAGGGTGGGAAAGACCTTTCAGATGATGATGTACATCTCAGAGCTTGGCAAAATGAGTGGGTTTGCTTCTCTTTGAAAACACTGCCTCAGGAGAAGACCACAGTTACCTTCTTGTGTTTTTATCTTGGTATTATGTTTGTTTTTCTCCCTGTAGTTCACAAGAAACCACTTCAGGAAGTGGAGATTGCTGCCATCACCCACGGTGCCTTGCAGGGGCTGGCCTACCTGCACTCTCACTGTAAGATACATAGGTAAGGCTGGAGCTCAGTGCCTCTAGATGGCCTTCAGCATCCACTTTCCAGAGGCTGAAAACTGCTTTGCTGTCTTTAAACAACATTGTTAAGGGTTATTCTTCCAGACTTTTCTCCAGTGGATGTGTCAGTGCTCATAATGCCAGGGTAGTTGTGTGCCATGGGCAGGGATGCCTCACACTAGAGCAGGTTGCTCAGAGCCACATTCAGCCTGGCCTTGAAGACCTCCTGGGATGAGGCTTCTGCTTCCTCCCTTGGCAACCTCTTCCAGTGTCTCACCACCCTCATGGTGAAAAACTTCTCCTTAGCATCCAGTCTGAATCTACCCACTTCTAATGGTGCAATTAGTGTGTTATAAACTCAGCAGTCTCACATACTTAGTACTGGCTACTCTGTGTGGACCTTTCCATTAGGCTGCATATTGCAGATCAGGAACGATGCTGTGGTTAACCTCTCATTCAGACCTGAAGGAAGGACTTTGCTGTCTCAGCCATAAGGAGAGTTACTGCTCTAAGGACTGGGCAGGTCTTCTCTATCTAGATGGTTTTCTTCCCAGAGGGTTTCTGCATTTGATTTCTGAGCTGGGCAGGCAAATCTGCTCTCTGTGACAGAAGAGATTTCTGGCTTTCTGGTCGTAGTTGTGTCTTAAAGAGGAGAGGCAGCTCCTAGCTTCCTTGCTCAGCAGTGAGCCATGCAGTGCTGCTGGGCACAGCTGAAAGGGAGCTGCTCACCGGGAGGAGAACACCCTGCCCCTATCTGCTGTGCCAGATCCCGGCAGCACTGAGCAAATGAGGCAAAGGCTGCGTGAGAAGGAGCCGGAGCTGGCAGCGGAGCTGGCAGGTGGGACAGCTGTGCTTTCCCTGCCCCACAGCAAGGCAGGCGAAGGAGCGTGCCCTGGAATGGAGGGACACCTTGTGGAGATGCACCAGCAGAGCAAGGCTCCAGTCTCGCCTGCCAGCTCCCAGAGCATCTCTGCTGCCAGCTCGTTCCAGTGCCACGTTAGGGGATGGCAAAGGGTGAGATTGTTTTCTGCTTAACTGCAGGCACAAAGCAAACCTGAGGTAGCGAATCTGATCGCTGGTACCCGGCGTGGCCGCTGAGTCCTCTGGTGGCGGTTGTACAGTGAAGGCAGCAGGGGAGAGGCCAGCAGAGAGGACAGCCTGTGCTGTCTCTCTTGTACTGTTCATTCTTGACTCCTTTAGCACTTGTCCCCCGGCAGAAGTGACTGAGGCATAGACCCAAAACATGTCAGGATGTATTTGAGTAGCAGGTGTGTGAAAACCTCTGTAACACCAGTTTGGAAGTGATACTGCCCTGGGAATGGAGGAATAGAGGAGCAGAGATTCCTGCTCTGGCTCTGCTGCTGTGAAATACTGGGAGTAAATTCCCCTTTCTGTGGCTCCCTTTATCCCATCTTTCCCTTGTCCCATACACTACCCTTTGGAAACAAAGCATCTCACCAGTCTTGGTTACATGCTAAATCTAAAGAGTCTTTCAGCTTAGCTGGGGCTCCAGTGGTACTGAGTTCATGCTTGGTGCACCAATCATTATGCTTTGAGTCTGTAGCACATAGAGGATAGCTTTACTTCCCTCCTCAATTATCTAATGAGCTTGCTTCTCACAGGGTCAGGAGTGTGTCTGGCAATACACAGCAGCTTGCTTGTGGTGGAGCTCTGCTCCTGTTGCTCAGTGGCTTTGGTGTTTAAGTTGGACACCAGATGAAAAACAAAAGTGATTTTTCTTTTCTTGATGCCTTTCTTTTTGTATAAAAACCACATTATGTGCTTCTTTAAGAGATGGCAAAGAGACATTCCAGCCCCTGTGATGTGTGCAGCCTGACAGGGATCTCTTCCATTGCTTCCATTTCCCCTGGGGCTTTGCAAACAGCTGTGCCCACCTAAAGGCGTCTGTGGCACACCCAGTGTGCAGTTCCCCTTTTATTACTCTAGCAGGGTTTGAAACAACTTTCACTGTGCTGTGATTCTCTTCAGCTGGCAGTGTGTAAGCAGACTTGGAATGTTTAATTGCCCAAACCTTAGTGGAGTTCTGTGTGTTCTTGTGGCTGGAGAGCAGCCAGACAGAGAGAGATCTGGGGGTGCTGATTGATACCCGCCTGAACATGAGCCAGCAGTGTGCCCAGGTGGCCAAGAGAGCCAGTGGCATCCTGGCCTGCATCAGGAATGGTGTGGTCAGCAGGAGCAGGGAGGTCATTCTGCCCCTGTACTCTGCACTGGTTAGACCACACCTTGAGTAGTGTGTTCAGTTCTGGGCCCCCCAGTTTAGGAAGGACATTGAGATGCTTGAGTGTGTCCAGAGAAGGGCAACGAGGCTGGGGAGAGGCCTTGAGCACAGCCCTACGAGGAGAGGCTGAGGGAGCTGGGATTGGTTAGCCTGGAGAAGAGGAGGCTCAGGGGAGATCTTATTGCTGTCTACAACTACCTGAGGGGAGGTTGTGGCCAGGAGGAGGTTGCTCTCTTCTCTCTTCTGGTGAAGGAGAGGACACAGCCTCAAGCTACGCCAGGGGAGATTTAGGCTGGAGGTGAGGAGAAAGTTCTTCCCTGAGAGAGTCATTGGACACTGGAATGGGCTGCCCGGGGAGGTGGTGGAGTCGCCGTCCCTGGAGCTGTTCAAGGCAGGACTGGACGTGGCACTTGGTGCCATGGTCTGGCCTTGAGCTCTGTGGTAAAGGGTTGGACTTGATGATCTGTGAGGTCTTTTCCAACCTTGTTGGTACTGTGATACTGTTTGGAAAGTTGTTGGAAGTTATTCTGCTATGTAACCAGAACCAAACTTTTCTTTGTCTCTCTGTGTGTGTTTTGTTTTGTTTTTCTTCTTTTAAAGGGATATTAAAGCTGGAAATATTCTTCTAACAGAACCAGGTCAAGTGAAACTAGCTGATTTTGGGTCTGCATCTATAGTTTCCCCTGCCAATTCTTTTGTGGGAACGCCTTACTGGTGAGTGAAGCCTCTGCAGTACTTTGGTGCTCTTTGAAGATTCTTCTCTTCTGTTTTCAGCATTTCACAGTCTCAGAAATCACTTCTGGTATAAAAACTTTCTTAACCAAGAAGTTTTCTGTGTCCTGCTCTTCAGGAAGTGTGCTCATGCTCAGTGCCCATGAGCAGAGGCAGGCTGCACAGCCCTGTGTAATGCCACCAGTTCATGTTTTGACTGGTGTAGTGCCATTGGCTTAAAAGCAATTAACACTTGCCACATAGAGTCATGGAAATCAGTCAGGGTTGGAAGGGACCACAAGGATCAGCGCCAGTTCCAACCCCCCTGCCATGGGCAGGGACACCTCACACTGGAGCAGGCTGCCCACAGCCTCATCCAGCCTGGCCTTAAACACCTCCAGGAATGAGGCTTCCACCACCCCCCCGGGGCAATCCATTCCAGGCTCTCACCACCCTCGTGCTGAAGAACTTCCTCCTAATATCCAGGCTGAATCTACCCATTTCCAGCTTTGTTCCATTCCCCTCACTCCTATCACTACCTGACAGCCTAAAAAGTCCCTCCCCAGCTTTCTAGTGGCCCCCTTAAGATACTGAAAAGCCACAATAAGGTCACCTGGGAGCCTTCTCCTCTCCAGACTGAACAGCCCCAACTCCCCCAGTCTCTCCTCATAGCAGAGCTGCTCCAGCCCTCTGATCATCCACAGCTAATGGAGCTGTGAGAAGCACATGGAGCAAGGGAATCCTGGCAATCTGACCATGCAGGCTGGAAGTTCACACAGCTGCTTAAATTCTGTTTTGAAGAAACCTCCTCAAGGGTCACTTGAGTTGCTTGGCATTCCTAATGGAGTGGACCAGCATAGCTTTATGCTCCACTTACTTTGTGGCAGATGCCCCAGGCATTGACAGAGGTCACCTATGGCCCAACCTCTAACAAGTCCATTTGGCAGGAAGCCTGCTTCATCTTTGGAAAGCAAGAGTTAAGAGGCTGCATTTTTGCAGGCCAGGGCCTGCTGCTGCTTTTTGTCTGCTGTTTATCCCCTTCTCCTTAACCATCCTATTTCTGCACTGTTCTGGATTTCCCTGTTCCTTTCATAGCTGCACTCACAGGCTGCATATATCTGCTGGAAAGTTACCCTGGTGTGCCAGTGGAAAAGCCACCATCTCTGGTGAGAGTGCAAGTGATGCCTTTAGGACTCTCCCAGCCCTTGCTGTCTGCCTGCAGGTACAATGCTTTAGAGATGGGTGTGGGTCTCCCATGTGCCAGCATGTTGTGCTAACAGCAAGATGAGCAGGCTGGCCTCTTATTTACTTTTCCTTTCTTAAACTGCCTCTTGGAAGAGCTGCCAATGCAGGCAAGCATTGTTTCATTTCAGCATGGCTTTACTCAGCTCCATGCTGGCTCCTTGACTTCTGGTCTGCTGTGCTGCTGAAGATAACAAAGCCATCTCACTTTGAGCTCTGTGCTGGGAGTCATGGTTTGTGTCCCCTAACCTCTGCATGTTTTGCACTGTGGTTGGTAGGATGGCACCAGAGGTGATCCTTGCTATGGACGAGGGACAGTATGATGGGAAGGTGGATGTCTGGTCTCTTGGGATCACGTGTATTGAGTTAGGTGAGTAAATTACATGGCAGATGAGATGAATAATTAACTGGCTGCAATATTTATTAGGAAGTCCTGGGGGAAAAAATGAAAGGAAGATTCTTACTCCTCATAAGTTGTTTTTCCTTCTTTAAAAAGCCTGCCTTTGAAAGCACTGACAGTTGAGTTAAATCTTTTTACTTGCTGCCAAATCAAGAGCAAGCCACTAATGCTGCTGTGCTTCAGTGTTAATCTGGTGTGCTCAGCTCCTCCCTGATACAAGACTCACATCCTCGACTTGCTGAGAGGAAACTGTGCCTTGCAGACTGCATTTTTCCAGCTGGGTTTTGAGAGAGTTGTTCCAGCTGTTGTGTCAAGTGAACTGGTGTCCTAAGAAGTGTGTGTCAGAAGGAGCCTGTATTGAGTTTTCAATTCTTCTTACTTCCCCACTCTCTGGAACAAAAATACCTTTGGTCTCAGATGAGGGTTTGTGACAGGAATCAACGTGGACAAGTTCTGTACAGGAGAAGAAAAGGCTTTGCACTGCAGAGGGCAAATGACACTCATCCACACAAGCTGGAGCAGTTGTAATAGCAGGTGTACAGGGCAGATGTGTGCACTTTGAAGGCTGACATTGCATGTGCTGAGGGGATGCTTTTCAAAGATAGGCTTGATATGGATTTGGTTTACCTTAACAGTACATCAAGGACTTACTGGGAAGGCATCTTCACTAAAAGTCTTACTTAGAAATGTATAATCAGCAGACATACATGAGAGAACTGTGTCCACTTATGGTGCCCCCAGCATGAGAAGGACATGGAACTGCTGGAGCAGGTCTAGAGGAAGCCACGAAGATGATCAGAGAGCTGGAGCACCTTCCCTGTGGGGACAGGCTGAGGGAGTTGGGGCTGTTCAGCTCAGAGGAGAGGCAGCTCTGGGGAGACCTTAGAGCAGCCTTCCCGCACCTGAAGGAGGCTCCAAGAAAGCTGAGGAGGGGCTTGTAGTGATAGGACAAGAGGGAATGGATTGAAGCTTGAGGAGGGAGACTTTGACTGCATATTGGGAAGAAATTCATTCCAGTGAAGGTGGGGAGACACTGGAACAGGTTGCCTAGAGAGGTTGTGTCTGTCCCCTGGCAACGTGGGCTAGTGGGAGGTGTCCCTCCCCATTGCAGAGGGCTGCAACTAGATGATCTTTAAGGTCCCTTCCTACCCATGAATCTGTGAAGCTCTGAGATGCAGAGGAGGGGATGTACAAAATGGGTGGAAGCAGTGAGTGCAGAACAGAGATGGTAATGGTGTAGCTGACTCAGAATGTCCAGAGTTGCATTCCCTGTGCCAGCACTAACACCTCACTGGCACAGTCCATACTTTGACATAAAGAATGCCAACATTGGAAGGTTTAGAGATATTTTCTTCCACTAATTCTGCTTGTGTGGAGTGTAGGGGCCTAGAGCAGGTATTCTGCTCAAGGAGGAGGACAGGTATTGTGTTAGCCCTGCACAGGCACTGAGTCTTGATACTAGAATGTGTATGGAGCTTTGCAGTCAAGAATCTCAAAGCCTTTTTACACAGTTCAGGGGTTTGCTTTTTTTACTATTACTCTTTTGAGAAGTATTAAACTAAAAACCAAACAACTTTGAACTTTGGTTTTGCATGGTTCTGTGTCTGTGGGGTCAGGTGGCAGTGGGAGGAGATCTCTGGCTGAGCAGCACTTGGCTTTCTTTGAATGCTGGTGCCTTAATTTCTTGTGCAGCTGAAAGTAAATAGTGCTGAAAGGAAAGAAAATGTGGTGGCTTGCATGCATGCTGCATGTCAAGGACAAGTGATTGCTCTGACCTGACATGAACTTCCAAATCCTGGCATCATGGGCTGATTGGCATGACTGCCCTTAGCTGGCAGTGAGAACCAGCCTTCCTCAATCTGCTGTGCTCCTGAAAGGTCAGGGGCTGGTGGGTAGGTGACCTCTTGCTGCAAGGGCTAGGAGGAATTTTGGTTAGGGGGAGTTAATGATAGATCTGGCAAGGAATTTGGCAAACTCTCTCACTTGCAGGTGGCTGCCAAGTTGAACAGGCAGCTGCTCTTTTCCCTTAGTGGAGGTGCCACAGCAGTGCCTTGAAGATCTGCAGGGGATTGACACATAAATTTCCTAGCCCTGCCCTTGTGTGCCTAAGCTCTGCTCCTGCTGTTTTCTTACCATAGCAGGTCAGGTGTGAAATGTTACAGCTAAGGTAAAATCTGCTGGAAACTTCTCCTTATAATTTGCATCCTGTTCTCTTTTTGGATCTCATCCTCCCCCATTCCAGTGAGTAGCAGCTTTCCTTGAGTGCTTGTCCTGGTCTAACCCTGGGATGGTGAAATGATTAGCTGAAATGCTATGATGACAGTCAGAAAACTCTCAGCAGTGATACCCTGCTCATGCTTTCATAGCTTTCTCCTTTCCTTTCCAGACTGCCTTATCACACCTTTCTCTTCTCTTCCTAGCTGAAAGGAAGCCTCCTCTTTTCAACATGAATGCAATGAGTGCCTTATATCACATAGCCCAGAACGACTCCCCTACGTTACAGTCAAATGAATGGTAAGAGACTGCCTTTGTTTCCCTGGAAATGCTCTGCATGCTTAAAAGTCTGACAAGAAAAGTATTTGTTGCAGCACAGTGATTTGACTGCCTTCTCAAACAGTGCTCCTGTGTAGGCAGGCTCCATTTTGACCTTCTGTCACTTTGGCTGTGTTACAGTCTGAATTGTGGAGGTGTTAATTATGGGGCTGTAGATGCTGTGGGAATTAAAGTATTCCTGGGTGCATTAAGCCTGCTGTAACTCAGCATCAGCAAAGTTTCCAGCTGCAAAAGAACCTTGGCAGAAGAATTGTTAGCGTTGTAGTGCAGCTGAAGAGGTGTGGAGGAAGGGAAGGGAGAGGTAATTAGGTTTCTTCAGCCAGTGGCTTCCAAAAGGCATCAGAGGTCTGTGGCCAGATGCTTGCAGGCTTGTTCCAGGATCTGAGCTTCGACCCAAGAATGCTTTTGCTGTTGGGTTGGAGCGAGGTGTTAGCCCATCTCCTGCTCCCTGTTCCCAGGGGTGGGATGCAGCTCTCCTGTGATGCTCGGCAGCCTGCAGATGGCTCAGTGCAGCAGCTCCTGGAGAGGTGTGAAGTTCCCCCAGTCACTCTGCTAGGCTTCCTGGCTGATGGTTTTATCAGAACCACTCCAGCCTGGCTTCCTTATTTCACCTTCTCTGCTTTGTCCATTTTTCAAGACCCAGAGAAGTTTGCCTCATACCTCCCTGGAGGTGTTCAAGGCCAGGCTGGATGAGGCTTTCAGCAACCTGTTCTAGCAGGAGGTGTCCCTGCCTGTGGCAGGGAGTTGGAACTGGCTGATCCTTGAGGTCCCTTCCAACCTAAACCATTCTCTGCATGTACAAAAGCCTTTAACTGTTGAAGGAGCTGATAGGATCGACTTAGAACAGGGAGAATCCAACTTGATTCCTCTGCTCTAGAACTGAACAGCAAATCCATCAGAGTGTTTCTTCTTTTGCTTTACACTGATCAGTGTGTGTTTGTCTGCCAGAACCTGAGCTGCTTTTTCATTCAGGGCTTCTTTTGTTTTGATTTGCAGGTCAGACTCCTTTAGGGGCTTTGTTGATTACTGCTTACAGAAAATACCTCAGGAAAGGCCTTCCTCAACGGATCTGTTACGGGTAACTTCTCAAAGCTTTTCCAGGGGGGGGGAAATCTTTTTGTCTGCCAAAATAATTCTAAAGTTTGTGAAGAAACATTTGCCCTTCCAAAGCCAAACAACCCAAAGGAATTGTTAGATTTGCTCTCATCTCAATTCATAGAGTTTGGAGGTCGTCTAAAGAGTATTTGAGGCTGTTGTAACTTTGTTACCTGACTTTGCCTCTTAGGTTAGTGACACTTCTCTTTCTTACATGATGCTCTTGTGTGGCCAGCAGGACAAGGGAGGTTGTTCTTCCCCTGTGCTCAGCACTGCTCAGGCCACCCCTTGAGTGCTGTGTCCAGTTCTTGGCTCCTCAATTCAAGAGAGATGTTGAGGTGCTGGAAGGTGTCCAGAGAAGGGCGACAAAGCTGGTGAAAGGTGTTGGGTTTTCTTCTCTTGTGCACTTCCAAGGTACATTTTTCCACTTCTCCCTAGTCCCCTGCGCTGTTGTATCTCTGCCTGTATTTCTGATGGCCATTTTCCAATCATTTCTCTGTTCTAGAAGCATTTTTGAGCCATTCCTCCTGATTCATTAATGTCTTGTCATATGTTTGCTTCTGTTCATGCTTAGCTGTTTAAAAATAGCACTAACAGGATAGGTCTGGGTTAGCTTCTTCCCTTAAACCACCAATGGCAAAAGGTGGTTTCTGTCCCTTTAATAGTTACTGTGCTGAACCCCATTAGTGAGAACTTGGTTTGGAAGTGTTTCATTTTTGGAAGGTGCCTTGTATGGGTTCATCATTGTCAAGAGTTTGATCACTGTGCTGGCAGTGATGTGTCCAGAGTTTGCCAGAGTGCTGTCAGTGAGTCATAAATCAGTTCTAGCTTAAGTCACTGAGGTTTGCTTTACCTAAGAGATGTAGGAACTGTGCTACCCCCAAAGGCTTTGTGTTTGGGAGGTTCAGGAGCAGGTTTCCCCTGGAAGGTAGTGATGTGTGAAATCCTTGCTTTGGGAAGTTCAGGAGCAGCCTTGCACTGGAAGGTAGGGATGTGTGAAATCCTTGCTTTGGGAAGTTCAGGAGCAGCTTTCCCCTGGAAGGTAGGGATGTGTGAAATCCTTGCTTTGGGAAGTTCAGGAGCAGCCTTCCCCTGGAAGGTAGGGATGTGTGAAATCCTTGCTTTGGGAAGTTCAGGAGCTGTTTTCCCCTGGAAGGTAGGGATGTGTGAAATCCTTGCTTTGGGAAGTTCAGGAGCAGCTTTCCCCTGGAAGGTAGGGATGTGTGAAATCCTTGCTTTGGGAAGTTCAGGAGCTGTTTTCCCCTGGAAGGTAGGGATGTGTGAAATCCTTGCTTTCCTTAAATCTGATTAGTGGCCCTGCTATTGCTCTGCTTGCTGTACAGAGCTGCTGGTGAGAATGCTGCTGGCACACTGCTCTTTCACTCCAGGTAAACAGGACTCAGTTCTCCAGTCTCTGAGCAGAGCTGCTCCTGGCTCCACGGAGTGCTTTGCTTCATTTCCACAGTAGGTTAGATTGCTGCTCTGTGTCTACCTGACTGCCTTTTTTGTGCTGGCTTTTCTTCTAGGGCTACCATTCAGCTTTTGTTTCATGGCTTCTCTTGTTGCTCTTTCAGCAGAGTGAAATGCATTTGCATGGATGCTTTTGTGCCTCTTGCTTCTTGAAGTGAGAAATCAAACCCTTGTGCTCTTTACCGAACTGAGCTTTGGGCTTGCTTCCATCCTTGCTTTAAACCTGGACCACATAGAATCTTTAACTCTCAAGCCACCACTCTGCAGGTAAAGGCTGATGAAGGAGCCTGTTTGTCCTCTCTCTTCAATGCCTGGCTTGGTTTTTTGTTTGCTTTGTTTTGTGGGGTTGTTTTTCTGTCCCATGGTAGATTTGTGCTGTGGCACACAACCAGCATTTTTGTTCTCTGCTTCTGCTTGCAGCACCCTGACAATCTTTTGCCCAGCTAATAGGTTTATGCTGTGGGCTTCAGAATGATTCATTCATGTGGATTGGCAGCCTTTCTGCTCTCTAGGAATAGTGTGAGTTCATTGAAGGAGATGATTTCATGAGTACCTTAAGTTGGACTCTGTGCAGACAATTGGAGCTGAGCTATTATTCTTCAGTCACATCTGTTCAGCCTTTTGGTTTGGATTTTGCAGAACAGGACCCCAGATGTTTCCCTCCTGCAGTAGCTCTCACTAAAGCTTGTTAGATTACCAGACTGAAGGTCTGTTTCTCTTTTGAGGGTTTCTCACTGGTAGTTTGGTAAGCAGGGACAGAGATGAATTTTGTTGTGGCCATGTTTTAGGGAACTGAATTTTAACTGAGGTATTTGAGAAGGAGTCAAGTTTCCACTCACCATCACAGATAAAAATAGCCAAGTGACTGCAGTGGTAGTTTCCACTGCATTTTAATACCTCATTAGGACTTCTTACTTTTAAAAGCAATTCTAATATTTATTTTAAGCACTTCCCCCCTGCTTTTCTCAGTATATTTGGTTAGAAGAGACCTTCAAGATCATTCAAGTCCAACCTTCAGCCCAGTATCAAAGAGTCAACATTGAACCATGTCCCTAAGCCAGGACCACTCACCACACAGAGGGATGTGGAAATGCTGGAGTGTGTCCAGAGCAGGACCAGGAGGATGCTCAGAGGCTGCAGCAGCTCTGCTGTGAGCACAGTCTGAAAGAGTTGGGGCTGTGCAGGCTGGAGAAGAGGAGGCTCCCAGGTGACCTTCTTGTGGCCTTCCAGGGTCTGAAAGGGGCTACAAAAAAGCTGGGGAGGGACTTTTGAGGCTGTCAGGGAGTGCCAGGAGTGAGGGGAATGGAGCAAAGCTGGAGGTGGGGAGAGTCAGAGTGGGTGTGAGGAGGAAGTTGTTGAGCAGGAGAGTGGTGAGAGGCTGGAATGGGTTGCCCAGGGAGGTGGTTGAGGCCCCATGGCTGGAGGTGTTTGAGGCCAGGCTGGCTGAGGCTGTGTGCAGCCTGCTCTAGGGTAGGGTGTCCCTGAGCATGGCAGGGGGGTTGGAACTGGCTGCTCCTTGTGGTCCCTTCCAACCCTGACTGATTCCATGATTCTAAATCAGCAGAAACTGGACGTACAGGATGGATTTAAGTTGAGCATCATCATTCCAAATGCATCACTGCTCTCTAAACATTATCTCCAGTAAGATAAAAATGGTTATCTTTTTTTTTAACACCCCCTGATCATAGATAAGCTGCAGATTGTTGCTGTGTACAGAGAAATAAATAGTGGTTATCTGTCTTGAGGAGCAGAAATGATTCGTTTGGCTTCTGTGCCAAACGACGTCGCAAACCTTTCGCTAGAACTCAAAATCCCAACACCACCAGCAGCAGAAGACAAAACTGCTGGTGAGGTGAGGAGCTGTCCCCAGCAGCAAAGCTCAAGTGCACAACAGTTTGAATTCAGTTAAAAGCAAGAAATGAGCCTGTGGCATGATCCTGTCCATGTTTGTTTACAAGTCATTAAGGGAAGAGCAGCTCATCCTTTCGTCTCTCTGGCGCTAAGACGCTTGTTAAAAGGAGGACAGGGTTTCTTGTGTCTCTTACTCTAGCCACAGTTGGATGCATTGGGTCTTGAAACATGAGGAATGGCAGCACACCTAGGGAATGGCCCACATCTCTGGGCATTTCATAGAGTCATAGAATGGTTTAGGTTGGAAGGGAGCTCAAAGCTCAGCCAGTTCCAACCCCCTGCTATAGGCAGGGACACCTCCCACTAGAAAAGGTCACTCAAAGCCTCATCCAACCTGGCCTTGAACCCTTGAACATCTCCAGGGAGGTTGTGGAGCACAGAAGCACCCAATGTGATCTTTGATCTTTGATCACATTGGGTGCTTCTGTGCTCCACAACCTCCCTGGGCAACCTGTGCCATAGGCAGGGACACCTCCCATTAGAACAGGTCACTCAAAGCCTCATCCAACCTGGCCTTGAACACCTCCAGGGAGGGAGCATCCACAACCTCCCTGGCCAACCTGTGCCAGTGTCTCACCACCCTCACTGTAAAGAACTTCTCTAGCAATTCTTTGTCCTTCCTTCCACAAACACCCAGGCTGGCAAAGCCCCTCAGGATCACCAAGTCCAAACTAGAACCCTACTCTACAAGATTCACTTTAAACCATAGCCCCAAGTACCATATCCAGGCTGGGTGACTCCACCACCTCCCTGAGCAGCTCATTCCAGTCCCTGACCACTCTCTCTCTAAGAAACTTTTTCCTGATGTCCAATCTAAACCTCCCCACCCTCAGCCTGAGACCATTCCACCTTGTTCTGTCTCCAGTTCCCTGTGACGAGAGCCCAGCAGCAGCCTCTCCACAATGTCCCTTCAGGTGGCTGTTGACAGCAGTGAGATCTACCCTCAGCCTCCTCTTCCTCACATCATCCCCAGTTCCCTCAGTTGCTCTTCAGATTTATTCTCCAAGCCCTTTGCTCACCTCCTCTGGACCCATTCCAGCACCTTCACATCTCTCTTGTATTGCAATGCCCAAAACTGCACACAGTATTCAAGGTGTGGCCTCACCAAAGCTAAGTCCAAGGGGACAATCACCTCCCTGCTCCTGCTGGCCACAGCATTTTTAATCCAAGCCAGGATGCCATTGGCCTTCTTGGCCACCTGGGCACACTGCTAGCTTATATTCAGCTCCTGTCTATTACAACCCCCAGATCCCTTTCTGCCAGGCAGCTCTCCAGCCACACTGCCCCAAGCCTGTAGCACTGCTTGGGGTTGTTGTGACCCAAGTTCAGGACCTGGCATTTGACCTTGTTGAAACTCATCCCGTTGATGTTGGCCCATTGGTCTGAACCTATCCAAGTCCCATTAACGTTACCCCACTGATCTAAACCTACCCAAGTCCCTTCTGAAGAGCCTCTCTGCCCTCATTCAGATCACCACTGCCACCTGTTTCCCTTTAGCACGATTTCGTTCGCCGGGAGCGGCCGCCCAGGGTACTGATAGACCTCATCCAGCGGACGAAGGACGCGGTGCGGGAGCTGGACAACCTGCAGTACCGCAAGATGAAGAAAATCCTCTTCCAGGAGACACGCAACGGCCCCCTGAACGAGTCTCAAGAGGAGGAGGAGGTACTTTTGTGCTCTCACACCCTGTACACTCTCAGAACAAGTAACTCCAGGGCGAGCGAGATGCTCCTGCCCTTCAGGGGCAGAGTGAGCGGAGCCTAGGTGAGGACGCGATCCGCCTCGTTGGCATGTGCTGTGCAGGACGCAGGAGCAGGAGCAGTGGCAGCCCTTGCTCTCTGTTAGGTGTGCATTTGCTGCCACCTTTAAAACTGGAGATGTTTTTTTGCAGGTGCTGCCCTTTCTTCTCAAAGCTTTAGGGAAGAAACTTGTTTGGAGAGGGATCCTCTGTGAGAGGAAAGCAGCTCGCAAGCCTGTGTTGAGTGTAGGAGGGGTCGTGTTGAGTGTAGGAGGGGTCGTGTTGAGTGTAGGAGGGGTCGTGTTGAGTGTAGGAGGGGTCATGTTGAGTGTAGGAGGGGTCATGTTGAGTATAGGAGGGGTCTGTCAACAGTCTAAGCTTTTTCTTTCTCATAAGCAAAGTCAGAACCACTTGGTTAATATTACTAATTCAATTACTCTGATTGGCCTCTCCTAAGCTGAAAAGCAAATCCTCACCTAAGCAAGACTTGGGTTGTTTTAACTCTTCGATGTTAAAGACAAAATTCAGCTCCAGTTTGAATCTTGTAATAAGCAACCCACTTAGTGTGTGATAGTTGAGACTAAGTGTGGCTTAGAGAAGGCAAGCAGTCATTTTTCAGTTGATCAGCCTAGATAGAAACTAATTTTGTGTAGTGCAGGCACATGGCATAAGTAAATCCATGCTTGCTTCTCAAGGAGGAAAGCTGACAGGCAAGTTGGTGTTTGTATGCCTTTTTTTTTTGGCCAGGTAATACACAGTGAGATGCCTAAGCTCAGGATACATTCAGGGAGTTGGGACTGAGGTTTATGGATGTCAAATGCTCTTTTAAAGCTGAATTAGAGCTCTGGTTTAAGGAATGGCTGAGCCTGGGTATCAGGTAGGAGAGCGCACGGGAGGAGGGGACCGGCACTTAGCGGTGTCCTTCGCTTCGAAGGGGATGCACAAGAGGAGCAAGAGCAGCAACCAGTGTGATGTAAAGCTCCAAAGTGCTTCTGTTCTAACCCCTCAGCTAGCCAAGGTCTAAAAACCTCCAGCTTAGTTGAGGGGTGGGCAGTCTGACAGGTTTGTGCCCTGAAACCTGCAAGCTTTCTCTGAAAAGCTTGGAGGAGAGTGACAGGGTAGGAAAGCACAAGGGAATGAGCTTCCCACTCGACTGTTCAGCAGGTCCAAGCTCAACAGCCAAGTAGGATAAACGTTGATAGTACCTGGCTCCAAGATGTATTTTCTGTTCCTCCTATAAAAGTAGGGGTGGGGGGGAAGAGTAAAACCCAATATTGTACCTGTAGGAATTAACACTCAAGTGAAGCTCACACTCTGCATGTGCACAGCATGCTCTGCACTGCCTTTTCCCACCGAGCTCCTGTGGCACAGGAAGAGATCAGTACTGCTCATGTGCACCACTAACTTGGCAGGGAGAGGAGAACATAACACGTGCTTCAGTTACTGCTCAGTGAACAGGAGCTGTTCAGCTGGGAAGGCCACAAGATGGTTCTTTTTTCTACCACAGACCGAGCTGGAACAGGAACACTACAAACCTTTAACCCTCAAATTATTGCTAATGCTTTGCTCAGAGCTCTTGGCAAGAATTCAGCAGGTATTCGAGTCAGGAAGTCCATGCTGAGGTTGCATTTGCAATCCCACCTCTGTCCTTTGGGCATAGATGCTCATTAATTACACTGCCAGATCAGCACCTCGGATGCTTCGTGATGATAACTTCTGCAACTGTCTCTAAGCGTTCTGAAGATGTTTTCAGTCTGCTGTGCACAGGAATTCTGTGAAACAGCAGCAGGTTTGGGTTTTAAGGCTTTCTCCCAACAGGCTCTCAATGATCTGCTGGTTGCTTTGAAAAACAATAATCCCTCAATCACATACTGTCATGTCTGTCCATTTGATTTTTCTCCTGTTGCCCCACAAAACGAGTACCCTCTTTAAGTGATTGCCAGTGGAATTCTCCTCAAGCTCACTCTGGAAGCCAGGACAAACTGAGTGCAGTAACAAAGCCATTCGCTGCAGTCAGTTGAGATTGTTTCAGACCAGGAGCTGAAGGATGTTTGGAGTCCTCAGTCCTGCTTGCAAGCCTCTTGCAAAAGGACTCCATCAATTCCCTAGATCACTCCAGATTTAAGCAGGTACTCCAGGATTGCAGTGCTCCTATGAGGAGAAGGAAAAAAGCTTCCAAGTTCTGATGTTTTTCTGTAGGATCCAAAATATGCCCTGTACAAGGACTATTTCTTTCCATATGCCTAAGGAGATTACAACAGGTTTAATCACTGTAATAATTCAGCCTCTTCTGAGTCAGATGCTTAAAGGTGAATGAAGAATTCATCTTGGCTGAAAACACAAGGTTAAAAGGGATTTTTAGCTTGACAAAATGCAGTTGCTGCCTGCTTGGGACATGGAAGTTAAAACCTTGACACCTGTTAAGCACCATTTGATATTTGTCAAACAATAAACAAATTATTTCATTGTCTTGCATCCTTCTGACTCACTCACTGCAGCATATCCTGACTTGGAGCATTGATCACTCCTTTTAATGATGAGGCTCCTTCCACCAGCCATCCAGTATTCCTGGGTGTCTGCTGTTCAAGCCATGCTCAGACTTACTGATAAGTGGGGGGAAAAAAAGACCTGGCTCAGAGCCTGGTACAGTGAGATTGCAGGGGGAAAGGCAAAAGCTGACTGCCCCACAGGGAGCATTTCACAGCCCAAGCAGCCCTGAGACACGTAGTTGCCAAAATAAGGAGCAATGAACCTTTATACTCTGCAGAGTTGCCTTTAAAACAACCTCTGGGCAGCACTGCAGGCACAGTGCTGGGCTGGGGATCTCCTGCACTATGTGTAACTGATGCCCCTTGTTTTATAGGACAGTGAGCATGGATCAAACCTGAGTAGGAAGATGGACAGTCTGGGCAGCAACCATTCCATCCCAAGCATGTCTGTGAGCACAGGCAGTCAGAGCAGCAGTGTGAGCAGCATGCAGGAGGTCCTGGATGAGAGCAGCCCTGAACTGGTCATGATGCATAGTGACGAGAGCACAATTAATTCCACTTCCTCTGTTGTCCATAAGAAGGTATGTTCTCTGGTGCTCTCCATAGCTTCCTGCACTCCCTGCTATTGCTCACCTTGCCTCACCTCACACTGTGCTGTGCTGGGAGCCAGGAGCTGCTGCTGGGCTTGCCAGAATCAACTTCTCTTTGTTGTGGTTTTGTTTCGGTTTGTGTTCTTTACAAGCTAAAACTGCGTTTAAACAACCTCTGAAAATCAAGAGAGGCCACTAATGAGAGGCAGCTCTGTCAGTGGCTAGGCAGGGTTCACACAGCCTGACTGCATGCCCTGCATGAGCACCTCTTCATCTCTGCTCTGGAACATCAGCCCTTGTTTCCTTGTGAGTGGTTGTGCTGTGTTTAGTGCGGTGACGAGTGGTCGCAGCAGCCAAGCTAACCACCTACCAGTCACAGTGTGTGATTAAAATCTGCTGCTTGCACTTGGATTTTCCTCATGAGAAGTGGCAGTGTGCAGAACTTTGGACCCTTCCCACGAGGTATGTTTTGAGTCAACTTTCACTGGGTGCTTTACTGCTCTCTTGCTGCATGTTGTGATCTGTTGCCTTCTGTTTTCTTAGCTCTAGATATTATCTTGCTGGAAACCAGCACCTAACCTTAAGATGATTTCACTCCAACAGTTTGGGCTTGGCCTTAGCAGTGTTTGTGTGCTAGTGGGCAGTAAAATGTAGGTTGGTTTGTATTTGCCAGGAGCTTCAAAGGGTAGCTGTGCTTTTTGCCAGAGGAGCTAGAACATGACAGCAGCATGAGAAGTCTGAATATCTCGTTTGTAAGGTCACAGCAAAGCCTGAGGTTTTCACTGACTAAGTGCTTGTGAGCAGCTTTTCCTCCTGCAACAGAGTTGTGCCATTGAGTGGTGAAGCACTTATTAAAGGGAGAAATGTTGTCTGCAACAAAATACTGCTCTAAGATGGAGAGAGGTGGACTTGATGAGTGGATCACTTGGTGGAGAAGAAGCTGACTGGATGGTTACTCTCAAAGAGCTGTGATCAGCAGCTCGGTGTCTAGCTGGAGACCAGGGACAAGTGGAGTTCCTCAGGGGTCTGCCCTGGGTCCAGTGCTGTTTAACAGCTTTGTCAGTGGCATGGCCAGAGGCACTGAGCACACCCTCAGTGAGTTTGCTGGTGACACCAAGCTGTGTGGTGTGCTGTGCAATTGAGGGAAGAGATCCATCCAGAAAGGTCTTGATAGGCTTGAGAGGTTGGCCCATGCCAACTGCATGAGGGTCACCAAGTCCTGCATCTAGGTCAGGCCAGCCCTGGGCACAAATACAGGCTTGGTGCAGAGTGGGTTGAGAGCTCTGAAGAAAAAAGCTTGGGGGTGTTGATTGCTGAGAAGCTCCCCATGAGCCAGCAGGGCTCTCATGCAGCCCAGAGGGGAAATTGTGTGCTGGGCTGCATCAAGAGGAGACTGCCCCTTTTCTCTGGTAAGACCCCACCTTGAATCCAGTTCTGGTGTCACCAGCATAAGAAGGAGGCAGAGCTGTTGGAGTGAGTCCTGAGGAGGGCCACAAGGCCAAGGGCTGGGCTGGAGCACATCTGCTGTGAGGATAAGCTTAAGGAGTTGTGGTTGTTCCATCTGGAGAAGACTCCAAGGGGACCTTCTAGCTGCCTTCCAGTACCTGAAAGGGACCTGCAGGAAAGCTGGAGAGGAACTTCTCACGAAGGTGCCTAGAGACAGGACAAGGAAGAATGTTTTGAAGCTGAGGGAGAGTACATTTAGACTGGACCTTGGGAAGAAGTTCTTCAGTACAAAAGTGGTGAGACACTGGAACAGGCTGCCCAGGAGGTTGTGGATGCCTCCTCCCTGGATGTGTTCAAGGCCAGGCTGGATGAGGCCTTGAGCAACCAAGTCTAGTTGAGAGGCATCCCTGTCCATGGCAGGTGGGTTGGAGTAGATGATCTTAAGTGACCTGTTCTAGTGGGAGGTGTCCCTGCCTATGGTGAGAGGTTGGAGCTAGATGATCTTTGAGGTCCCTTCCAACCTAAACCATTGATTCTGTCTCTGAGGTCCCTCCCAGTCTAGGCCAGTTAGAGATGCTAGCAGAGCCAGTCATGTGCAAGAGGCAACAGAGTTGTTGCTGTTCCTTACTTCACCCTTAACATCATCAGCACTTGTGGAGCCTGACCCTTGGGCAATGAAAACCAGCAGGCAAAGCTCCTGATGCAAATCTGGCTGCTAACAGAAGGATGGGAAGAGAACATTTGCAGTTGACAATCCCAAGGTTCTTGCCCAATGCCTGTCATAAAAAGGCAATTCAGTAATAACTGCTGCAACCTGAGTGACTTTCCAAATCCATTAAAAGGCAACTATCGCTGCCGTGATTAACGGGCAGCATTCCCCCTGGGTTCTGTGGAGGGAGAGAGCTCTGGCATGGCAGCTCCACACCAGTTCCAGCAGAGGCTGTTTTCTTACCTAGCAAGATTTATGAGTCACACTTGGAAAAGATGTTGGCTTTATGAGATGTAAAAAGGCTATTTAGGTAATGACTTACTGAGGTTTGGCATGCGTGTGCCGGCAGTCGTGACCCCTCGTGGGCCTTCTGGAGTGGTTGTCAAGCAGGTTGGTGACATGAAGGCTTTCCTTGAAAGGCTGCTGATGCTTAAAGCCTCTCTGCAGATCGTGGAGGCATTTAGTGAAAGCCAATGATGGCACACTCTTGTTTTCCTGGCCTCTTGAGGTTCTTAGAATGGTTTTGCTATGATGCCATTGAAGTCCTTGCTACGGCTCAGCAGTTGCCTCTCCTGTTTGCAGGGGGGACTGGAAGGCCTTCCACTGAGTGAATCTTCCTCTGCAAACACTGCCTCTGAAGGCTTTGGTTTGCAGTGGGCAAGAGCCACACAGGTGATGGAGTGGAGAAAAGGCTGAGGGAGCTTGGGGTTCTTGAGCTGGGAGCAGAAGAGCCTGGGGAGTGACCTCATCCATGTTAATAAAGATGTGCAAGGCAGTGCCAGCAGGACAGTGAGGGTGGTGAGACACTGGCACAGGTTGCCCAGGGAGGTTGTGGAGCACATTGGGTGCTTCTGTGCTCCACAACCTCCCTGGAGGTGTTCAAGGCCAGGTTGGATGAGGCCTTGAGTGACCTGGAACTGGCTGAGCTTTGAGATCACTTCCAACCTGAACCATTTGCCAACAAGAGCTGGGGCTCTGCAGCCTGGAGAAGAGAAGGCTTGGAGGAGACCTTGGAGTGGCCTTCCAGTGTCTGAAGGGGACTACAGGAGGGCTGGGGAGGGACTATTGACAAGGTCTTGGAATGACAGCAGGAGAAGGAATAGGTTTGAAGTGGCAGAGGGGAGATTGAAACTGGATGTTAGGAAAGGGTTCCTTGCAGTGAGGGTGATGAGACACTGGCACAGGTTGCCCAGGGAGGTGTTCAAAGCCAGGTTGGATGAGGCCTTGAGCAACCAGTTCTAGTGGGAGGTGTCCCTGCCTATGGCAGGGGCTTGGAACTGGCTGAGCTTTGAGGTCCCTTTCAACCTAAACCATTCTGTGCTTAGTGATGCCCAGTGACAGGGCAAGGGGCAGTGAGTGCAAGCTGAAGCAGAGGAGGTTCTACATCAATATAAGAAGAAACTTTTTCAGTGTGAGGGTGGTAGAGCCCCTGGAGCAGGCTGCCCAGAGAGATTCTGGAGTATCCTTCACTGGAGACATTCAAAACCCACCTGCATGTCTACCTGTATGACCTGCCCTAGGTGATTGTGCTCTGGACAGAGGGTTTGGACTCAAAGATCTTTCAAGGTCCCTTTCCTGATGTTCTGTGATTCTGTGAATGTTCCTTTTGAGTTGACAGAATTTTTCAGCTTTAAGCTAGTCCCAGTGGTCTGAGGTTGCAGTCTGGGTGTGTGTTGGTTTCCAAGTCAGCTGCTGAAGATAGCTCTGATTTTTGTGGTTGTACTCTGTTAATTCTTGTGTTTGATGCTGTGTCAGTGCAAGGGTTGTAGTGAGGTGGGGGTTGGTCTCTTCTCCCTAGTATCTAGTGATAGAAGGAAAGGAAATTGAGAGAGTGATTTGCATTGGAATGGGCTGCCCAGGGAGATGGTGGAGTTGCAGTCCCTGGAGGTGTTGAAGCAAAGCCTGGCTGAGGCACTCAGTGCCATGGTCTGGTTGATTGGCCAGGGCTGGGTGCTCGGTTGGGCTGGCTGAGCTTGGAGCTCTCTTCCAACCTGGTTGATTCTATGAAATGGCCTGAAATTATGCCAAGGGAAGGTTAGTTTAGATGCCAGGGGAGGGTTAGGTTAGATGTCCAGGGAGGCGGTGGAGAAGATTGGATGTGGCACTTGGAAAGATTTAAGGTGTTAAAGGAAAGATTGTGCATGCCCCATGACAGTGCCATGGGCTGGTCCATGTGGTGGTGTTAGGTCACAGGCTGGACTTGATGATCTCAGAGGTCTCTTCCAGCCTCAAGAGCTCTAAGATAAATTGCCTTCCTGCAGGAGTGGTCAGGGATTGGAACAGGCTGCCCAGGGAGGTGGTGGAGTCCCCATCCCTGGAGTTATTCAAGCAATGTGTGCCCTTGGCACTTTGGGACATGGTTTAGTGGCCATGGTGGCGTTGGGTTGAAGGTTGGACTTGGATGGTCTCAAGAGGACTTCCCCAACCACACAATTCTATGATTCTAGGGCTGTAAAGAGCAAATCACATTTGCAGCTCTGCCTGCCTGGTTTTGAAGTGATTGACCTTTGAGGCAAAATTCTCATTTCTGTAGGGGGAAAAAAATCAGCTCCTCTCTACCTATTGAGTTGTCTTCTGTTTGCTCCTCAAGCTTGCCTGTTCCAGTTGCCTCCTGAGCAGGTATTTTTGTTCTCCTAAGAAGTTTTGTTGCAGCAATGTACATTTGGTGGTTTTACCCTAGTGTTTCTTGGAGCAAGCCACATCTTCCCCTGAAAACAAAGCAAGAATTATCTGCTCAGTGTCATTATCAAGTGTTATCAGGAAGGAATCCAGTCAGAGTATCTGGGATGTAAGATGAAGAGATGCTGTTAGCAGCCTGCTGTTAGTTAGAAATGTAGCGGTGTTAGGCAGGTGTTGGTGCAATGTTGTGCTGGTGTTGAGGGCAGGTGAGGAGAGTGGAAAGACAGCCTGTGGTAGAACTGGCCTGGGGACTGGAGAACAAAACTCAGCTTCTTCCTAGCAGGTGATTTTGGGCAAGACTCATCATATCATAGAATGGTTTAGGTTGGAAGTGACCTCAAAGCTCAGCCAGTTCCAACTTGCTGCCATAGCTAGGGACACCTCCCACTAGAACAGGTCACTCAAGGCCTCATCCAACCTGGCCTTGAACATCTCAAGGGGGGTTGTGGAGCACAGAATCACCCAATGTGATCTTTGATCACATTGAGTGATTCTGTGCTCCACAGCCTCCCTGGCCAACCTGTGCCAGTGTCTCACCACCCATGAGCACTCTTAGGATGCTCAGACAACACACCAGTGGTAACCATTTAGATAC
The DNA here is from genome assembly GCF_015220805.1 of Pogoniulus pusillus. Lineage (NCBI taxonomy): Eukaryota > Metazoa > Chordata > Aves > Piciformes > Lybiidae > Pogoniulus > Pogoniulus pusillus. The sequence goes on from NC_087293.1 coordinate 14,211,710, forward strand.
CCAGCTGGGACCTATGTGCATTGTGGTGCAGCTGCATCAGTGTGTGACTAAGTGATTGGCATTGGAATGGGCTGCCCAGGGAGGTGGTGGAGTCGCTGTCCCTGGAGGTGTTCAGGCAAAGCCTGGATGAGGCACTTAGGTGCCATGGTCTATTTGATTGGCCAGGGTTGGATGCTAGGTTGGGCTGGATGAGTTTGGAGGTCTCTTCCAAGCTGCTTGATTCTATGATCATGATATGATCATAGCATGGCTTAGGTTGGAAGGGACCTTAGAGATCATCTACTCCAACTTTCCCATCATGGACCTCTCAACTAGGCTTGACTGCCCAAGGCCTCATCCAGCCTCACCTTGAACAACCTCAGGGAAGAGGCATCCACAACCTCCCTGGGCAGCCTGTTCCAGACTCTCACCACCCTCGTGCTGATGAACTAAGCTCCAGTCTAAATCTACTCTCCCTCAGCTTCAAACCATTCCCCCTTGTCATAGATTCATAGAGTGTTGGAATTGCCAGAGCTGGAAGGGACCTCAAGGATCATCTAGTTCCAAACCCAACGCCATCATGGGCAGGGACACCTTCCACCAGATTGGGTGGCTCAGAGCCCCATCCAGTCTGCCCTTAAACACCTCTAAGGATGGGGTTTCCACTGCCTCCCTGGGCAGCCAGTTCCATCCTTGTGCCGATGAACTGAGCTCCAGACTAAATCTCCTCTCCCTCAGCTTCAAACCATTCCCCCTTGTCATAATTCATAGAATGGTTTGGGTTGGAAGGGACCTTCAAGATCATCTAGTTCTAGCACCCTGGCATGGGCTGGGGCTGCTTCCACTAGACCAGGTTGTCTTATCACAGCTAGTAGCTGAGGACATCAGAGAGGAAAAGAAGTGTCTGCAGGGTAGGAGGAGCATGAGAGCACTGTGGTGGTGGAGGTGCTGCTCCATATTGGCTGGTCTCTCCCCGCTGGGCTTTCTGACCTTGCAGGTGTCTGCTCTGGCATGGCTGGGCAACAAAGCTGCCTCTGCTTGCCTGCAAACACCTGGTGCACAGAGGCAGGGAGTCCTAGATGGACTCTGCAAGGGTTGGAGCCTTTGGTTTGCTCTTTGCTCATGTTTGCAGCCTTTACCTTGCACCCCAGACAGTTCATGGTACTTGGGACATGGCTTAAAGGCCGTGGTGATGTTAGGTTGACAGTTGGTCTCTTCTCACAGGGAGTTGGAGACAGAAGAAGGGGGAATGGCCTCAAGCTGAGGCTGGGGAGGTTTAGGTTGGACATTAGGGAAAAGTTTTTCACGGAGAGAGTGGTCAGGGACTGGAATGAGCTGGCCAGGGAGGTGGTGGAGTCACCCAGCCTGGATGTGTTTAAGGGTGGTTTGGATATGGTGCTTGAGGATCTGGTTGAAGGTGAATCTTGCAGAGTAGGGTTCTAGGTTGGGCTTGGTGATGCTGAGAGCCTTTGCCAGCCTGGGTGTGTCTGTGAGTCTGTGATCTTAGGAGGTCTCTTCCAGCCAAACCGATTCTACTGTTTAATTCAGGAAGAACCTTGGTTTTCCTTCGAGTTCTTAGGAGCTGCAGCTTACGGACAGGAGTCACAAAACGTTGGTAGACGGCAGCGTGGCAGATGTACCAACACCAGCCACCAGTGCTGCTGCCCAGTGGAGTCCACGCCGCTGGGCATGCTGCGGCGGGAGGCAGCAGGACCAGCCTGGCGTCCGAAGGCTGCTCCATCCTGAGGCTTGGAGCCTGTGGGGACGCTGCCTTTTGGCAGCCACCACTTCGGTTAGCCAGGCCAGGCCGTGGTGGCGTTTTCCAAGCAGCCTTTCTGCCGAGGGTCTCTCCTCCGTCCGGCGGAGCCAAGCTTTGCTGCTTGGCGAAGCTGGCAGGCGGCGTCTGGCGGAGGCAGCACCGCGAAGCCTTGCGGGCGAGCGCCGGAGCCGTCCCTGCCCAAAGCTGGGAGCTGTGGCTTTAAAAGGGAGGCCAAAATAAATAAATAAATAACTCGGAATCCTTTGTGGGCTGTGGAGAGAAAGTGCTAGAACCGGGCAGGATCATGACTGGAAAGCAGGATCCCTGAATGGTCATGGAGGCTTTCCTGAGCTTCTCCTGCTTGCCGTGGCTTTAGCCGAGGATGCTCATCCTCCACGGCAGATAGCAGCCAGGAGACAAAGGAAGCCTATCGAGGACGAACAGCTCAGCGAAGGGAATGAGGCAAAATGTTGCTCTGGTGTTAAAAGGGAACAGCTCCTTCCTTGCCGGCGATGGGAATCACGTTCTGCAGGGGATCGCTGGCTGGCAGTGCTTGAAGCCGACCTTTCCGAGGAGTCCGATCGCTCCGCCTCGCTTTACGCCGTCGGGGCTGGGGTTTTTTGGCACAGCTGTCATACGGAAGGGTTAAAAGACAGGAGGGGGGAGGGAAAAAAAAAGGAGGGGGGGGGGGAAAGAAAGGAAAAAAAGGAAGAAGAAGAAGAAGGGGGAAAAAAAAGGAAAGGAAAAAGAGAGAGAGAAGTGGAGCCATCGGAAGGCATCCTGCTAGCGATCAGCTGACGTGCGCCGAACCCCAGCCTGCAATGTGTTGCTTATTCATTTAGTACGGTGGGAGCTGCCGGGGCCAGCAGCCAGCTGAACTATGCCTCTCCAACAGCGGCGCTTGTGCAGACAGAGGGCTGAGCGCCAGGCAGCCGCCGCGGGAAGAGCACAGCCGGACTTTGCCCTTCTTTTTATCCGTTCCTGCAGGATCATGTATTTATAAGGGATGAGGTGGGCCACAGGGATCGCAGGCCTGAGGTGCGGCCTACCCAGTCAGTGCAGAATCAGGCCCTCCACTACCGGAACCGAGAGCGCTTTGCCACGATCAAATCAGCATCTTTGGTAAGCAGCCCCCGCCCGCCCTGCTGCCCCCCTCCGCCCGGGGCTCCGGGGTGCCTTCGCGGGGTTTGGGTCTTGGGGGTGGGGTGGGTTGGGGTTGGGGTTTTTTTTTTCGGTTGGTTTTATTGTTGTGTGGGGTTTGGGGTTTTTATTGCCTCCCCCCCCCCCCCCCCCCCAATTATTTTGTTGTTGTTGTTGGCATAGCAACTCCGTATGGCACCGAAAGATGTTTTAGCTCCCTGTGTGTGTGTGAGATCTCGGATAGAGAATCTGGTCAGGGGTGGAAGGGGCCACAAGGAGCAGCCAGTTCCAACCCCCCTGCCGTGGGCAGGGACACCCTACCCTAGAGCAGGCTGCACACAGCCTCACACAGCCTGGCCTCAAACACCTTAAATATATCGGGGGGGCTGGGGGCTGGAGGAGAAGCTTGGACTAGACGATCTCCAGAGGTCCCTTCCCAACCCTTCTCCTTCTGTGATTGTAGATTCCATTTCTCTCTGTGTTCCCAGCCTGTGGGAGATAAGGCACCTTGCAGGGTGAAGTTAACATCATCTCGCATTCCCTTCCCCTCCCCGATTGTTTGGGGGAGGGGGAGGTTATTTTTCCTCCCTTCTCACCCCCCCCCCCCCCCGCTCCCCATTGATCTTTTGTCAATCTCTTTGATTTGCATGTGCATGAAGTGTGGCAATGTGCTGAAATGCCTCGGAGATGCAGCTGCAGATGGGCTTTGAAACAATAAGATTGCTGCTTCCCAGCCGAGCTGCTGGCTGGGGTGGCTTTTTTGGTGGGTTTGGGGAAGGTTTGTTGGGGTTTTTTTGGTGGTTTGGGTTGGGTTTTGGTTTTTTTTTTCAGTTGGATTTTTTCCCCCCCCCTCCCTCCCTCCCTTCATTCATTCATTCATTTCTTTCACCCAGCCTCCGCCGTGCCTGCATCTTCCAGCTCGGTGCCTAGCGAGGATTGCTGGGCTGCGATAACGGAGAAGGGCTTACGGCGGGGGGCTGTGGGGGCTTACAAAGAGGGAGGAAGGGGGGGGGAGGGGATGGGATGAATCCATCCAGATTTGTACTATCGCAAATGTGATTGCTGTGGATGCCTTTGTAGTAGGGAAAGGGGTGTGTGCCGGAAGAGTTAGTTGCCGTGTGCCGCCTCCCCCGCCTCGCAGCCGCCCGGGCTGCGGTCGGGAGCAGCCTTGGTCCAGGGGGAAGGGGTGGGAAATGGCCTTTTCGCAGCTGCAAGGGATGTCAGCCTCGATATCTCAGCTCGATGCTGTTAGAGGTCAGATGGATGGGGGAGCCTTAGAAAGTACCCCCTGTTTGGCCATGGCACTTGCTCACTGCTATGACATCATCCTAGACCAACCCCGAAATCACACCGGTGAGCCCTCCCCTTCTCGTTTTACCCTGCCCCAACGGTGGGGCTTTTTTTTTCCTTCTCTACCACCATTTCTTCACCCTCCCCCTCGAATCGCTTCCCATTTCCACATGCACAAGGCTCCGTGTGTGTGAGGATTGTGAGTGGAGGGGGAAAGCAGCAGCAGCAGCACCAGGAGCCAGTGGGGTTTTTCTTCCTCCTGTGTGCTTGTGGCTGCTGCTGCTGTTGAAATCGACAAGGATGCTGTGGCATTCAGACTTCTGGCCAGATGTTTCGTGTGCTGACGTTTCAGGGGAGCATCTTTTGCAGGTGTACTTCTGGGTAGCCATACTGTGAGTGCTTCTCAGGTCAGTGTCCCCTTCCCTCCTTCCTCTCCCCTAGTTGGAAGAGTGACCTAGAAATGGGTGCATTAGAGGACTCCATGTAGCACACTTGACACAGGCAGGATCTCTGGTGTCCAGGAGACCTCTGCCTTGTGCCTTTTCCTCTTTAGGGGTGTGTGTGTGTGTGCATGCACCCCCCCAAAGTGCAGCAGCACTATTGCCTGCACTGAACAAACACAGGCAGGATCCAGTTAGGTTGGCTGGAGGGAAGAAATGATGAATGACTTGGTCACACTCCAGGCACAGATACAATTTGATAAATAGATCTGTGTTGAATATATTCATACTGTTTTACTCCCTGTGGAAGGCTACTGCACCTTCTGTCCTCCTTCAGCAGCAGAGTCCATAAGTGCTGTCTTCTTGAACATGTCATCCCTGGGCTACTTGTATGGCTCAGAGGAGCCACTGCATGGCAAGGTCCCCTTAGGAGGTGATGAAAGCTGCTGGTATCAAGATGTGGGCTGCGAGGTCTTCCCAGACCTCTAAGCTCTGAGGGAGATGCTGATGTCCCAAGGTCACTCCTGAATACTATGGCAGCCTTGTGAGGGGCTGGGACTGTCTACCTTAATTCCATAGGCACTTGGGTTTGCTGGATCTCTCAGCTTCAGTGACCACACGATGATGAAGAGTCAATTAATACTGGCTGGGAAAGCTGGCAGGCTTTGGGGCAGCTACTCTGTTTTTTGGGTTTCTGTGGGACATGCTGTAACTTGGAGCATGTCTGGGCTCATGCCAGATACACACAGAAGGTGAACATTTCCAGCACAGCATCTCCTGGAGAAGGGAGAAATCCTACTGTGAGTTCTCCCTCTGTCAGCCCTCAGCCCCTTGGAAAAGCACGTGGGAGGATGTGTCTTGCAGAAGCTTTCTTGCCCCACTCATAGGTATATGGATCCCCTTCCCAGTATAGAGACAAGCTCCCAAAGCACCACTTCAGTACCAAAGGAAGTCTCACTGTGTCCTTAGGTTCTGAGGTGATGGGGAAGAAGTTCCCTCATGTTTACAACAGGAGTCTTTTATCTCAGTTAACCCTGTGGTGAGCTTTCCCTTTAGTAATCTTCCTTTCCCACCTCTTCATCTTCCAAAATGGAAATCAAGGGGGGAAGAAGAGGCTAAGTTGGAAGCTATTTCACAAAACATGAGGAACATAAGTGCCAGCAGAGCTGTCAGCACACAGCCTTCTTCATCACCATGCATCCTATCTCCATTCAGTGGCTGGATGGTGTCAGTGAGTAGTGGTGCTGCTCTTCTGGCCAAGGGAAAACTTCTCTTGTCCCTGCCCCTTTGTCTCCTGCTCTAATATCTGCAAGGAGGGCAAGGTCAGCCATGTAGCTGGTACATGACATGTCTGGATTTCACAGTGGGAGAGCAGAAATTCACATTTCATTCCTCTCTCTGTGTTAATTCACTCTTCAGTGGCATCTTGAAAAAGCCAAACCTGTGTGAATGGGTGCTCAAGGTCCCAGTGTTCAAAACTCACCCAACCAGCCTGCTTTGATGCTTCCTTGCATTGCTGCTGCCTGGCCAGCAGTTGGTTTCTCAGCACTGTGCACTCTCTGGGCACAGAAGGGTTACACAGAATAGAATAGAATGAGTTGGGTTGGAAAATGACCTTAAAGATGGTCTAGTTCCAAACCTTCCTGAGGTGTGGGCAGGGACACCTTCTGTAGGCCTGAACCACACTGACCAGGTTGAGAGCTTCAGGTGGCCTGTGTTGCAGAGACACAGGAAAATGGGAGTTCTGACCCCAAATTCACTTCTGTGGGGTGATACCTGGGGAGTGCTGGGGCATTTGCTGATCACCACCCCTCAATATGAGAGCAGGGCAGTGTTAGACAGGCAGAGCACCAGATCTGAGCCAGGGGCTGTTCATGCTCCTTCACAGGAGCCCAGGATCTTGGGTCCTCAAGCCCTTGTTGTTTACCCATGAGTCAAGGTCTGGCAAATGGGGAGAAACTGGCAGTTCTGAAAGGATGCTGGCACTTGGAAGTTGGATCTCTTCCCCAAAAAAACAAGCTCCAGTGGTTTCTGTGAGTGCAGGGTCACAGGGGAACTACATAGACAGCATCTACACTCCAGGTGTCCCAGAGGTTTGGAAGCATGGTTCCCTGCCTTGTTGCTCTGCAAAAGCTTCACCTGAATAAGAAGGAAACTGGACAGAGTTGCTAATAAAACAGGGAAGTGAACTATCCACAGAGAAACAGGGAATGCACCTTGGAGTGATGCTTTGAGAAACAATGCACTCATGTGGCTAAGAAAGCTGAAGGCTGAGAGGGGATCTAATAAATGATTATAAATCTCTGAGGGCTGGGGGTCAGGAGGGGGGAACAGGCTCTTCCCACTGCTGCATGGGATAGGACAAGGAGCAATGGGTGGAAGCTGCAGCACAGGAGGTTCCAGCTCAACACAAGAGGGAACTGCTTGACTGTAAGGGTCCCAGAGCACTGGAATAGGCTGCCCAGAGAGGTTGTGGAGTCTCCTCCTCTGGAGCCTTTCAAAGCCTGTCTGGATGTGTTCCTGTGTGCCCTGAGCTAGACTGTGTGGTCCCTGCTCTGGCAGGACTTGATGATCTCTTTGGATTCCTTCCAACCCCTGACATCCTGTGAGCCTGTGAATGTGCTTTGGTCATCATTCAAACAGCACCTTTAATCCTCATCATTCTCTCCTGGACCCTTTGTCTCTTTGGCTGTTGTGTAGACCCAATCTTTCCACCTCTTTTGATTTTTGGGGTGCATTTTGGGGGTGATTTGTTGGTGGTTGTTTTGTTGTTGGCTTGGGTTTTTGCAAGGCACAGTATCACAGCTCACTTAGAGCAGTGGTGGGAAACAGGCTGCACCTTTCTGCTGTTGCAGTGGAAGTTGCTGTGCGAAATGGAGCTCAGGTACCTACTACATCTCCATGTTGTTTTGCAGGCTCTGTGATCCCTAAATGAAAAAGAAGAAAACAGAAGCAGAACTCTGAGCCTTGAAGCTCAGGAGGCTGTTGTTTGAAGAGTAGAGGTTCTGCATGTTGATAAGGCTGCACCTATCACCATCTGCAGGCGCAGGGTGGTTTTGAAGCACGTGCAGCAGTGCATTGATCTTATTTCTGGGTGCCTTTCATGCCTGACCCCTTAGCTCCCCCACTGCCTCCAGAGCTGGTTTTACAGATTCCAAATGAAGTGATTAGTCAAAATTTCATAGGAAGATCAGACAGTGTGGATCCTCTTGAAGGCCTTGGCATTCCCTTTGAAATCCAAATGCCAGCAAAAGGATGATGTGATCTCATCCCAGGTCTGCAAAGCCCAACCCTCAACAAGTTTGCTGATGACACCAAGCTGTGTGGTGCAGCAGACAGGCTGGAGGGCAGGGATCCATCCAGAGGGACCTGGACAGGCTGGAGAGGTGGGCACAGGCCAACCTCATGAGATTCAACAAGACCAAGTGCAAGGTCCTGCAGCTGGGTCGAGGCAATGGCAAGGACAAATGCAGGCTGGGCAGTGAGTGGCTGGAGAGCAGCCCTGAGGAGAGGGACTTGGGGGTGCTGGGGGACGAGAAGCTCAACAGGAGCCAGCAGTGTGCACTTGCAGCCCAGAAAGCCAAGCAGAGCCTGGGCTGCAGCAGCAGAAGTGTGGCCAGCAGGGCCAGGGAGGGGATTCTCCCACTCTACTCTGCTGAGACCCCACCTGGAGCACTGCATCCAGCTCTGGAGCCCCTGGGACAAGAGGGATGTAGAGGTGTTGGAGTGTGTCCAGAGCAGGGCTAGGAGGATGCTCAGAGTCTGCAGCAGCTCTGCTGTGAGCACAGACTGAAAGAGTTGGGGCTGTGCAGGCTGGAGAAGAGGAGGCTCCCAGGTGACCTTCTTGTGGCCTTCCAGGATCTGAAGGGGGCTCCAAAAAAGCTGGGGAGTGACTTTTGAGGCTGTCAGGGAGTGCCAGGAGTGGGGGGAATGGAGCAAAGCTGGAGGTGGGGAGAGTCATCCTGGATGTGAGGAGGAAGTTGTTGAGCAGGAGAGTGGTGAGAGGCTGGACTGGGTTGCCCAGGGAGGTGGTTGAGGCCCCATGGCTGGAGGTGTTTGAGGCCAGGCTGGCTGAGGCTGTGGGCAGCCTGCTGTAGGGTGACACCAGGCTGGCCTGACTCAGAGCAGCTGTGTTCACAGGTTGGCTGTTCCACTGCAGCCTCTGCTGCCGAAGCAATATTTCTTTTCAGGTGGCTGAGTTTCTCCTGATGGACTCGTCCAGCTGCTGTCTTTACAGATCCTTGCTCTAAACGTGCTGGACTTGTCCTTCCTCATCTCAAAACATCTCAAAGCTCTTCTCTTGCTGTGAGAGGCTGCTGGCAGCATCTTGCTCAGTACTCTGCTGAGTCCAGCAGAGAGTTTCCTCAGTGTTTTGCCCTCGAGAGGCGACAATAACTGTCCTTTGGAAGTGTTCAGTGTCTTGGTTGTGGAGGAAAAGGAGCTCTGAAGAGGCTCAGAGGAGAAGTTAGGATCCCAACTTCCTTACATAAAGCAAGAACCTTAGAGGGGTGAAGAAGAGAAAGTTTAGATTTTGTGACAAGTGAGCTGCCTGTAGGAGTAGGTTGGAAAAGACTTCTCTCTTCTCAGCTCTGCGTGTGCCAAAGATGCAGAGAGATAAGAGCTGAGAAAATGTCATACCTTGATAAAAGCTGTTCTGTTCTCCACCAGCCTTCTGGTTCTGCTGATGACCTGCTTGATTACTGCATGCTGCAGACAGAGCTTCAGGAAGCTGCAGCTTTCTGCTCTGGAGGATCCTGACATTTCCTGGTTGGTTGCAGAAGCAGTTTTTGCAGCGAGCAATGCAGCTGGCGTCTCTTTGCCCATCATTAATCGATGGGATTAAGGTTGTGGAGTGCTTTGTAAAGTTCCAAGGGCCTTTGGTTAAGAACAGCAGAAAGGTGCTGAGTGGAACTTGCCCAGATTTCCTTTTGAACATAGTGGTTGCTCAAGCTGTTCATTCGTTAGGGGCTTAGTCTTTAAACCCATAATCCTTTATTCATTCATGATTAGGCTGAGGTATTTCTCTGGTACTGAACTGATGTTAATGTCTTCCCATTTCATCCTTGCCCTGAGATCACCATTTGGAGACCTTGTCTTTGAAGATGGAGTTCTGAAGAGGCTTGGCCTTGATTAGAGATTATGGTGATAAATTAGATCTTTAGCATGAGCAAGGGGACACAGCCTCAAGTTGTGCTGGGGGAAGTACAGGCTGGATGTTAGGAGGAAGTTCTTCCCAGAGAGAGTGATTGGCATTGGAATGGGCTGCCCAGGGGAGGTGGTGGTGTCACTATCCCTGGAGGTGTTGCAGCCAAGCCTGGCTGGGGCACTTAGTGCCATGGTCTGGTTGATTGGCCAGGGCTGGGTGCTAGGTTGGGCTGGCTGAGCTTGGAGGTCTCTTCCAACCTGGTCGATTCTATGAAGATTCTTCCTGACCCTTTTCTTCACACTCCTCCTGGGTGCTGGGAGTGGTTTGAGCTGGAACAGGTGGCAGCACACTGCCTGCCTCTGGTGACACATCAGTCGTGGGGGTAAAATTGCTCACTGGTTTTGCAGCTCTTGCTTGAACACTGCTTCCTAATGGCTGCTAGTCCTGAAGCACAGGGCTGTGGCCAGTGGGTTTGGTTTGCTGCTCTTCTTCTGTTGAACTTGAGCCTTCTCAGGTCTGCAGGTGCTTCTCATCCTGTGTCTGGGCCTACTTTGAGAAATGGCCTTCAGATGACAGTGGTGCTGTAGTGGGTGCCAGTTCTTTCTGCTGGCTGCTGTGGAGGAGTTCATCAGGAAGGCTGAGCTCCTGCAGACTGCAGCAGGGAGCCTCACTGGTCACCTTCAGCTGAGCTCTCTGCTTCATGCTTGTTGAGTGTGAGAGTCAAGACTGGGGACTGCAGCTCTGGACATGTACCAGGGGCCCCAGCTTTGGCTCCCAGAGCTGTCCTGGAGCAGCAGCTCTTCATGTGTGAAGTTCCTGGGGTGTGTTTAAATCAACCCTTCAGCCCTGGGCACTTCTCCTGTGGAAATGGAAGCGTTTCCTTTCGCCTTCCCTCCTGACAAGTTTTTCTGGCACAGCTTACTGGGTGGCTTTCTGCTTTTTCTCTTTCTTCCTTTCCCATGGATGCACTTGGGCATGGAAATGAAATGTGGAACCTGTGAGGTTGTTTCAGCTGAGCAGGGTTTGAAATCTGCTTAGACCATCTGATCAATCTTGTTAAGAGCACACAGTTCCAGAACAGTGTTCCCTTGTTAGACAACTTTCAGCTCTGCTAGGGGCTGAGCTCAGTCTGCCATCTCCTCAGTCTTGAGAAGGAATTTTGAAGCAGGCTGCTTGTTGAAAGAGGTAGAGATCAAGAGACTGAACTGGAACTGTGGTGATTTGAGGAGGAGAGGAAGGATGGGTGAGTTGGGGAGGGAGGTTCTTAAAGTGGATGCTGTCTTCTAAGTCCATGTCACCCTCAGGATTCCATGTCCTGGTACATAAAGGGTGGCTACCAGGAGGATAGAGACTCCCTCTTTACAAGGAGTCCCATGGAAAGGACAAGAGGTGATAGGTGCAAGTTGCTGCTGGGGAGATTCCCATTGGCTCCAGAAGGAAATGAAAACAGTCAGAGATTGGGAATCATCTCCCAAGGGAAGCTGTGAATTCCCTACATTGGACAGTTTTAAGACTCAACTTGACAGGGTGCTGGAGCATCTCTTTTCAACTCCACCATCAGCCAGATGGTCCTTGGGGTCCCTTCCAACCTGGCATTCTGAGATGTGAGTCTGAAGAAGGTTGTCCAGCAGCCACCTGTGTTTCCACTTCTCCTCTAGTGTTTCCTGCAGCAATTAGTGAGCTGCTGTTCCCTTTCTTTGTGCCATGGCATGGGGAGCTGCTACTGCACACAGACAAAACCCTCAGGGAAAGAGGGGGATCAGCGCCAGGAGAGGGAAACTTGGAGATAGAACTGTTGGAGCCAGTCCAGAAGAGGCCACCAAGATGCTCAGAGGGCTGCAGCAGCTCTGCTATAGGGACAGGCTAAAGAGATGGGGCTGTGCAGCCTGGAGAAGACCTTGGAGTGGCCTTCCAGTATCTGAAGTGGGCTACAGGAGGGCTGGGGAGGGACTATTGGCAAGGTTTTGGAATGCCAGGAGGAGGAGGAATGGGTTTGAAGTGGCAGAGGGGACATTGAAAGTGGATGTTAGGAAAGGGTTCTTTGCAGTGAGGGTGGGGAGAGACTGACACAGGTTGAGGGTGGTGAGACAGTGGCACGGGTTGAGGGTGGTGAGGCACTGGCACAGGTTGGGGGTAGTGAGACACTGGCACAGGTTGAGGGTGGTGAGACACTGGCACAGGTTGCCCAGGGAGGTTGTGGAGCACAGAATCACCCAATGCGATCTTTGATCGCATTGGGTGATTCTGTGCTCCACAACCCCCCTGGAGGTGTTCAAGGCCAGATTAGATGAGGCCTTAAGCCACCTGTTCTAGTGGGAGGTGTCCCTGCCTATGGCAGGGGCTTGGAACTGGCTGAGCTGTGAGGTCCCTTCCAACCTAACCCATTCTGTGATCTGTGGTACCGAACAGCAGCACCTTCTGAGACCCAGCAGAGCAGCCTCTGCGAGGCAGCTTCTAAAGGTACAGCCAAGCAGGGCCTGGCTTACAGGTAAGAAGTGAGCAGGGGAGTGAGCTTGCCTGTGGAGAAAGGCCACGTAGCACTTGTTGCCCTTTGTCCTGACCCCAGGTTACAAGACAGATCCATGAGCATGAGCAGGAGAACGAGTTGCGGGAACAGATGTCAGGATATAAGCGGATGCGGCGCCAGCACCAGAAGCAGCTGATCGCCCTGGAGAACAAGTTGAAGGCCGAGATGGACGAGCACCGCCTCAAGCTGCAGAAGGAGGTGGAGACACATGCCAACAACTCGTCCATCGAGCTGGAGAAGCTGGCCAAGAAGCAAGTGGCTGTGATAGAGAAAGAGGTGAGTAGCGCTCTGGGCTCCCGCAGCTGCTGGCGAAGGTCGGGGGCAGAGGTGCGCAGCAGCTCGCTAAGGGGTGACAGTGGGAGTGCTGCTTAAACCTCCTGCTCTTAAGTGCAGTGGTTGCTACAAGTCAGCCTGCTAAGAGAGATGCTGAGGTACTAGAATGTGTCCAGAGAAGGGTGGTGAAGCTGGTGAGGGGCCTGGACCACAGGCCTGTGAGGAGAAGATGAGGGAGCTGGGGGTGTGCAGCCTGCAGAATCATAGAATCTAGCAGGTTGGAAGAGAGCTCCAAGCTCAGCCAGGCCAACCTAGCACCCAGCCCTGGCCAAGCAACCAGACCATGGCACTAAGTGCCCCAGCCAGGCTTGGCTTCAACACCTCTAGGGACGGTGACTTCACCACCTCCCTGCTGTCTACAGCTACCTGAAGGGAGGCTGTAGCCAAGTGGGATTGGGCTCTGCTGCCAGGCAAGCAGCAACAGAAGAAGGGGACACAACCTCAAGTTGTGCCAGGGCAGGTCTAGGCTGGATGTTAGGAGGAAGTTGTTGGCAGAGAGAGTGATTGGCATTGGAATGGGCTGCTCAGGGGAGGTGGTGGAGTCACCGTGCCTGGAGGTGTTCAAGCAAAGACTGGATGGGGCACTTGGTTGATTGGCCAGGGCTGGGTGCTAGGTTGGACTGGCTGAGCTTGGAAGTCTCATCCAACCTGGTTGACCTCATCCTACCTCCTCCTCTGGGGAGGACCTTTTAGTGTCCTTCCAGTACTACAAGAGAGCTAGGGAGCGACTGTTGTAAGGGCCTGTGGTGATAGGGCAAGGGGTGATGGTTTTAAACTAGAGCAGGGCAGATTTAGATTGGACATCAGGAAGAAGCTCTTTACTCTGAGAGTGGTGAGACACTGGAATGTGCTGCCCAGAGAAGCTGTGGACACCTTTAAGCCCAGGCTGGATGAGGCTTTGAGCCGACCTGGTTTGGTGAGAGGTGTCCCTGCACATGGCAGGGGAGTTGGAACTGGATGATCTTTTAAGGTGCCCTTAACTCAAGCCATTCCATGATGGGCCCTCCATGGGCATCATCCATGGCTGGAAGAGACCTACAAACTATGGAGACCTTGAAGGGGAGCTTCTGCCTCAGGGCTGTCGAAGCGGCAGAGCTTGCTGCTTGCTGAGTCTGTTTCAGAATCAAGGTGTTGGTCCCTGTGGTCAGTGTAGTGGGGTCTCAGCCTCCTGGGTGGTTTTGGTGGAGAGGGTCAGAAGCATCAGGAGACTCTTAGATGTTTGTGGGCACCATGGGGGTTTGTGCAAGCAGCTTTGATGTGGGTGAATGCTTCTGGCTTTGCCTAGCTCAGCGATGGACCAAGAAGTGCATGACAGAAGGCTGATGTGTGCTGGATTCAGTACCTGCTCCTTCACCCTTTGGGTTTATTCTCTCTTTTCCTCTCTCTCTCTGTGCCTGACAGGCAAAGGCAGCTGCAGCAGATGAAAAGAAATTCCAGCAACAGATTTTGGCTCAGCAAAAGAAAGACCTGGCGACCTTTTTAGAAAGTCAGAAGAAACAATACAAGCTTTGCAAGGAGAAGATTAAAGAGGCAAGGAACCATCATTTGTAGGGCTTGGAGGGGTGTGGAGTGAGCATCAGCCTGGCTTTGGGTTTGATAAACTCGTGCCAGCCCAGGGCTTTAAAGGATGCTGCTGGCTTGGAAGCAGAATTAGATTCTCAGCAAATAAACTTCCAGGAACTGGGAGCATCTGGAAGCGTTTCTAGAACAATCTGTGGAGGTGCTGGAGCTGCCTTCTCAGTCTGCTCCAGAGCAGCATCTTTAGAACCAAGGGGGGATGGAATGGAGGACTTGACAGAGAATTCTTCCTCTTTTTCCTCATAAGTTTTTTGGGTTTGTTTTGGGGTTTTCCTGTGTGGCTTAAGCTGTAAATCATCAGAGCAGCTTCTTTTAGCTGCCTTTGGACTAAGGGCACTGTGATCACTTCCATGAATTTGAAAAGGAAATCACTTAGTGCAGTGCTTACCTGTCCCAGACAGCACTCAAGTGCAGTGTCCCCACAATATCACAGGAGTCTTCTGCTGTTAAAAATGCAGAAGTGAGGAAATGGATAGCAGAGAGCCCTCTGAGGTGTGTGATTTCATGCTCTGCTCTGAGGTAGGGGATTTGATGGAGAATCAAGCATGAGTCCTCTTGAAATAAATGAGGCCAAGTTTGACTCCTCTGTAACTGAAGTGTGGGGCTGGGAAGGGAGCCAAGGGGTTTGACCCCATTGCTTTCCTGGCCAGCCAGGGCCTCCCCTCCAGAGGTGTGTTGCTGTCCTACCACTGCTGCTCTCTCTAGCCCCTGAGATGTCAATCTTTGATCACATTGGGTGCTTCTGTGCTCCACAACCTCCCTGGAGGTGTTCAGGGCCAGGTTGGATGAGGCCTTGAGCAAGCTGTTCTAGTGGGAGGTGTCCCTGCCTATGGGAGGGGTTGGAAGTGGCTGAACTTTGAGGTCCCTTCCAACCTAAACCACTCTATGATAATGGCCACTTCTTCCTCCTCCCCTTGATGGGTGACAATTCAAGATTAGAGGCAGAAGGGCTGGGCACGACCAGATCTGTTCCTTTTGGCACCTCAGGTGGTGCCAGTCAGCATGTTGGTGTCCTTTCATGAGTGGAATGGCAGAGTAGCAGTGGGGACCGCAAGGTGTGTGGCTGTGATCCCTGAGGGCTCTTGTTCTGCAGGAAATGAACGAGGACCACAGCACGCCCAAGAAAGAGAAGCAAGAAAGGATATCCAAACATAAAGAGAACCTGCAGCACACGCAGGCTGAAGAGGAGGCCCATCTTCTCAGCCAGCAGAGACTCTACTACGACAAAAACTGCCGCTTCTTCAAGAGAAAAACCATGATCAAAAGGCACGAGTTGGAGCAGCAGAACATTCGGGAAGTATGGCACCCTTCACTTCCTTCCCAAGCTTTGCTTTTAGTTCCTCCAGCTCCATGGCTCTGAAGCACTTTGCTGAGGGATGTTCACACCTGCCTGCTCCTGCTTGCCCAACAGAACTAAGTGTAGGAAGCAGCCACAAAGGTGATCAGAGGGCTTGTGGAGCACCTCTTCTGGCTGAGAGGGTTGAGGTTGCTGAGCCTGCAGAAGAGAAGGCTTCAGGGAGACCTGAAGCTACATTTTGCTATCTGAAGGGGACCTACAGGAAGGCTGGGGAGGGACTGTTTAGAAGGGTTTGTAGTGGCAGGATGAGGGGCAGTGGTTTGGAACTGGGCAGGGTGCAGTTAGGTTGGACATCAGGAGGAAGTTCTGCACAATGAGAGTGATGAAACACTGGAGCAGGTCACGCAGGGATGTGGCTGAGGCCTCAGCCCTAGAGACACTCCAGATCAGACTTGTTATCACTGTGGGCAGCCAGATCTGGTTGGAGGTGTCCCTGCTGCCTGCAGGGTGGTTGGACAAGATGAAGTTGAGGGTTCCTTCCAACCTGATGCAGACTGTGAATCTGTGCTTTATCTGTGCTGCTCTTACTAGCTGAGGAGGGCTGACACCAGTGAAGTGCAGGCAGGAATGCTGTGCAGGCCACCACTCTGGGTCAGATGCTTCACTTGAGCTCCTGAACATTAGGTTTTGGGGATCATGCTGGGCTTCTTTACAGCACAGGGCAGTTTGTGTCATGCTGAGTGCCAGAGCCACCTGGTAGATGGCTGAAAGGGCATCACAGGAGGAGTTCTGCTTGTTGGCTGAAGAAAACTTACACAGCTGAAACGTGTGGAATAAAGCAGCCATAACCTTCAAAGAACAACATGAAGGTGGCAGAGTGAAATGCTTCCAGTGTAAGAAATGCCAGCAGTTGAGTCCCCTCGTGTCTGCAGCTGTTGCTTTTCCATCGGGCTGTGCCCAAACGAGGGCACAGGAGGGCTGATAGTTTGTTAATGAGAAGCTGTGCCGCAGCCTCCTTTGGCTCGTTAGTTCCCAGCCCCCTGTCTCGCAGGCTGCCTGCAGTCAAACACCACTTTGGAGAGAGAATTATCACTTGTAGAATCTTCTGTGGTGCTCAACTGGAGTTTCTGAATTCTTCATGAGTGTTATTTTTGGAGAAAGACTCTGGATCAGATGAGAAAGTGTTTTAGTAAAGGCTGAGAGTGAGTGCTCGAAGATGAATAATAATCAGGTACTTAGTCTGCTGCCATCACATTGTCTGGCATGGTTAACACTGCCTGCCCTGTACCTGCTCAGAGCTGTGCTGCCCTTGACTTCAGAGGTGCCTGGGGCTGCTCAGATGCTGCTTTTTTTTTTGGGTGAGGTGGAGTGTCCATCTTAATTTGGACATCCTGGAAAGGAGTGACTGGAAAAATCAGATTTGGGCACCCTTATCACAGCACCTAAGCTCTGTGGGGTGAGAGCAGTTCTCTAGCAGGGTGTTTTAACCAGGGAACACCCCTCTGAGCTCCTGCAGTTAGGCTTTTAAGAGAGACCTCATTTTCAGAAGGATCTCTTGATCTCCTGACAGGAACATCCCTGCTAACTAGACCAAACTGACTGGATCAGGCACCTGAAGTAAATTACACTTCAGGAGTGGGTTTTTTTTTTAACTTGATGGTTTGGGGAAGCACAGAGGTTCTGCTGGTGCAAAAGGGAGTTGTTTGTGAGGAATGGAGTGCCTGTGTTTGTGCACTCTGTGTGAACTGAAATCAGGTGTGTGAACTGAAATCAGGTGTGTGAACTGAAATCAGGTGTGGAACAAGCAGGGGAGAGGCTGGCTGCCCCATCTTGGAGTGCAAGCACAAGGGAGAAGTGATTTCAGCACACCACTGGCTCCAGGGTTTGATTTTTTTGAACTGAAATCAGGTGTGTGAACTGAAATCAGGTGTGGAACAGACAGGGGAGAGGCTGGCTGCCCCATCTTGGAGTGCAAGCACAAGGGAGAAGTGATTTCAGCACACCAGGGTTTGATTTTTTGGCTGTCCAGGGGCAAGTTTTGTTTAAGTGTGAAACACCTTTATGGCAGAGAATGCAGGGATAGGACCTGGCCCTGTTTCCTTCCCTGTCCTCCTGGCTTAAACCTGCAGCAGCCAAAGGAGCTAAGGTGCCTGCTTGCAGGTGCTGATGTTAAGGGTTACAACAGGCAAGCAGCACCTCAGAATAATTAAACATTTTGCTTCTGCTGCATCAAATCCTTCAACTGAGCCAGCACTGGGCCCTCCCCATGCTGGGGGGATGCGTGTGCATGGTGCCAGGCAGCCCCTGCTGTGCCTGTCTGGGTCTAGCATGAAGCACAGTGATGGGTTTGTAAGGCTGGGAGCTGAAACCAGCAGCCCATCTGTGAAGGTCCAGCAAGGGGTACAGCTGTAACCAGTGCTTGGCTGAGCTGGATTCAGCTCCGAGCTCCGCGGGTTGGTGCTGATACCTTGAGACAGAAACGTTAGCAGTAATCAGGGGGAGAATCTGGCACCTGCCTCTTGCTTGGCTTGGAGCTCAGGGAGGCTTTCTTGAGTTGCAAGTCCCTGTGTGCAGGAGCTGCTCTGTGCAGGATTGAGGCTTAGGCTTGTCCCCTCGTGTGCTGTGCCTGGCACATGGCGGTAGGTGAAGTTACCTCCTGTGGTGTGGTGGAGCTGCTTTGGCCGTTCTAGAGGAGAGAAGCCTCAGCTCCCAGTGCTCAGAGTGCCTTAAAGCAAGTAAGAGTTGCCCGTTCTGCCAGTCAGCCCAGCTCTGAGTATGTTCAGGAGCGGAGTGGTTCCCAGCGGGGCTCGCGTGTGGTCCCAGTGCCACCTGCTGGAGACTCCCTGGGCGATCCCGGAGCAGCCGGCGACAGGAGGACGGAGGGGCGGGACGGAGGCTAGCTGGTCCCTTTGGTTAGCATCCCCCAGGAGACCTTACTGTGGCCTTGCACTATCTAAAGGAGGCTACAAGGAAGCTGGGGAGGGACTTCTTAGGCTGTCAGGTAGTGAGAGGACTGTGGGGAATGGAGCCAAGCTAGAAATGGGTAGATTCAGACTGGAGGTTAGGACGAAGCTCTCCAGCAGGAGGGTGCTGAGACACTGGCACAGGTTGCCCAGGGAGGTGGTGGAAGCCTCGTCCCTGGGTGCTTCGAAGGCCAGGCTGGGGGGTTGGAAGTGGATGATCTCTGAGGTCCCTTCCAGCCCTGCCCATTCTCTGACTCTGCGCTGCTGGGTTCGCGTTCCCCTGTGGCACGCCCAGGCCCGCGGTGTCGCCCAGCGGAGCGAGCAGGATGCGCGGCTCAGAGCCGGGGAGCCTCTCTGCTGAGCTGCTGTCTTGTGCTGTGCTGTCGCCCGGGCAGGAGCTGAACAAGAAGCGGACGCAGAAGGAGATGGAGCACGCCATGCTGATCCGGCACGACGAGTCGACACGCGAGCTGGAGTACAGGCAGCTGCACACGCTGCAGAAGCTGCGCATGGACCTGATCCGGCTGCAGCACCAGACTGAGCTGGAGAACCAGCTGGAGTACAACAAGCGGCGGGAGCGGGAGCTGCACAGGAAGCATTTCATGGAGCTCCGGCAGCAACCAAAGAACCTGAAGGTGCTGGCAGCTTTCCTTCCTCCTCCTCCTCCTCCGACCTCTGTCCTGCTCTCTGTGCTTGCTGCCTCCTCCGCGCCGCGGAACCGCCGCGCTCAGCCTCGTGTCGCTTTGCAGGGCGCTGCTCTGGCGCCGGCAGGCTGTGGGCTCCTGCAGGAAAGAGTTCCCAAGCTCTTTGCAGTGCTGTGCAGTCGCAGGACGAGGAGCGCCGGCTACAAACTTGAACAAGGAGGTTTCACCTCACACGAGTAGAAGCTTCTTTGCGGTGAGGGTGACAGAGCACTGGAAGAGGCTGCTCAGAGAGGTTGTGGAGTCTCCTTGTCTGGAGACTTTCCGAGCCCATCTAGATGCATTCCTGTGTGAACTACCCTAGGGGATCCTGCCCTGGCAGGGGGCTTGAACTTGATGATCTCTGGAGGTCCCTTCCAACCTCTAAAGTTCTGTTCAGTGATTCTTCCAGTGCTGTGCTGATCGAGGCTGCTGGGTGAGGACAGGCTGGTCCTTAGCAAAAGGTGGCAGTTTGCTTCTGAGGAGCTGGGCTTTCTTCAGGCTCTGGCTGGGGTCAGCACCTCAACCTTGATATGGAAAGGGGCTGGGTGATGCTTCCTTGCTCTCAAATTCAACAGGGAAAGAGGATTTGGGTGTGCTGAGCACTGTGCTCTGTCCCAGCTCAGCTGCAGGTTGCTCAGAGGCTCTGAGGAGCTTGCTGTGGGCCAGTTCTGCTCCTCCCCTGGACACCAGGCAGGCACATTGCTGTGATCCACTCGGCCACACCTTGCGAGTTCTTAGGTTCGCAGGCCCCAGGTAGTGGGTGGCCAAGGTGGGGCAGGCAGCAAAAAGGAGAGGACTTGAGTGTGGACTCACTTTTTGGAAGGCAGGCAGGAGGGTGATGGGCTGGGTGAGCTGCAGGGAGTAGGGGTAGGAGGTGGAGGTGTTCTGGGCTGAGGAGGGCTTAGTGCATCCCGTTCCTGGCCCCATCCCATGGTCAAGGCCTGAGCTGATACCGATGCTTAGACCATTGTGTGTGTGGAGCATACCCTGCTCGCCCCGGTGCAGGGGCAGGAGACAGCACAGGGCACAGGGGAGCTGTGATGGTCTCTCCAACCCACCCATTTGGATGTACCATAACCTCTCCAGTCCCAAAGCTAGCTCTCCGTGCTCTTCACATCGTTCCTTCCTTGGCAGGCTATGGAAATGCAGATCAAAAAGCAGTTCCAGGACACATGCAAAGTGCAAACTAAGCAGTACAAAGCACTGAAGAATCACCAGCTGGAAGTAACTCCAAAGAGTGAGCACAAGACAATTTTGAAGAGTCTGAAGGACGAGCAGACGCGGAAGCTCGCCATCCTGGCGGAGCAGTACGAGCAGAGCATCAACGAGATGATGGCCTCGCAGGCGGTAGGTGCCTGGCAGGGGGGTCCCTGGCTGAGGTGTGTGGAGGTGAGGGGCAGCTGCAGCTCGCTGGCTCCCCCCTGTCCCAGCTGCTGGGTGGTGAGCAGTGCAGTTGTGTTCAGAAGCGCTGTCACCCTGGGCAGGCTCCCTTTTGGCAAGCAGTCCCATAGAAAAGATGAGGAGGGTGCCAGTTAGTCCTGGGGAGATTCCCACTGGGCACAAGAGGATGAGTTTATCAAGGTGAAGGCTATCAGCCGTTGCAGTGGTCCCCCCAGGGAGGTGGTGACATCCCCAACAGTGACCAGTTTCAGGATTCAGATGGATAGGGCCTGGACCCTCCACGCTTTTGCCAGGGAAGGTTGGACCAGGTGGTCCTTGAGGTCCCTTCCAGCCTGCTGTTCTGTGAACTAAGCATCAGGTGGCACTTTCCTTCTTGTGAGGAGCACCTGGCACTCTTTCCCTGCTGGGCTCTGAGAGCTAGATCTCCTCTGAGGCTCCGAGCACGCTGTGAGTGGGGAAGCAGCTGTGAGCAAAGCCCTGCCTGCTTCTCACCCTGCCACCTACACCAGTGGCTTTGAGAAGGAAGAGCAGTGTGTGGCTGCTGGCAGAGCAGAGGAGTAACTGGTGGAGGCCTGGATGTTGTTTTCCATATGGTCATGGAATCACAGAACCATTCTGCTGCTTGGCCTTGAAGCTCATCAAGTGCAGTGGTTAACCCAGCACTGCCAGGTCACCACTACACCCTGTCCCTCAGCACCACATCCCTGTGGCTTTTGAACTTCTCCAGGGGCCAGGGCCTCCAGCACTGCCTTGGGCAGCCTGTTTCAGACCCTGACAATCCTTTTAGTGAAGACTTCTTTTCCTGATGTCCAACTTAAACCTCTCCTGATCTTACAGCTACGGCTGGATGAGGCCCAAGAAGCAGAATGCCAAGCCCTGAGACTGCAACTCCAGCAGGAGATGGAGCTGCTCAACGCATACCAGAGCAAAATTAAGATGCAGACAGAAGCACAGCATGAAAGAGAACTCCAGAAGCTGGAGCAACGGGTGTCACTGCGCAGGGCACACCTGGAGCAAAAGGTAGGTGTGGGCTGGGCTGCTGGGGAGAAGGCTAAGGAGAATCTTGGTGCTCTCCACAGCTACCTGAAAGGAGCTGGTGTTGGTCTCCCAAGTAACCAGCAGCAGGATGAGAGGAAATGGGCTTCAGGCCCTGCTTTGGCAGGGAGGTTGGCCTAGGTGATCTCTAGAGGTGCCCTTCCAAGCCCTAACATTCTGTGATGAAGTTGAGCCAGGGGAGGTTGGGGCTGGATCTTCGGAGAAACTTCTTTGCTGAGAGCTTGGTGAGGTGCTGGAACAGGGTGGTCAGGGAGGTGGAGGAGTCACCATCCCTGGAGGTGTTCAACAGGTCTGTAGAAGTGGTTCTTCAGGATACAGTTCAGTGGTTGTGGCAGTTGGCCTATCACAGAGGCTGGGATAGACCTCTGAGATCATCAAGTCCAGCCTGTGACCTAACACCACCTCATGGACCAGCCCATGGCACTGGGCACACCCAAGCTCTCCTTAAACACCTTAAATCATTCCAAGTGCCACATCCAATCTTCTCCACCACCACCCTGGGCAGTCCATTCCAGTGTCTGATTACCCTTTCTGTGAGGAAGGAGGAACATCCAACCTAACCCTCTCCTGCTCTTCAGGCCATGCCCTCTTGTCCTGCCACAAGTTGCCTGGTTGGACTCAATGTGTTCAGTTCTGGGCTCCCCAGTTCAGGAGGGACAGGGATCTGCTGGAGAGAGGCCAAGGGATGCTGAAGGGGCTGGAGCACTGCCCTGTGAGGAGAGGCTGAGGGACCTGGGGCAGTTTGCTCTGGTGAAGAGAAGACTTAGAGGGGATCTAATCAATGATGACAAATACCTGAGGGCTGGGGGTCAAGAGAGAGGGGACAAACTCTTCTCAGTTGTGCCCTGTGACAGGACAAGGAGCAGTGGGTACTACAGCACAGGAACTTTCAGCACAAGAGGAAGAACTTCTTTACTGTGATGGTCACAGAGCCCTGGAGCAAACTGCCCAGGGATGTTGTGGAGTCTCCTCTGGAAACTTTCCAGCCCTGTCTGGATGTGTTCCTATGTGACCTGAGCTGGATTGTATGGTCCTGCTCTGGCAGGGGGTTAGACTCAATCTCTGGAGGTCCCTTCCAAAGCCTACCATAGAATGGTTTAGCTTGGAAGGGACCTCAAGGATCATCCAGCTCCAACCCCCCTGCCACAGGCAGGGACACCTCCCACAGGCAGGGACACCTCCCACTAGAACAGGTCGCTCAAGACCTCATCCAAGCTGGTCCTGAACACCTCCCTGGGCAACCTGTGCCAGTGTCTCGCCTGTAGGCGGGCAGGGTGGGAGCTGCTGCAGGCAAGCAGGGTGGGAGCTGCTGCAGGCAAGCAGGGTGGGAGCTGCTGCAGGCAAGCAGGGTGGGAGCTGCTGCAGGCAGGCAGGGTGGGAGCTGCTGCAGGCGGGCAGGGTGGGAGCTGCTGCAGGCGGGCAGGGTGGAAGCTGCTGCAGGCAAGCAGGGTCGGTGCTGCTGCAGGCAAGCAGGGTGGGAGCTGCTGCAGGCAAGCAGGGTCGGTGCTGCTGCAGGCAAGCAGGGTCGGTGCTGCTGCAGGCAAGCAGGGTCGGTGCTGCTGCAGGCAAGCAGGGTCGGTGCTGCTGCAGGCAAGCAGGGTCGGTGCTGCTGCAGGCAAGCAGGGTGGGAGCTGCTGCAGGCAAGCAGGGTGCGCACTGCTGCAGGCGGGCAGGGTCGGTGCTGCTGTGCTGAGGAGGCTGCTGTCTGTGCTTCCTTTCAGATCGAAGAGGAGCTCGCAGCCCTCCAGAAGGAACGCAGCGAGAGGATCAAGTTCCTGTTGGAAAGGCAGGAGCGAGAGATCGAAACCTTTGACGTGGAGAGCTTGAGGATGGGCTTCGGGAACCTGGTGACGTTAGAATATCCTAAGGAGGACTATAGATGAGATTTAAAGAGTTCTTTGCCATTTTAAAATAAGAAAACAAAACCCAACCAACCAAACAAAAAAGCAGGAAACAAAACAAAACAAAACAAAACACACACACAAAAAAAAAAAAGAAATCCCAACCAACAAAACCCAAGACAAAAAAAAAAGGCAACCACAAATACTGATCAAACTTGCAAACCCAACATTCCCCATGGCACCGGGTGTGCTCTCTCTCTTTCTGTCTCTCTTGCTGACATGGTGTCGGACTCAGTGCCTGTATATTAACTCCATCAGGGGTCCCCCTTTCCTCCCTGTGTCAGTCCCGGTGCAGGGAGGTCTGTTCCATAGTTTGTCACAGTTGTGATGTCTCTGTGCTATGATGAAAAAAAATATGTTGCAGTGAAAATGAATCGTAAAACTTTGGAGGTGATTTTAATGGGAGAGGGGAAAGTAAAAAGAAGAAGAAAAATAAATCCCCAAAGAAAGAAACACAGAGCAAAAAAAAACAAAGAAGAAGATTATAAGTGGATGTCTGTTGCTTGTGAGCAAGGAGTGGGTTTGCCACCAAGGGAAAAGTACAAGCAGGGGGAAAAAAAAAATCATCTCCTGGAAAAGAATAGGCTGGGGAAAAAAAATATGAATAGGGTGGGGAAATGAATTAGCCTTGGATAAAAATGGCCTCCAAAAAGTGAATATCCTTGAATAAAAATATCCTATGGGGGGGAAAAAAAAATGAATAGCCTCAAAATATAGCCTGAAAAAAATGAGTAGCCTGAGAAAATGAATCTCCTGGGAAGAAATGAATCTCCTGGGAAGAAATGAATCTCCTGGGGAAAAAATTAATCTGATGGGGAAAAAATGAATCTCAAAAAAATGAATCTCCTGGAGAAAAAAATGAATCTCCTGGAGAAAAAAATGAATCTCCTGGAGAAAAAAATGAATCTCCTGGAGAAAAAAATGAATCTCCTGGAGAAAAAAATGAATCTCCTGGAGAAAAAAATGAATCTCCTGGAGAAAAAAATTAATCTCCTGGAGAAAAAAATTAATCTCCTGAAAAAAATTAATAGCCTGAGAAAAAGAATCCCCTGAAAAAAAAAGAATCCCCTCAAAAAAAATCTCCTGAAAAAAAATGTATCTCCTGGGAAAAAAAGAATCTCCTGGGAAAAAAATTAATCTCCTGGGAAAAAATTAATCTCCTGGGGAAAAAAATGAATCTTCTGGAAAAAAAATTAATAGCCTGAGAAAAAGAATCCCCCTGAAAAAAAAAAAGAATCCCCTGAAAAAAATCTCCTGGAAAAAATTGAATCTCCTATAAAATGATATCCTGAAAAAAAAATCCTATAAGAATAAAAATCCTCTAAAAATCATATCCTAAAAAAAAAGGAATAGCCTAAAAGTGAATGTCCTATAAAAATAATATCTTATAAAAATAATATCCCCCCAAATAGGTGATTATCCTATAAAAATATCCCCCCCAAAAGGTGAATATCCTATAAAAATAATATCCCTCAAAAGGTGAATATCCCAGAAAAATAATATCCCCCCAAAAGTGAATATCCTATAAAAATATCCCCAAATAGGTGAATATCCTATCAAAATATCCCCCCAAAAGCTGAATATCCTATGAAAATAATATCCCTCCAAAAAGTGAATATCCTATAAAAATAATATCCCTCAAAAAAGTGAATATCCTATAAAAACATCCCCAAATAGGTGAATATCCTATCAAAATAATGTCCCTCCAAAAAAAAGTGAATATCCTATAAAAATATCCCCCCAAAAAGGAGAGTATCCTACAAAAGTGATATCCTCAAAGAGGTGAATATCCTATAAAAATAATATCCCCAAAAAAGGAGAGTCTCCTATAAAAATATCCCCCCCAAAAAAGTGAATATCCTATAAAATATCCCCCCCAAAAAATGAATATCCTATAAAAATCATATCCAAAAAGTGATTATCCTATAAAAGTAATATCTCCCCCAAAAGGTGACTGTCCTGTGAAAATAATATCCCAAAAAAGTGACTATCCTGTGAAAATAATATCCCAAAAAGGTGAATATCTTATGAAAATAATATCCAAACAAAGGAATGTCCTAAAAGTGATTATCCTATTTAAAAAATCACATAAAAATAATACCCTAAAAAAGTGAATATCCAAAAATAATATACCAAATAAAAAAATATCTTGAGAAAAAGACCTTTAAATATCCTTTAAGTTAATATCCTAAAGAGTATCCCAAAGAAAATAATATCCTAAAAAAAAATATATATCCTTAAAAAGTGAATGCCCTAAAAAAGTGAATTTCCTAAATAAAAGAAGACCTTAAAAAAACATATCCTTGAAAAGTGAATATCCTGAAAAGTGAATATCCTGAAAAGTGAATATCCTGAAAAGTGAATATCCTAAAAGTGAATATCCTGAAAAGTGAATATCCTGAAAAGTGAATATCCTGAAAAGTGAATATCCTGAAAAGTGAATATCCTAAAAGTGAATATCCTAAAAGTGAATATCCTAAAAGTGAATATCCTAAATGAAAGAATATCCTGAAAAAAAATTCATATCCATAAAGAGGTATCCTGAAAGGTGATTATCCTGCAAAAATAACTCTCCCCTCCCAATATATCCTAAAAAAAGAACCCTTTAAAAAAAACATACTTAAAATCTCCTCCAAAAATCCCCTCCAAAAAGAATTATGCAAAGAAAATCCCCCAAAAAATGATGATTAAAAAAATAAATCCCCACCAAGAAATTGCCACCAAAAATCCCCCAAAATAATTCATCAAATAAAATCCACCCCCAAAAAATAAAATTCTCCCAAAAATTCCCAAAAATAATTATGTGAAAATACTCAAAAATACTTATTAAAAAAATTCCCCAAAATAATTATCCAAAATAAATCCCCAAAAATAATTATTTAAAAAATCCTGTTATAAAAAAATCCCCAAAAATAATTATTAAAAAAATCCTGTTATAAAAAAATCCCCAAAAATAATTATTTTTAAAATTCCCCAAAATAATTATTTTTAAAAATTCCCAAAAATAATTATTTAAAAAATCCTCAAAAATAATTATTTAAAAAAATTCCCAAAAATAATTATTTAAAAAATCCCCAAAAATAATTATTTAAAAAAATCCCCAAAATTGTCCAAAAAAATCTCCAAAAAATAATTATCAAAGAACCTAAAAAAAATTATTATTAAAAAAACTCCTAAAAAAATCCCAAAAATCCTTAAAAAATTAATTATTTTTAAAAATAAATTTAAAACATTTATCAAAAAATCCCCCCCCAAAAAAATCCCCAAAATGATTGTCCACAAAAATCCCCCAAAATAATTATCAAATAACCCCCCCCCAAATTATTATGAAAAAAAAATCACTCAAAAAATTATCCAAAAAATAACATTTAAAAAAATAAAGAATAATTATCCAAAAACATCCCCAAAAAATTATCAAAATAATCCCTCAAAAATAATTATATATTTTAAAAATCACAATAATCCTCAAAATAATTATAAAAAAATTCCCAAAATTATTACTAAAAATTAAAAAAATAATTATTAAAAAATATTAAGAAATCAAAAAATATTTAAAATAATTTAAAAACAAAAAAATCATTATTAAAAAAGTTTAAAAGTCAAAAAATAAATATTAAAAAATAATTACAAATAAAAAAATAAAAATCTAAAAATAATTAAGAAAGCAACAATTAAAAAGTCAAAAAAATAAATATTAGAAATTAATTAAAAACTTAAAAAATAAAAATCCAAAAATAATTATTAAAGAACAATTAAAAAGTCAAAAAATATTAAAAAGTGATTTAAAATTTTAAAAAATAAAAATAAAAAAATAATTATTCAAAAAACAATTAAAAAGTCAAAAAATAAATATTAAAAAGTGATTTCAAATAAAAAATAAATAAAAATCCAAAAATAATTATTAAAAAAAAAATAACCCCCCCAAAAATAATTCTTAAATAAAAATCCAAAAATAATTCTTAAAACAATCCCAAAATAGAATTATATATAAAAAAAAATTCCCCTCAAAAAAAATCATCTCCAAAAAAAACCTCCCCAAAAATTACCCTAAAAAAAAAATAGCCAAAAAAAACCAAATTAAAATTATCCTAAAAAAAATTAAATATTCCCAAACAATTCTCTTCAAACAATTCAATATCCCCCCCCAAAAATCATCCTTAAATAATCTTTAAAACCTGAATATCCTGTGAAAAATAAAATCTCTCTAAATACCTTTAAGAAGTGTCCCAGAGCTCCAAACAGCCTAAAGCACCCCAGAAGTCAGGAGTGATCCCAACCACAACCCAGACAAGCAAACAGCGACCCCAGGGGGAGAGAGCTGGAATCCGCAGCCTTACCTTAACTTAGCTGCTGCATTAACCTTTTTGCTTTCCTTTTGGGTTTTTCTTTTTTTTTCTGATTTTTTTTTTTTTTTTGGTATTTATTCATCAGGAATAATTAATAAAAATGAAGTAAAAAAAAAAAAAGTTTTATTAAAGATTGAAAATAAAAAAAAAAGAAAAAAAAAGACTAAAAAAAAAAAAAATTTGATACATTTTACAGGAAAAAAAAAAAACAACCACAAAAAAAAAAAATGAACCTTCCTTGTGCTGTACATATCAGTGGTGAGATGATGGCTTTTGGGGGTTGGTTTTATTTTAGGGGGAGGGGGGGGGGAGGGGGGGGGGTGGGGATTTGGTGGGGTTGGGGTTTTTTTAAAGGAGCAAACCATGCCCAGGGGAGTTTGGTGAGCTGATGAGCACCGCCCCTCAGCGCCTTGGTGTCTTTGTGATTGTATCATAAAAGCATTTTCTGCTGTCGCAGGGAATGGGAATACATTTAACAAAACAAAGAGAGAAAGAAAAGTGGTTTAAAACAACACAAAAAGAAATTTAACCGAGTTAAAGGGGGGAAAAAAAAGAGAAGAAAGAAAATTTAAAAAGAAAGATAAAGGCAAATAAAAAATAAAGAAGAAGAAAAAAAGAAAATGAAAAAGAAGAAAAGAAACGGAAAGAAAATTTAAGAAAAAAGAAAATTAAAAAAGTAACAAAAAAAGAAGAAAAAAAATTAAAAGAGAAGAAAAAAATCAAAAGAGGAGAAAAAAGAAAATATCATGAGAAGAAAAGGAAAAAAAAGAAGAAAAAAAAGAAATTTAAGAGAAAAAAAGACAATTTTAAAAATTAAATAAAAGAAGAAAATAAAAATTTAAAAATAAAAGAAGAAAAAGGGAAAAAATCTAAATAAAAGAAGAAAATAAAGGAAAAAATTAAAATAAAAGAAGGGGGAAAAATTAAATACAAGAAAAAGAAAAATTTAAAAATAAAAGAAGAAAAAAATTCAGAGAAGAAAAAGGAAAAAATTAAAAGAAAAAGAAAAAATAAAAGAAGAAAATAAAAATTTTAAAATAAAAGAAGAAAATAAAGGAAAAAATAAAAGAAGAAAAAAGAAAAATAAATAAAAGAAGAAAATAAAGGAGAATTTAAAAATAAAAGAAGAAAATAACAGGAAAATTTTAAAATAAAAAGAAGACAATACAGGAAAATTTTAGAATAAAAGAAGAAAAAAAATAAAAGAAGAAAATACAGGAAAATTTTAGAATGAAAGAAGAAAAAAAAGAGAAAAAATAAATAAAAGAAGAAAATGAAGGAAAAATTTAAAATAAAATAAGAAAATACATGAAAATTTTAGAATAAAAGAAGAAAATACAGGAAAATTTTAAAATAAAAGAAGAAAAAAAGAGAAAAAATAAATAAAATAAGAAAATAAAGGAAAAATGTAAAATACAAAGAAGAAAATACAGGAAAAATTTAGAATAAAAGAAGAAAAAAAGAGAAAAAATGAAAGAAGAAAATAAAGGAAAAATTTAAAATAACTAAAAAGGAAAAAAAATTAAAAATAAAAATAAAAAATAATAAAATTTTAAAAAAAGAAAAATAGAAAAAAGGAAAAAAAAAGAAAAAATAGAAAAGAGGAAAAAAGAGGGGGAAAAAAAAAAGGGAAAAAATGAAAATGGAAAAAAAAAGGAACTGTAAAAAGCTAATACTGAGACGCCCCCAACAAAGCAAAGGAGCCCACAAGGAAACCCCAGTAGCACAAATTGGGCTTTGTCAAATGGTGTATTTTGTGTATAGAAGGAATTTAAGGAGAGCTTTGACTTATTTTCATATTGTATTTTAACTCTTTTTCTCTGATCAGAAATTTTTTTACTTCTTTCCTTCCTCCTCTCCCCTTTTCCCCCACTGCTCCCAACCACCTTCCCCGTTTCCCCCCCCCCCACTCTCCAGTTCAATACTTGGAGCTCAAAACACTGTTTTGGATCATCCCCAAGCCCTCTTTTGTGCTTTTCATTTTTGGTTTGGTTTGGTTCATTTTTTTTGTGGTTTGTTTTGGGTTGGTTTTTTTTTTTTGCCTTATTCCTCACACCCTCCCCCTCTCCATCCACCCCCCTTCCAACTCCCTCCTTGATTTTTTTTTGGTCATGGATATTGCATTATTCACACTTTCAAACTGTGTATTTTCTTACAATAAAAAGAGGAGAAAAAAAAAAGGCTTTACTTCTTTTGCATGCACTTTAAAAACAAACAAAAACCCAACCCCAAAACCCAAGAAAAAAATAATAATTAAAAAAAAAACAACAAAAACCCAAAACACACACAAAAAAAACTCCTTTTTTCAGGTTCCAAGGCAGAGCATGAATTAACTGTCAGAGCTTTTAATTATATTTGTAAATAAAAGTGTTCATCACAAGGCCTCGCTCGCTGTCTCATTGTGGGGAGGAGCAGTCTGAAGGTTGGGGGAGCAAGGGAACGTTGTGACCCTCTGTGGGGGTTGGATTCCAGAAGCCATCAGGTTGGAGAAGACCTTTGAGCTCATCACATCCAACCTATCACCCAGCGTTATCTTATCAGCTGAACCGTGGCACCCAATGCCACCTGCGGGCTGTTGTCAAACGCTGTCAGGGACAGGGACTCCACCACCTGCCCTAGCAGCCAATGGATTGTGGCTGGTCTGAAAGGCGCCTACGGGAAAGCTGGTGAGGTGCTGGTGAGGCTGCATCTGGAATGCTGTGGCCAGTTCTGGGCCCCTCGGTTCAAGAAGGACCTCGGGGAGCTGTTTGAAAGAGCCCAGCGCAGAGCCGTGGAAGTGCCGAAGGGAGAGGAACATCTTCCTTACGAGGAGAGACTGCAGGAGCTGGGGCTTGGAGAGAGGAGACTGAGAGGGGACCTCGGTAATGCTGATGAAGATGTAAAGGGTGAGTGCCAAGGGGATGGAGTCAGGCTCCGCTCAGTAGTGCCCAATGACAGGACAAGGGGTGGAGGTTGAGGCATAGGATCCAAGCTAGAGGAGGGGAGATTTAGTATTAGGAAGAAGTTCTTCACTGTGAGGGCAGTGAGACACTGGCACAGGTTGCTTAAAGAGGTGGTGGCAACTTCATCCTTGGAAGTTTAAAAGGCCAGGCTGGATGTGGTTCTTGACAACCTGATCTAGTGTGGGGTGTCCCTGCAAGGGGGTTGGAACTGGATGATCCTTGAGGTCCCTTCCAAGCCTGCCCCTCTGTGATTCTGTGGCTGCTTGTGTGTCTTGTGTGTGTCCTGCTTCCAGCCCTTGCTGAGCAGTGAAATGAAGCTCTTCAAGCATGCCTCCACCTGCCGGGTGTGGCTTTGGGCCTGATGAGTTGGGGGATGTTTTCTAAACACCTATCGAGCCTCTTTCAGCAGGTTCATATTTGAATGGCAGAAGAACTGCCATGGGGTGAAACCAAAGCACCTTGTGGAGTCCTGATTGCTACACAGCCTTGTTGCAGCACCCTGAGGCTTCTGATCCTTCAGCAGGGGTGCAGACCCTGCAGAAAGGAGTAGTTTGGAACAGAGGAGCCTTCCATGCAGAAGACTTACATTGGCTTCATCTCTTTTAACCTTGTCCAGATGACAGGACCAAAGGGTCAGCTGCTGCTCTGAGTGCTTAGGAGACACCACCAGACCTTACTGTGAGCTGCTGGAGGATCAGGAAAACAACTGCAACCCTGTGGCTTGGCTGGGAAGTGGCTTCAGGTCAGTACACGCAGTGGTGCTTCTGCTGGGAGCTAAGTCTGCAGTTGCAGCTCAGCTGGGGTGGACATGAGGGAGGTCCCCAGGGAGTGTGGGGAGATTCCCCCAAGACAGGCAGGGAGCAGCTTCTCTGCCAGCTGCCATGGGTGGGCTAAAGGTGCTGGGTGCCCTCAGCAAGGCTGTTGAAGGGCTGCTTACCAGCTGGATCTGCTTGTCCCCAGCTGGCCAGGAAAGAAACAGCCCTAAGCAGAGGCTGCCCCGGCAGCTGCAGGGAGTGCAGAGTTTGGGAACAGGTGCTTGGAGGCTTTCAGGGTGTAAAATGACCCTGTTGAGGGTGAGAGTGGCTTCAGAAACACCCTGGAGAAGGCTGATGTTCTACAGCCAGGCTGTCAGTGCTCTGTGTGCCATGGACCTTTACTGTGATGGCTGCTGAAGGTGAGGAGCTTTACATCTGTACAAGATATGCACAGAAAGGCCTCCCTCACTGCTTCAAGCTGTGGTCCTCCAGCATCAGCACATGCTTTGGGCAGCTCTGCCAGCAAGATGAAGCCTCCAACCTTTGTCTGCCAGAAGGAAGCTGGTGGCATCAAGCTGCTCTCTACACACTGCCCTACCCACCCCCCCGAAAGGAGACAACCACAGCATCCACCTTGGCAGGTTTAATTGCACTGTGCATGTTAACATCAGGTCACAATGGAACAAACAGAAGTGAAGTGGTCTCAGCTTCGAGTGGCAACAGAGGACAGAAAATACTGCTATAAACCAGCTGCCCTGCCTCCTGCCAGCTCCACCTGCACTGCTCTAGTGGTTCACCTGGCTGAAGGGCAGGCACTGGCCAGCCGAGGTTTAAAATGAAAAAGCAAAAAGGGTGGCACTGCCCTTTGCCTGCCATCTCCTCTCCTGGAAAGGGGAGACTCCAGCCAGCACCAACCCAAAGTGGTTCTGTACCCACACCACTGCCCCACGCCACCCTTTCAGTACAGCAAAGGCACATTGAAGTGGCACTGGCTCCTAAAGGCTCTGGTTTCCCTTAAGGGGTCCTGTAAGGGGACCTGCTTGTCAGCAGCTCATGTAGCTAGCGCCTGCCTGCACCTACAGTTAGTCAGCTAAAGCAGGGCACAGGCCTGGAGCGAGGAAGCAGGCTCAGGCCAAGGACAGGGACAGGGTGGCAGCTCCAGTGGTCACACAGGAGCCCTCGGGTTCAACTCACTAACCAAACAAAACTACAGCGACATGCTGCGACCTGCCTGGTCTCCAGGGCTGCGGGGGTGCTGCACAGTGCTTCTCCAGCTCTTCTGGCCCTACTTCCCCGACAGCTGCTCGTAGAGCTTCGGCACGTAGTCGTCCCACTCTGCCTGGTAGCAAGTGCCAGCCACGGGCACCCCCAGCTCGTACTTGCTGCGGAAGGAAGCCACCTTGAACTTGCCTCGTTTGTCGCCAGAGCGGTTGGAGAGGATGGGCTCGTTGCAGGCCAGCTGCTTCGGCTGCTCGTACACCAGCCACACGTAGCGGTGCAGCCCTACGGGAGGGGACACTGTCACCAGGGCCAGTCGCCACCCCCCCGCAGCGGGCACCTGAATGCCCCAGGATCACGAGCCTTAAGTGTGCCAGGGCTAAAGGAGCTGATGCGCAGGACAGGCTTGCAGCACTGG
This sequence comes from Pogoniulus pusillus, assembly GCF_015220805.1. Taxonomy (NCBI): domain Eukaryota; kingdom Metazoa; phylum Chordata; class Aves; order Piciformes; family Lybiidae; genus Pogoniulus; species Pogoniulus pusillus. The sequence continues at coordinate 14,244,882 of NC_087293.1, forward strand.
TGTCCTACCTATAGGCTCCTGCTCTCCCCACCAGGCACCACCACCCCCAGCTGCAGGCAGCACAGCGCAGGCCCACCACCAGGTAAAGGGACAGTGCCTCTATGTGCCCAGGCTGGCCATGGCTACCAGCAGGGACAAGCCTGTCCTACCCTCCACACTGAATCCCTATGGCACTGCTGCGCTCGGGGCATTGGAACTGCTGCAGTCAGGTACCAACCTGTTCCTTTGGGAGGGCCAGAACCAACATAATCTGACAGCACAGTTCCACTCCCCACGTCGTTGCCTTTCATGTTGGTCACCAGAAAGTGATGCCATTCCCTGAAAGATGTCAGAAAGCAGTCAGACTGCACCACAGCCCCAGCTCACACCTTTCAGCCCAGCTGCTGCTTTTCCCAGTGGCTGTCAGCAAAAGGTAACTGAAGCTAACAGCTGCTGCTCCTGGTTTGCTAAACCCAAAGAGCACCAGCCCAAAAGCAGGGACTGCCACCTGTCAAAACTAGCCCTGTGGATCTTGGTTTTCCAGGTCTGTGACCCTTCAGAGAGGGTACTCCCCATGCTTCTGAGTCTGACTGGAGAAAGGTGAGCTGGTCCCAGGAGTAAGGCTCTGCTGCTAGCACAGACAGACCTAATTCCAATTCACCCATGTGCCAAATTCGAGCAAGCAGCAGATGCTGTGCTTCTGGAAGCTACAAAAGACCTCCAAGCGCTCCTGGCAAAAGCAGCTGCTCCTCCCCATGCTGTCCCTGCCTCAAGGAGAGCTGCAAGGACACCTTTTCTGTGCTAAGCCACAGCCTTGGTGCTGCACCTCAGGCAGAGCATATTCTCCTCCTAAGCCTCTACTCAGGCCAAGAGAAATGCTCCCTTTTCACCAGGCAAGGCAGGGAGTTGCCCAGCCCCATTACCTGAACTTTGGGTCCTTCCTACTGGGAGCATCTGGGTCTGTGAGAACCAGCGTGTACAGCTTCTGCGGATCGCAGCCATCCCATTCAATGCTGGTGGGGCGATGCTGGACCTGGAGGGATAAGAGCGTCAGCAACAGCAGCCAGCCTCGGCCGCACTGCACACGGAGACCATCTGTGACCAGAGCTGCCAAGCAGCGCCCAAGGGGTTGATGCCCACGCGTGGCAGCTCCCAGCCCGCCTCCCAGAGCCGCCAGGATTTCTCCTACAATAGAGCCACCCAGACCGCTCCGCCCCCGTACAGCAGTCGACGGCGCAGCACGGCACCGCTCGCAGCGCCCGAGAAGGCTCCGGTAGGGGCTGCCGAAGCGAAGGCGCCGGAGGCCCTGCCGCCTCCCGCCATTTTGCAGCGCCCCCGTGCGACGCATCCCAGACGCGAGGCCGACCCCAGCTTACCTGCGTGGGAGTGAGCACCTTGCCCAGCTCGTCGATCTCCACGGAGCCGTACTTGACCCGCAGCGGCTGTGCCGGCTTCTGCTCCACCTCGCTGAGGCTCAGCGGCCCGTTCCACTGCCCCAGGTCCACCGGCATGGCTGCGGCTGGGCTGCGCTGCCGACTGCGCCCGCGCCGCCCAATCACGGCCCCAGAGCCTCCCGCCGGGCCCGCCCCCGCCGCTGCCCAATCACGGCCCGAGAACGCCCCGCCGGGCCCGCCCCCTTCGCTCCGCTGGAGGAGGAGCCGCCACGCTCCGCTCCCATTGGCGGCGGCGCCTCGCCGCTGGCCTTTGCCCCGCCCTGGCGGCCACACCGCCCCCTGCCGAAACTGCCTGCGCTTGCTGCGGGCGGCGCTCAGGGCGGGAGAGGAGCAGCCCTGGCAGAGCGATTGCCCAGAACAGGACTGCTGCCTATGGCCTTCACCCTGCGGTTAATGAGCTTATGATTTAATGTGCCAAGTGCCAGTGAGGGTAGCTCTGTGGATGACAGGGCTTTGCTGTGTGCGTGCCTTAGCCCGGTGTGTGATAGCCACTGGAGACTTGGCTATGTTGTGACCTGTGAAATGAACTCCAAAACTCATGCAGAGTTGTGAAGAGAAGGCTTCGAGGAGACCTTGGAGAGGCCTTCCAGTATCTGAAGGGGTCTACAAGAAGTCTGGGGAGGGACTATTGACAAGGTCTTGTAATGGCAGGAGGAGGAGGAATGGGTTTAAAGTGGCAGAAGGGAGGTCTAAACTGGATGTTAGGAAAGCGTTCTTTGCAGAGAGGGTGGTGAGACACTGGCACAAATTGCCCAGGGAGGTTGTGGAGCACAGAAGCACCCAACGTGATCAAAGAGATCATTCCAATCAAATTCCAGCCCATTCCAATCAAAGATCATATTGGCCAGGTTGGATGAGGCCTTGAGCGACCTGTTCTAGTGGGAGGTGTCCCTGCCTATGGCAGGGGGTTGGAACTGGCTGAGCTTTCAGGTCCCTTTCAACCTAACCCATTCTATGATTCTAAACCACTCAATGATTCTATGAAGCAGGTGTATTTCACTACAGCACTGGGTGCGGGCAGGATTGCTCCATCAGTCCTGGATAGGGCTGGGTGATAGTTTGGACTGGATGAGCTTGGAGGTCTTTTCCAACCTGGTTGATTCTATGATTCTGTGAGCTTCTCTGCAGATGGAGAACAACAAAGAAAACGAAAGCGACTCATGTTTTCAGTTCCTTTAAAGGTGTCCCTTGGGTGCCCCTGGGTGAATGTGACAGAGTGCAGCCAGTGTGCTATTAAATTGGAGAAAACTCCCAGTGTGACAGGGTTTTATTGCTGGCTGATGCCAGGTGAACCCAAAGGTCTTGCTCTGTCTGCTACTGTGGACAGCAACTTCCAGGCTGGGTTGTTCTATGTAGCAATACATTGATTGCATAACCCCACAACAAGAGTTGTAAAGCAATAGGCTCCTCAGGGAGCTACTTGGAGAAGGTACAACTGATAAAAGAAAAATCAAGGAGTGCTGGTAAAAAGCCCTACAGACCAGATGCACATTTTGAGGATGTCTGTAGCAAACCATAAAATACCAAACTTTGTAGAAATGTTTGTTTGTAGTAGTCAGTTGATAATATGCAAACATAAACAACAACTACTGTAGAAGTGTCTTGCAGCTAATAGTTGGAGATCTGTGATATGTAATCCTAGAATCATCCAGGTTGGAAGAGAGCTCCAAGCTCATCCAGCCCAACCTAGCACTCAGCCCTGCCCAATCAACCAGACCATGGCACTAAGTGCCCCAGCCAGCCCTGGCTTCAACACCTCCAGGCACAGTGACTCCACCACCTCCCTGGGCAGCCCATTCCAATGCCAATCACTCTCTCTGACAACAACTTCCTCCTAACATCCAGCCTCAACCTCTCCTGGCACAGCTTGAGGCTGTGTCCCCTTCTTCTGTTGCTGGGTGCCTGGCAGAAGAGCCCAACCCCACCTGGCTACAGCCTCCCTGCAGGGAGCTGCAGACAGCAATGAGCTCTGCCCTGAGCCTGCTCTGCTGCAGGCTGCACACCCCCAGCTCCCTCAGCCTCTCCTCACAGGGCTGTGCTCCAGGCCCCCCCCCAGCCTTGCTGCCCTTCTCCAAACACCTTCCAGCACCTCAACATCTCTCTTGAACTGAGGAGCCAAGAACTGGACACAGCACTCAAGGGGTGTCCTGATCAGTGCTGAGCACAGGGGCAGAAGAACCTCCCTTGTCCTGCTGCCCACACTGCTCCTGAGCCAGCCCAGGATGCCATTGGCTCTGCTGCCCACCTGGGCACTGCTGCCTCATCTGCAGCTCCTCTCTACCAGTACCCTCAGGTCCCTTTCTTCCTGGCTGCTCTCAGCCACTCAGTCCCCAGACTGTAGTGCTGCTTGCGGTTGTTGTGGCCATAGTGTAGCACCCTGCACCTGGCCTCTGCCCACCCATTCTCATCCTTTACTCTTGTCTCTGAGGAGTGTTTAATAAGTCACTTCTGGTGGAAAACCTTTGTCTGCTTTCTCCTCTCACTACCGCTTCAGTCTGTGCTCTGTTTCTTCCCAGCTTTGGCTTAGGGCCCTGCCTGCCGATTTCGTTTGTGTTTGTGCTCTGTACCAAACAGTCACACAGGCTGTGGCAGAGTCCTTCACCACTGGCTGTGCCGCAGTCGTGTATCGCTGTTTTTCCCTGCTTCCACAGCTTTTGGGGTGTCTCAGGGGCAGACCTATGGAAGGTCCCCTGGGCAGACGGCTCTGCTTTTAACCTTCACTGGAAACAATCTTTCTCCTTGCGCTAACAGTGTTTCTCCTCGCTGTAACAGGCTCCCGATCCCTGGCCCGGATCCCGGGGTCAGTGCTGGCCTCACCGGGGAGCGAAACCGGCGCCGGGCCCCTGTGAGGGGGCTGCCCAAGATGGCGGCGGGGGCCGGGGGGCGCCCCCAAGATGGCGGCCGTCCAAGATGGCGGAGGCTGATACATGACCCCGTCACGGGCCCCGGGCGGCGGGCAGGGCCGGTCCCTCCCGCCTGCCTTCACCTGCCTGCCTTCCCCTGCCCGCCTTACTGCCCGCACCTGCCCGCCCGCCTGCCTTCCCCTGCCCGCTGGCCGGGGCGGAGGCCAGGTAGCACCGCCTCCCTAGGCACACGGCGATGCGGCTGCCCGGCGGGACACCGCCAGCCCGGTTCTTCTTCGCCCTTTGCATCTGGAGGCTGGTGCCGCGCCGGGATGCCGCAGGTAGCGGGGGGCTGAGAGGAAAGGGGAGCGGCGACCGCGCCTGGGTGGCCCCTAGAGCCGCGCCTCGGTCTGCCGGGCGCCCGAGGGCAGCTCCCCGCTGGCCCCGACCTGGATTTCTGCGTTCAAAAGCACTTTTCTGTGCGCTCAGGGGTCCGGGTACCCTTGGAAGTGAAGCCGGGCGAGTGCCGAGGGGCCGGCGGGCAGGGGAGCTCCCGGAGCCGGCTGCAGGGTGTCCTGGTGTCATATGGCAGTGGAAAGGGAGGGTAGGAGAGGCACACACAGGACAGGAGCGGCCGTGTCCTCTCCCTTGGCGACTGCTGGTATCAGGCGGGTTTGGCTTCCCTGTCCTGTACCCTGTGCCCCCCTGAGGAGCGCAGGGTTGAGGCCATTCGGGTGAGTGGTCCAGGGAAAAGCTGTCCCAGCACGGAAACTGCTGTCACCCGGTGCTAGGACATCGCTCATCCCTAGCTCCTTCAGGTCACTTGGCTGCTGCCTTCCTCTCTCGGGCAGAAGTAGCCTCTCTTTCCTATCCTGTTGAGCCTTTTAAGCTGTGTCCCTCTTCCTGATCCTGTACCGAGCGTACCTCAGGGATCACAGAATGTCAGGGGAAGAAGATCATCAAATCATAGAACAACCAGGTTGGGGGCCCCTCAATTCAAGAGAGATGTTGAGGTGCTGGAGCATGTCCAGAGAAGGGCAGCAAGGCTGGTGAGGGGCCTGGAGCACAAACCCTATGAGGAGAGGCTGAGGGAGCTGGGGGTGTGCAGCCTGCAGCAGAGGAGGCTCAGGGCAGAGCTCATTGCTGTCTACAACTACCTGAAGGGGCATTGTAGCCAGGTGGGGGGTGGCCTCTTCTCCCAGGTAACCAGCAATAGAACAAGGGGACACAGTCTCAAGTTGTGCCAGGGTAGATATAGTCTGGATATTAGGAAGAATTTCTTCCCAGAGAGAGTGATTGGCATTGGAATGGGCTGCCCAGGGAGGTGGTGGAGGCACCGTCCCTGGGGGTCTTCAAGAAAAGCCTGGCTGGGGCACTTAGTGCCATGGTCTAGTTGACTGGATAGGGCTGGGTGCTAGGTTGGACTGGATGATCTTGGAGGTCTCTTCCAACCTGGTTGATTCTATGATTCTATGAAGAGACTTCCAAGACCATCCTGTCCAACCTAGCACCCAGCCCTGTCCAATCGACATAGAACCTGCCAGAGCAGGATCACCCAGAGCAGATCACACCAGAATGCATCCAGACAGTTCTTGAATCTCTCCAGAGGGAGACTCCACAACCCCCCTGGCAGCCTGTTCCAGTGCTCTGTCACCCCCACAGGGAAAAAATTCTTGCTCAGGTTCAGGATCCTTTGACAAAAGCCTCCCTAACAAGGGGGCTGATGTATGTCAGATGTGGAGGTCGTTGCTGACAGAGCTGTCTACAACTACCTGCAGGGAGGCTGTAGCCAGGTGGGGTTGGGCTCTGCTGCCATGCAACCAGCAACAGAAGAGGGGGACACAGTCTCAAGTTGTGCCAGGGGAGGTCTAGGCTGGATGTTAGGAGGAAGTTCTTGCTGGAGAGAGTGATTGGCATTGGAATGGGCTGCCCAGGGAGGTGGTGGAGTCGCTGTTCCTGGAAGTGTTCAAACAAAGCCTGGCTGGGGCACTTAGTGCCATGGTCTGGTTGCTTGGCCAGGGCTGGGTGCTAGGTTGGGCTGGCTGAGCTTGGAGCTCTCTTCCAACCTGGTTGATTCTCTGATTCTCTGTGGAAGGCTTTCCTTGTTCCCTACATGGCTAACACTCTCTGGTTTGGTTTGCAGGAACAGAGGAAGTGGTCTTTGGGAAGGTTGGAGGGAGCATCCTGCTTTTATGCCGAAACGTCTCCAGAGAAGCAACCGAGGTGGTCTGGTTTCAAGGGGATCCACATTCCTTCCCCCCACTCTTCTCCTCGAGGGTCACCTTCCCCCCAGACGTCCGTTTCTCCCTGGTTGACAACAGCTCTCTGCGCATCACAGAGCTGCGTTTGCAGGACGAAGGCAACTACACTTGCAAGGAGGTGCTGAACAAGACAGACCATGAGCATAGGGTCCGGCTTGTAGTAGCCAGTAAGTCTGTCCTGTGTCTGTCACTGTCTTCCCCAGTCTCACAGGTCTCCAGATCCATCTGGCACTGGTGGAAAAACAGTGTGAGAAGGGGGCAAGGTGACATTATCATGCAACATCTCTGATCAGGTTGCTACTGCTGTGCACTTGCTGAGCAGCAGCACCAAGAGGTGTGCCACAGAGGGTGAAATGCCACCTGCTGTGTCTCTTCAGTTCTGCCTGCACTGGTGCTGGTGTACTGGGTTTTTTTGAGAGAGATTTATATGCTGTTGCAGCCCTCAGAATCTGGATGACTTGAGTGTTCTTAAACCTTGTGATGAAGGCTGCTCCTCACTTGTCTTGGTTCCACCCTCCCCCCCCCTTGATTGAAATATCTGTTTGGGATAGATAAGCTGTGCTGCTCCCTGCTGCCACCCTTTTGGTGTGAGGGTGGGGGGTCCTCAGCTGAGGAGCTGTCTGTGCCAAGCCTTACAATGCAGCCTGCTGATTTTGATGGAATCCCCACATTCCTCAGATTTGCTTCTGGGAGCAGTGTCCCTAGGCCCTACTTCCAGTCTTTTGGTATCTTTTGGTGTTCTCTCCCTTTCCCATCCCTGCTTTGTTCATTCATTCTCTTAGAAGTCCTCACTGTATGGGTGGAAGGTCAAGCTAGAGAGTGCTTAGATGAATTGCTTAGCACACTGCAGACCCTTTCTGCTTCTGCTGGGGAACAATTACCTTACCCAGATGTCTCCTTCCTGATTAGCAGGGAGCTCAGGTCTAGGCTGGTACCACTCTTGGCTTCTTCCACAAGCAGAATCAAATGCAACAGAGGTTGTGGCCTCTCGCAGCTGGGCTGTGACTTGCTGTCCTTTACAACAGCCAAGCCCATTTATAGGGTTGAGAAGAGGGAAATATTGCTGCCAGTTTGGCTGTTTCACTGGCACTCAGCGTTCACTTGGCTTTCCTTGCTGGCCTTTTCCATCATCACCTGCCCTCTGAGAAACCTGTTTTCTGTTTGCCTTCAGGGTGTTCCTTCCCTCTTGGTGTTTGGTGAAGGGGTTGTGTGGTAAAAGTTGTACCTGTCGTGCACAGATTAAATCTCTGGAAGCTCACACGAATGAAAATTCCTTTCCTGAGGCAAGGAGCCTGTGCAGGTGGAATTTGGAGGGTCACAGGAGGGACTAGAGTGAAGGAATTGAGCCTCAGGCTGATTCAGAGAATATAGCTGTGGGGTGGGGGGGAGCTTGAAATCGAGAGCTTGAAATCAATGCATTCATGAGCAAGATCCCTGTGGCATGAGCAGGGTCCTTATGGCATGGCAGGTGTTGGTGCACTCTAAACTTCATTTATTGGCATGCAATTAATGTCAATTAATTCCCAAAGGTGGTGTCAGATGCTGGCGTGCCCCTAAATAGATGAGAGAGGTCTTTCTTGGTGGTGCTTTAGATCAGAAGAAGCATCAGCAAAAGGCAGAAGATGCAGCTTCTCAACCTCAGACTAGAAGTGTGGGCCCTGAGTTTTAATTTTCACTGCTACTGGAGCCCCTCAGCCTCCTGTAGGCTCCGTGTGGGAGTCACCAGCTGACAGTCTTCAACCCACCTCAAGGGCTGTACCAAAAAGCTGCTTAAAGCTGCATTTTAACACTACCTCTCCCCCCCCCCCCCCCCATAAACAGTAAACCTTCTAACAGCAGGACAGGTGCAGGCCTGCCTGAAGCTGCTGCTCCGTGTTTGGTTTGGGTGGCAAGCACATGGTGTGAAGGAAAAGTGCAGCTGCACACCTTCAAGGGATTCCTTGGCAGAGGTTCACAGAGTGGCTTGGGTATGTAAAGGAACTGAAAGATCATTTAGTTCCAGCTCCCCTGGTGTGGGCACATTTGTGTGCAGTTTGGTGTTGGCCCTTTGTGGGCTTGAGGTGTTTTTCACGCATGTTTTGATTGAGGAGGGTTGGAGGTTTAGGTTTATCAACATTTGGGGAACAAATCTCCTTCAAAGATTTGACATTTAGGCAGAAGAGTGGAGTTACACTGCCAGAGCCTGGGGAATGTAAAGCTGATGGCCTCAGGTGTGTTCCTGAAACCAGCACAAGCACAGCTCTCTGGCTGGCTGGATGGGCTTAGTCTACCTCTCAACATGGGGCAGTTTCTGGTGGCTGAGGCTGAGAGTTTGCTTTTATTAATCACAGCCAGGATTCAAGATCAGTTAGGGCCAATCCAGAACTAGGACAGAGGAGGTGTTGTAGAGAGCTTTCCTGGCAGAGCTGAGTGGTTTCAAAGATCATGCAAAGTGCAGGTCTGTAGTTCCTGGAAAGCTAAGCCCCAGGAAGGTTCGCTGTGGTAGCTCACAGGGTGACCTGGGCTTTTAACTCCTGCCGTTGGAAAGTCACTCCACAAGGCAACCAGCAGGCAATCTTCTGACACCTCTGGTGTGGGGCTTGCTTTGGCAGTATCTGATCTCCCAGTGGGACTTGTTCAGTGCTGAAGAAGCCAAGGCAGCCACAGGGTCACAGTGTGTCAAATGAAGGCGTCTGTGAATCTGTGCCTGTGGAGCCAGCTGATGGGAAGGAGGCTGCATGAAGCTGCATGAGTCCTGCTCTGCACCAAGGAGTTGCTCTTGGGTTTCTCTTGGCTGCTGACCCACCTCTGCCATCACCTAGCTGTTTCTGTGCTTGAACAGCAAACAGAGTCACAGTGGTTGTAAGGTGACCCTGGCAGGAGGCCAGCAGTGACTTACCTACCTCTGTTCCCTGCTGGAGTTTGTCCCCACGGCTGCAGCCTGTTGTGGACACAGAGCGTGGTGCTGAGTAATACCATCTGGCACCACATGGCAGTGACAATGATGCCAGGAAGGAGTGGAGGACACTTGCTTTGAGTTCAGTGGCACACGTCCATGGCCCTGACCCTGCGAGCTGGAGCCACCAGGACTGCCTGTGGGCAGAGCTTTGAAGTTGAGGTCTCTACCTTCTGCGGCAGCCTGGGCTTGCTGGGGAGGTTTTGAGCTGTTGACTCCAAGAAGCTGATTCCTTGTCCCTGGGCAAGAGCTCTGCTGCTTTCCATGGTCACTTTGGAGATCTAAGAGCTTGTTTCAATGAAAGGAGAGGCAGAGCCCTGTTCCCAAGTTGGGTGAATCGGTGTCACCCCCTTGTAGCTGTGGTGTGAGGACCCAGGGCAGGCTGCCCAGGGGAGCTGTGGAGTCTCCCTCTATGGAGATATTCAAACCCTCCTGGGTGCATTCCTGTGTGATCTGGTACAGGTGATCCTGCTCTGGCAGGAGGATTGGACTGGGTGATCTTTCAAGGTCCCTTCCAGCCCCTGACATACTGTGATTCTGTGGAGGTTTTGTTCTCCTGTTACATTTTGGGGTGCTTATCTCACCTCCACTGGGTAAAGCTGTGGCAGTAACTTGTTCCTCCCTTGTGTCTCAAGGCTTGGCTGTGGTTGTTGTGGTTCCTCTTGGCTGTCACACAGAGCTCTGCTCCCCTGGGGCTGTGGGATGGAGGTCACGGAGTAAGACAGGGAAGGAAACTAGGAAGGTTTTGAAGGGGTATGATGGCAAACATGAGCACTTGGGGGGTTCCAGGCCTGAAATGCTGAAAACTGTGACCTGGAACTGTGTGTAACTATGTGCTGTTCTTGCTGACAGATCCACCAGAGTCAGCCCCAAAGTGCTGGGCTGAGACCTCTTCGTCGGGGCTGATGCTGCAGCTGTTCTGCAGCTGGCCTGGGGGTTACCCCCACCCCACTCTGCACTGGAGAGAAGAGGGGCACGATCTGGAGAATTCAAGCTGGGTGATCAGCTCCTCCAGCTCCTCAGACACCCACGTGGAGACACTGAACAGCTCCCACCTGTCCCACCGCCAAGTGTTCAAGTGTGTGGGGAGCCACGTTGTCAGGCAGGAGGAGCCTTCCTGCACGGTGGAGATAAGTGAGTTGATTTGCCTACCTGATTAACTGCTAATGAGCCTGCTCACAGCGGGGCAGCCAGACAGAGCACTACAGCAGCGGTCAGACCAGCCGGGATGCAGGGGGAGATGCTACCAAGGCAGCGTGGCAGGGCTTGGCTTGTGCCGAGGTGACTGCCCGCGGCACTGAAGTCCTGCAGGTGAGATCCTTCACAACGTAGCTGCTCGTGAGTTGTTTGGCTCATTTTCAGGGGCGAGCAAACCTCCCTGCACCAAGCTTGTCCCCTCTGCAAGCACTTGTGCTTTCGTGGAGCTGAGAAGTGCCTTTGGTGCTTTGCTCAGCTCGCCACGAAGTTGGGCAGTTCTGGGGTTGCAGCAGAAGGGTTGTGAGTGCCCACAGGCCCCTTCAAGCATCTGAGGGGCCTGACTGAAGTGGCTTTTGAAAACCTGAGCTGTATTTCTCCTCCAAGGGCTGTCAGGGCCACACAGGAGCTCTGCTAATCCCAAACAAAAAGCCTGGGCTGCCTTTCACCTCTCTGCCATCTTCCTGCTGTCTCCCCTCTGGCTGTCCTTCCCTGGAGACGTGAAGACAGGTGTCAAAAAGGGGGCTGAGCGATGCGGAGGTTGCTGGGATCGCTCCTTGAAGGGCTGCCGAAGTCTCCTGCGGGAGCTGAATGCCAGCTGCAGGGTGCCGCAGCCCCAGGCGCCCGTCCGACTTCCTTCTGTTAATGATTATTGATCAGCCGCCGCCTGCCTGCTCCTTACGTTCAGCTCCTCCGCTCCCTCCTTGACTCTTTCCTTTTCCTTTTCTTCCCTTCTTTGGGCTCTTCAGAAGTCCCTTCCCTGGAATCGGAGCCCCCGAAGACTTGCTTTGTGGGTGACAACGTGACCCTGACCTGCCGAGTGACCGAGGGCACCCCAGCCGCCAGGCTCAGCTGGCTGCGAGGCATCGCCCAGCCAGAGGCGGAGATCCAGGCTGGAGGGCGGTACCTCATCAGCCAGGAGGGCAACGTGTCCCACCTCACCATCCAGAACTGCTCCCAGGGCACCGACGGTGGCTGCTACGTCTGCAAAGCCCAGAACCCGGTGGGGCTGAGGGAGTTATTCATCTGCCTGACTGTCAAGCGTGAGTGCAGCTGCTGGGGGTGCTGCAGCAGGGCCTGAGGTGCAGTCAGGCACGCAGAATCACAGGCTATGTCTGGTTGGAAGAGACCTCAAAGAGCATCCAGTCCAACCTTTGACCCAGCACCATGTCCCAAAGTGCCAAGTCCATATGCCACATGAACACCCCCAGGGATGGTGACTCCAGCACTGCCCTGGGCAGACTGTTCCAGTGTTTAATAACCCTTCCAGTGAAGAAATATTTCCCAATACCCAGCCTGAATACCCCCTGGTGCCACTTGGAAACATTTCCTCTGGTCTTGTTGCTTGTCACCAAGAAGAGGCTGTCCCTTCCTCATGCCCTTCAGGTAGTTGTAGAGAGTGATGAGGTCTTCCCTCAGCCTCTTCTGCTCCAGCCTGAACAACTCCAACTCCCTCAGATGCTCATTGTGGGTTATGCTGCAGGCCCTTAATGACACAGCTCACTGGAGCCACTGGCAAGCCCCCAAAGTGTTCCTTTTGCTGCTGAGAGCCCTTTTTGCCTGTTGATTCTTTCCCTGCTCTCATAACCACTCTAGATACAGGGTGAAAAGGCCTAATTCCCTCTCCTTAGCATAATGGGTCTGAGAGAGGAGCATCCTTGGTCCCCTCTGGAGGTTGTGAGTGCAGAGAAGCCCCTCCAAGAGCCAAGCTGCTCAAGGTGCACTGGGCAGCAGTAGGTTTGCTTTGATTCACTGCATGTGGGCACAGAAATAGCGACCTTGCTGTGATGTTTTCTGTATCAACCAATCCTGAGTGTCTGAAACCCTCACCCTTTGTGCTGGTGGAACTGTTGCAGTGAAGGGAAGTGGGGGCTGAGATAGCACTGGGGCTGCACAAAGGATTGCTTATTCCCCCAGAGGCTGGTGACAACCTGGCCTCCCTTGTCTCTTCTCTCTGCAGAGCCAGTGAACATTGTTGGAGTGGTGGGTGCAGTGGTGGTCCTGTCCCTGCTGGTTATTCTCACTGTCACTGGGCTGATCTTGTACTACAATCCCCTCCTGTTCCTGACAGGTAGGAGTTCACCTCTGCACAAGCCAAGGAGGGCTCACTCCTTCCTTGGCTGGGCTGGTTTTATCCCTGCCTGGTGTGTCCCTTGTGCTGTGACAATCCCCCCAGCCCTCGGGCCTCATCCTGCTCCTGGTGAAAACCCTGGAGGCAGATGGGTTGCAAACACGAGGTCCTTCCCCAGCTGAATGCTTCAGGCACCTGCCCCTCACCTTCTCCCCACTGCTGGTGACCTCTCTGCTGCTCTCCTTGTGTGCATGCACAGGTCCCCTTCACATCCATGCCTCTGCAGGTGGCTACCAGAGACCATCCTACCACAACAGGTGGGACTGGCAGGGGCTGTGCAGTAAAACTAGCCCAGGGGACTGCTCTGGGCCACTTTCTAATCCTGTGTTTTCCCTTCTCTCCTCTTCAGGTGCTGCCTTCAGGTGAGTGTTGGTTTTCCTCAGCTCAATCCCGTGTGGCATTTGGCAGAGGTGACCTCCCTGCAGGATAGGGAAGCCACCTGGGAGGCAGGAGCCAGCCCTAGAGCTGTGCCTGCAGCAGGAAGGGGACGGTGGGGATGGATGAGACTCGGTGTGGGTGCAGGAGCAGGAGGCTGTGGGGAGCAGTTAGCAGCACAGCAGGAGCGGCAGCATCGCTTTGGGGTTGAGGTGCTGAAGGCACCACGCTGGGGGTGTTGGTGTGGGATTGGAGGAGCCCACCAGAGTTGGCCGTTCTGGTGTGCAGGGTTGTCAGAGCCCTGGGAGGAGCAGGCTGGAGGGAGAGATCAGGGCAGGCTGTCCTCAGCCTTTCATCCCACTTCAGCCTGCTCTGCTCTTCACAGGAATCAAGGCCTGGGTGATGTCCTAGTGCTGGTGGACTCCGAAGATGATGATGAGGGGAAGGAGGAAGAGGAAGCCACGAGCAGCTCCATCCAGCACAAAGTAATGGCACTGGTCAATGGAAGCAGCATCCAGGGTGCTTACCTCAGCTGCCTCACAGAAGGTGAGCCCTGATGCCTGCCAGCTGAGTTTGGGCAGGAGCCACCTGCTCAAACTGCTAAGCTGTGGATGTGCCAGGAGCAGCTGCTGGGGAGGGAGGAGCCTGCTCAGCAGAGCATCCTGCTGAGCTGCTGCTGCTCTCTGCCCCGTGCAGGTGACGCCGGCGAGCGGCGTGGCAGAGGCTCTCTGCATGCAGCAAGGGAAGAGGAGGCACAAGGCTCATAGATTCCATCCCTCGGGGAGCACACACAGCTCCAGCTGGACACCCAGCATCAAGCACGTTCTCATCAGCTCTGCTCAGCCACAAGGCGATAGTGTCCTGCATCAGGCTGCTTTGGCCAGTGCCTCCCCGCTCCCTTCTCCACTCACCCAGCTCTCTCTAGCCTTCCTCAGACTCCTTTCTCTGTTCCCCCCCGCCCCTCTCTTCACCTTCCTCTTTGTCTCAGGTGTCCTTTTGAACCTGGTGTCACCCAGCTCAGGCAGAGCTCGGGAAGTGGCTCCCAGTAGCCTTGATGTGTATGAAGGACTTGAATACCAGTGGGGAATTCTGGCTCAGTCACCATGAGCAGTGCTGGGGCTGTGGGGAGTGTGGTGGACAAAGCCACTGCAGGGCCACAGTGGTGCCAGGACACGAAGGAAACCATGGCTGGCTGGTGAGGACACAGCTGATGCTGACTCTAGGGGAGCTGCCTTGCTTTTATCATAAATGTTTTGACCCCTGACTCTCTGAAGTGTTGCTGTGTGTCCAAGCATCTGTGCCTTGCAGTGTGCTTTGGAGGGCAATGCCTGGTGGTGATGGAAAGTGTGGAGGGAGCTTAGACAAGGAGGGGATAAGTGGAGCAGGATCTGCAGGGAGGGGATCTGGACAGCTGTGGAGGTGGGTAACAGAGAGCCCGGAGCATGCAGGAGGGGGTAGAGGGACAGATCAGGTCTGAACACCCTGCAGGGGCAAGGGAGGGATTGAGAAGGCACTCAGGGCCCGGGGGGAGGGACTGTGTGTGCTGAGAGTTCTGAGTGCACAGAGGCAGCTGGAGCAGATCCTCCTGTGTGGGTGGGAATGGTCCAGCTGCAGGGTGGGAGCAGGGTGGAGGGGAGTGGAGAGCTCTGCAAAGGGAACAGAAGAATCAGCTGTGTTAAGTGGGGAGTGAAGGAGTGCCTAGGATGGAGAAATGTGGAGGGTAATGGTGGGGTATGAGCACAGGGAGGGACAATGAAGGGGACCTGAGGGCACAGGGAGAAGAGAAGCACTGGTGGGGCACGTGGAGAGGTGGGTGAAGGGGTGAAGGTAAGAGCAGTGTGAGCTGGAGGGGAGTCCTGACCCGAGCACTCTGTGAGGCAGAGTCTGGGGCCTGGCTGTGTCTCCCTGAAGAGGAATGGGGCCTGAGCAGAGGGTTCTGAGGGGCCAGGGTGGGACCAGCCTGCAAGCTGCCCCTGAGGAGGAGCCTTGGCGCCGTGCCCCTATGCCCAGCACCCCCCCTCGCAGGCAGTGCTTGCAGCCATGCCAGGCAAACACCAGGGAGCTGCGGGAGCCTGCGGCTGCCCTGGCAACAGTGTTGTGCTGCCACCGTCTCGGCTGCCCTTGCCCAGTTCCTCCACCTCCTGCGGGCACAGAGGTGGCACCAGGCAGATGGCCTTCGACAGGGAGCAGTGTCTGTGCCCGGCTCTCCAGGACAAGCTGTGAGTGAGGGGCCCCTTGTCCTCCCCAAAGGATGGGCACTTGGCTGCCATGGGGGGTGCTGCTGGCTGGAGGGGAGTGAGGGCTCAGCCATGAGGCCAGCACTTGTGTCACCAGTGGTCTCCTGCTTTTTGCTCCCATTGCTGGGCCCCCACGGTGCCACAGCCAGGGTGGGCATCACTTTGTGGGTGCTGGGTGCCTAGGCAAAGGGCTGTGGTGTGTCCTCAGCAGGGGCAGTCAGGGAGGAGAAGAGATTGGGGTATCAGGGCTCCACTGCCACCTGCACACCATCCAGAGGTGGCAGGATGCTTGGGTGCCACCAAGGTGCCTGACATACTCCTGGGTGGCTTTCACACAGCTCCTGCTGCCACCTTTGGAAAGGAGGCAGTGGGAGGAGGCAGGCAGATCCCCCAGAGTCTGATCAGAAAGCTGAGGTTGTGCTGTGACTTGTCCTTCCCTGGGATGCCCCTCTGGAATGCCAGCCTCTACTTCCAATGCAGGGAAGGTGGCTGAAGGCAGAGAGGGCCAAGCCTTGGCAAGCAGAGGGCCCCATCCAGCCATGCCACAGTGGCTGATGTCCCAACCTGGGCTCTCCCCACCCAGATACAACAAGTTCCACATGAGCCATGGCGGGACAGTGCCAGTGTGGGATGGTGCCACGCTGCTGCCCTCCACACGCTTGCTGCTGAAGAGGAGGGAGGTGGCAGAGGTGGAGCGGGCACTGCAGAGCCAGCAGGAGGTAAGGGCAGCCCCCAAGCCCTTCCTGGGGGCTGCAGCCCTGGCTGTGGTGTGCCATAGCAGATAAACAGCTGGCAGGCACATCTCCAGCTGTTCATAGGCTGGCAGCTGTCCCCTCCTCGGGTGCACTGGCCTGGGGCGATGCCCTCAGCACGCTGTGGTCCTGCAGGAGTTTCAGCAAAGGATGGAGCAACTGGCACAGCGCCGGCAGCAGCTAGGCCAGAGGGAGAAGCAGTACCAGGATGTTGCTCTCAAATATGATGCCTTCCTGAAGGTGCCAGGAAAGGGGCTGGGCTGGGGCTGGCATCAGTGCCCTGCTGACCCTGTCCCTGTGCCATAGGCAAGGCAGGAGCAGGCTCTGCAGCACGCAGACAAGGAGCGGGCACAGGCGGCAGAGCAGGGTGCCAAGGCTGCCCGTCTGCTCCGGGAGCTGGAGGGGCTGCTGCAGCACAGGGACCGCCTGGCCCTGCGCCTGCAGAGCCTCCAGGGCTTCAGTGACTACCTGCAGGCCGTGCTGGCCAGGGCAGGGCAGGTGAGCTCAGGCATTCTGCCCTGTGGTGCCACGGTCCATGGCCCCAGGGAAGCCTTTGTGAAGGGTCAGCCCTGTCCAGGGTGACAGACCACCCCCCCCGGGCCTGCACCCTCCTAACCCCCTGCCTACTGCCCAGTTCCAGGATGTCCTGGCCCTGTTGGCCCATTTCGAGGCACTGTCAAGGTCATGGGCAACCCTGGCACGAGAGGCAGAAGGCGAGCAGGAGCAGCTGGCCGAGGGCTGGGCACAGCTCCAGCAGCACCAGGAGAAGGTTGACAACAAGCTCCTGAGCACCAGCAATGAGGTGCCCCAACTCCATGAATGCCTGGAGGCTGCCCCCCATGATGTGATCCAGAAGGTAAGGGGTGACATGGAGTGCCCAAGCATCCCCACCCCCAGTGCCAGGGGCAGTGCCATGGACACAGAGCATGCTGTGGAGGAGAGATGCCCAACACAGTGGTAGTGGTAAGCAGGGCTGCACCCCCTGGGCTGACCTGGGGGTCCTTATGTGCCCAGAAAGCACCACCAGCAGCTGGGCATGGTGGTGGACGTGCAGCCAGGACTCCCAGGCCCCCCCGTGTTGGCAGGAGGGGTGCAGGGGATGTGGGGCAGTGGCTGTGGGCAGCCCAGGGCCTTCTGTTGCTGCCCCCTAGGAGCCCTGCTGGGCCCACGTCCAGAGCATGGCACCTCAGAGGACCCTGCTGCTGCACCAGATCAAGCTGGCAGTGCTGAACCTCTTCCAGCTCACCACCACCTGGCTCAAGGTCCCTGGGGACACAGCCCTGGAGGACACTGAAGCTCAGCTGGACACGGTCAGCACCCTCAGGTGGTGGGGCTGGAGGGGACACAGTCACGTCCTGGAAGGCTGTGGCAATCAAGGTCCCTGCCTCCACAGGTGCTGCTTTGCATGCAGGACCTGGCTGCCATCTGCGCTGAGCTTTGCCCCAAGCAGCTGGAGCCACGTCCCTGATGCTTGCCTGCTGCCACCAGCATGGGCCCACAGGGGTACCAGAGTGCCCTCAAGCCAGGAGAAGCCCCTAGAGCCAATCACCCACTCCTAGGCTGGGCCTCAGGACCACCCTGGGGATGGAGGCTGCTCCTCACCACTGCTGAGAACCCCTACGACAAGAGGTGATGTGGATGGCAGTGGCAGAGAGGACACAGCGAGACGGTACCACACTGGCACAGGGGCAGAGCCTCAACCCCTGCAGTACCCTCCCGCAAAGGGCAGAGGCTGCCGTGTAGGAAGGGAGAACTACTGCCTGTTTTCAGGCTGTTGGCATCTCCAAAGGTGTTTCCTGTCAAAATAAACCCCTGCAGGACCTGGTTGCTTTACGTGGCCCAAGGAGGGAGAGTTGCCCCAGCGTGACACTGGCAGCAAGAACAAAGAGGAGTCAGGATGTAAAATCAGCCAAATATTTACCACCTCCTTCCCCGGCCCAGGCGTGGGTGGGAAGCCCCTGGGGCACATCCTCCTCCCCTACAGCTTCTTCCTCAGCTTGCCCTTCTTGGCGGCTCCCTGGCGGCGGCCGAACGCCATCTGCCGCAGCTCCTGCACCCGCTGCCGGTTCCTGGCCCGCAGCCGCTTCAGGCCCCCGCTCTGCAGGAACCGCTGCTTGGCTGCCTTCTTGCGCTGCTTCAGGATCTGCTGCTTGCTCTTCAGCTCCGAGCGCACCCTGCCCCGGCCCGGGGGCTGCCCTGGCCCTGCTGAGAGCGGGGCACACAGCCGGGCTCAGCTGGCAGGCCAGAGACGGGTGGTGGGGAGGAGGATGCTGAGGGGACTCTGTTGCTTGCTCCAGGTACTCACCGTGCCCGTGCCTGTGCTTCCCCCTGAACTGCTCCCTGCTGCCTCTATCCGCCTCATCTTCATCCCGCTCGTCAACCTTGTACCTCTGCTTCCACTTTTCATAGCTGGGGTGGAGTGGGTTAAGGGAACCTGCAGTGACTGTCCCTTGCCTGACTTTCCATCACTCAACCCATCATGACCACTTTCCCTGCCCATCACTCAACCCACCATGATCACTTTCCCTGCCCATCACTCAACCCACCATGACCACTTTCCCTGCCTATCACTCAACCCACCATGATCACTTTCCCTGCCCATCACTCAACCCACCATGACCACTTTCCCTGCCCATCACTCGACCCACCATGGTCACTTCCCTTTCCCATCCCCGTCACTTGACCCACCACAACCACCTTCCCTACCCATCACTCAACCCACCACAACCACTTTCTCTCCCCCTCACTCAACCCCCCATGACCATTTCCCTGCCCAGGCCATCACCCCAGTGTGGGATGGATGCCCAGGAGCAGCTCTCAGGGGGCAGGATACAGGTTGTTCTTGTAGGAGCTGCTGATGTAGCGCCCACTCTCCGTCCGCACCTTCTTCTTGTCCTCCTGGCCTGTCTGCCCCACAAATCGCTTCTTCTTGCGGTCCCTGTGAGTGAGGAGAGGGAAGCAGGACCAGGCAATGTGACCCCGAGCCCCATTTCCCCTCCTGAGCCCATGCCCAGACCCCACTCACCACTTCAGCAGCTGCTTGCTCTTGTTGAGGTTGTGGTTTTCATCGCCCATGAGGTCCAGGACGGCTCCGGCTGCCTGCTGCTCGAAGGCGCTGCCCTCGCCGCCCACACTCAGACTGCAAAGGGTGGCTGGTGAGAGCAGCCCCTGGCACAGGCCTGGGCAAGGCAGTGCTGGGATCCCTCCTGCACTCACCCCCTCTCGCTTTCAAAGTCCTTGGGCCTGTAGGGGATGTAGAAGTCCTCGTCCCTCTGTGCTGGCTGCCGCTGCTTTTTCCTGGGGCTGTCTTCTGCCCCTCGGCCTCGTTTTCGCTTCTGGCCCACCACAGTGGAGAACACATCCTGAATGGAGGCAGTGGAGGAGCTGGGGAGCCTGCCAACCAGTCGCTGCACCAGCCCCTGGGCACAGCCTGGGGTCCCTGGTGCTGCCAGCACCCAGCTGAAGCTGCCCTGCAGCAGCTCCCACAGCGAAGTCCCTGTGCCTGCCCTGTTACCTGGAGATCTTCCTCCTCTCCTTCTCCACCCTCCTCGGGCGCAGGGGGTGCTGTGCCCGGCCCCTGCCCTTTGAGAGCCGCTGCCCGCTTCTCCTGCTGCCCGCGCTGGTACTTGTCGATGCGGGCGCGGTCGCGGCGCCGCTTGGAGCGCATGACGGTGCTGGCCGGCGTCCGCGCCGTGGCGTTGATCTCGAAGATGGTCTGCTCCCGGGATGGCAGTGGGAGCCCCGGTGAGCTGCGTGCCCAGCCACGGGGACCTTCCCTCCCGTTGGTGCCCCAGGACAGGTCTCGACTCACCGCCTTGGACTTGTAGGCCTTGATGCTGTCCACCAGCTTCAGCCTCTCCAGCTCAGTGTCTTCAAAGCGAGCACCTGGGGAAGGCCGACAGGGAGAGGGGCACAGATCAGCTCCTCAGCGAGGGGCGCAGGGTCCCTTCTCTGGCGCCCCCCGGCACTCACGGAAGAGTGGGTGGATGCCCAGCTGGGACACATCCAGGTCCTTGGCCCTCTTGATGGACTCGGGCGCGGGGCCGGGCCGGGAGCGCAGGTACTGCTTCTGGGCGTTGTCGGCCACGCGGCGCAGGCTGCGCAGCTCCAGCGAGCCCTGCTGGTCCGTCAGCAGCAGGCACTCCTCGTCGTCCACCAGGCTCTGGGGCACGCGGCCCAGGACCCCGCCAGCATCTGCAGGGGCACCCTGTCACCTGGCTGGCAGCTGGCCCTGCGGTGGGCAGCAAGCCAGCAGCTAACAGCAGAGCTAACAGCCGCAGGCAGCTCGGTGGTGCCAGGTCGGCATCCCCAAGGGCTGTGGTGTGCAGGAGCCTCCAGAGCTCCACCTTGCCCAGCAGCACCCCAACAACGAGAGCACATTGCCCCTCTGTATCCACCAAGAGACCATCAGCTCCAGTGATGGCCAAGGATAAAACCACATAAGCCACTTGGCCAGCATCCCATGCAGCCACCCCAAAACCTCTGACCAGCTCTGCCTTACCAGTGGGCATCTCCTGGGTACCAGCAAGGACAAGTGGGCGCCCCAGGAAGAGGTGGAGGTCAAAGACGTAGGGCATCTCATCAGGAGCCACCAGGGAGTAGGCAGTGCCACTCCGACCAGCTCTGGCCACACGACCTGGCAAGGGGAGCAGGAAAGTGGGAAACCAGACCCAGTGCCAGTCCAGCCTGCCCCTACCCAGGCAGGGGCCCCTTGGTGCCCCTGTGAGCCCACACATGTGATGTTTACCAGCTGGGTACGGCTGGCCCTGGGTTGCTGGGGAAGGGGGGTGAATGAGAGCCAAAACCAGTGCCAGCCTAAAGGGAAGGCACCAGTTCTGCCCCCAGGGCCCCCACAGCCCAGAGCTGCAGATCAGGAACATTCCTGCCCCTGATTTTTCCCAGCCTATCTCCTGATACAGCAACCTCCCACCCCAAACCTATCACCACCAAGGCAGAGGCATCAGTGCCAGCCCAGCAGGACACACTGATGGAAAATCAGGGGGCAAGGGATAGTCCAGTCACAGCCTCCCTGCCACCCTGAGAGTGCCCCCCTGCAAGGGGCACTAGCACCCACCGACACGATGCAGGAAGAGCTTGGCCTTGGCAGGAAAGCTGTAGTTGATGACATTGTCCAGCATGGGGATGTCGAGCCCGCGGGCAGCCAGGTCGGTGACCAGCAGCACTGGGCACTTGCCCTGGCAGAACTTGGCGATGTTGATCTTACGGGCAGTCTGGTCCAGAGAGCTGTAGATGTGAGTGCAGCGGATGCCCTGCGCTGCCAGCAGCTGAAGAGTGGCAAAGAGAGATCAGATCTCACCTGGGCCTGTGCCTTCAGCCAAGGGACAGGGCTCCACAGGGCCCTGAGAGCTCAGAGTGCCCACTTGGATCCCCAAAATCCCACTGTGCTCTCCCCTGCCTGAGGGCACAGGCAGAGGCAGCACCTCTGTGATCACATCTAGTGGCATTTCTCCCTTAACCTGGCAAACAGAGGCAGAGCCTACAGCTCAGATGCCACATGGGTCTGGGAAGGGGTCCTAGGCAGCCCTGGCAGCCCAGCCTCTAACAGAGGCACACACTGGGCACCTTCAATTGCCACTTGCCTCCTTGAGATACTCCGTGTGGTGCTTGGTGGCCACGAAGACGACCGTCTGGTCCTGGGGCTTCACCACGCTGCGGAGCAGGTGCAGCAGCACGGCTGGTTTGTCATCCCCACGCACGTGGAAGAATGCCAGCTGCAAAGGGAAGGCACAGCTCAGTCCCGCCACACCCCAGTCCCGCCACACCCCCACGCCAGATGCTGTCACTCCCTGTCCTCTCCTCGAGAGCATGGAGCCACCACAGCGTGGTGCTTGCAGAGAGTAAGGGGCACAGAGCTCACAGAATTGTAGAATCAGTCAGGTTGGAAGAGAGCTCCAAGCTCAGCCAGCCCAACCTAGCACCCAGCCCTGCCCAATCAACCAGACCATGGCACTAAGTGCCCCAGCCAAGCTTTTTTTGAACACCTCCAGGGATTGCAACTCCACCACCTCCCTGGGCAGCCCATTCCAATGCCAATCACTCTCTCTGGGAAGAACTTCCTCCTAAGATCCAGCCTAGAGCTCCCTTGGCACAACTTGAGACTGTGTCATTTTGAGCCCTTCTGGCCCCTCTCACCTTGAGCTGCTCGCTGAGCTTGGACTCCACATCCAGGCGGATCAGCATAGGCTCGGTGAGACCTGTGGACAGGGCAACACAGAGGCACGGCTCACACGTGGGATGTGCCATTGGCACAGCTCCCACCCCCTGACTTGGGGACAACCACTTGGAACAGCCTCGACCCTGCACAGTTCTGCCAGCCTGGGGCTCAGCCCAGTCATGGAGCCAGGCTGTGACCCCATTCCCAGGCTCCCCCAGGTCCAGCCCCCCAGCCACCATCTGTGCCATGCTCCTCACCAGCCCGGGCAAACTCCACGAGCAGCTTGGGCAGCGTGGCAGAGAAGAGCACAGTCTGGTGGGCGTCCGGCAGCCGGGCGATGATCTCCTGGAGCTGCTCGGCAAAGCCCATCTCAAAGAGTCTGCAGAGGAGGGCACACAGGAGATGGCAGCACCTGTTTGGTCCCTCCATGCTCAGCCCTGCCACCCTCCAAGACCCCTTGCTTCCACCGTGGCCCAGCCCCCTGCGCCCCACTGACCTGTCAGCCTCATCAAACACCACATACTCCACAGTGTGCAGCTTCAGCTTCATCTCCACCATGACGTGCACCAGGCGCCCAGGGGTGGCGATGATTCTGTGGGGACAGAGCTGGTGATAGGCCCAGGCAGGGCAGGGATGGTGTCCCCACACCACCCTGGGTGCAGGTCACAAGGCTGAGACAAAGAAGATCCAATAGGAGCCCCTTATTTCCCGCAGGGAGCACTGGAGGATGCTCCAAGGGAACACCGGGACACATCCATTGGGCACTCTGGCTGTAAACACCAGTGATGTCCAGGTGGTAGTTGGCTCTTGGGGGTCCATTTCCCCACCATGTGTCCCCCTCCCTGTGCCCCTACTCACATGTCAGGGTTCTCGTGCAGGGCAGCAAACTGGTCTTCCATCCTGTGAGAAGGGAGAGAGGCTGGGGTGGTGCCAGGTGGCACGGGGCTGCTTAGCCCTCTGAAAGGTTTGGGGAGGCTTTAGGGGAGTGAGGACTGGTGGGGACGTGGGGACAGCTTACTTGTCTCCTCCCAGGATCAGGGCTGTCTTCAGGCCTGTAAACTTGCCCAACTGCAGGGAGAAAACGAAACACATCAGAGGTGTCTACAGCTACCTGAAGGGACATACTGAATTGTTTGCCTCTTACAGGTCCCTTTCTGCTGGGCAGCTCTCCAGCCACACCTCCACAAGCCTGCAGCATCACTTGGGGTTGTTGCAGGACCTGGCATTTGGCCTTGTTGAAACTCATCCCATTGGTGCCATTTAGTGACTGAGGGAGCTGGGGGTGGTTAGTTTGAAAAAGAGGAGGCTGAGAGACCTCATTTCTGGCTACAACTACCAGAAGGGACATTGGAGAGGCTGCTGCTGGGCTCTTCTCACAGGGAACTGGGGACAGAACAAGGGGGAATGGCCTCAAGCTGAGGATGGGGAGGTTTAGATTGGACATTAGGAAGAAGTTTTTCACAGAGAGAGTGGCCAGGGACTGGCATGAGCTGCCCAGGGAGGTGGCGGAATCACCCAGCCTGGCTGTGTTTGAGGGTGGTTTGGATGTGGTGCTTGGGGACCTGGTTGAAGGTGAATCTTGCAGAGCAGGGTTCTAGGTTGGGCTCGGTGATGCTGAGCAGCTTTGCCAGCCTGGGTGTGTCTGTGAGTCTGCCATTCTGTGTCTGAGAAACGCATCCTTTGCCCTCGTTGCCCCCACGCGCTCCCGCTGTCCCCCCCATACCTCTTTGGTGAACTTGAGGGTCTGCAGGGCCAGCTCCCGGGTGGGTGCGAGGACAAGGGCGCGTGCCCCGGCGCGGCTGGGCGCCCGCAGCCGCTCGAACATGGGGATGAGGAAGCAGGCAGTCTTGCCGCTGCCCGTGCGCGCCATGGCCACCACGTCCCGCCCGCGCAGGATGGCAGGGATGCTCTGCAAGACACCACCTCGCTGTCACGGGCACCGTCCACGCCACCACCGCCCCAGGGCAGGGGCCCACCTCTCACCTTCCTCTGGATGGGCGTGGGCACTTTGTAGCCCTTCTTCATGATGCCCTTGAAGACAGGGTAGCTGAGGCCTGTGGGGACAGGGAGAGTGAGGGGGTGTGGGCAGGGGACAGACTCCACCGCAGGGACAGCTGCCCCCTGCCCCGCACAGACCCATGGACTGGAAGCCTCCAGACTTCTTCTTCTTCTGGTTCTGGGCCCGCACCATGGCCCGCGTGTCCAGCTCGGCGTCGCTGGCATCGCCGTCGCCATCGCCATCGTCCTCCTTGGCAGCAGGGAAGGCAGGCAACGGCGGTGTAGGGACCTGGGGACAGCGGGGACATGATTGCGGTGATGGGAAGGGACACCAGTGCTGGGGACACCGGTACTGGGCACTGACGCTGGAGGCGCCGGCACTGGGGACAGCATCATGCGAGGATTATGGCACAAGAGGACTGCGGACGCTGGTTTAGGCGACAGCAGCACACGGGGACTGCGGATGCCAGTGCTAGGGGCTCTGGCACACGGGGACCGGAGAGATCAGTACCGGGCACAGCAGCATTCGGGGCCTGGGGACACCGGTATGGGGCACATGGGCACCGGGGACATCGACAGTGGGCAGTGGGGACACTGGCACATGGGGACCGGGGACACCGATGGTGGGCACCGGGGACACCGATAGTGGGCCCAGCGGGGACACCGATGGTGGGCACAGCGGGGACACCGATGGTGGGCACAGCGGGGACACTGGCACACGGGCGAAATAGGGACACTGCAACGTACGAATCGGGGACACCGACACGGGGCAGTGGGGACACTGGTACATGGGGACCGGGGACACCAGCACTGGGTGCAGTGAGGAAGGGCACTGGCACACGGGGACCAGAACGCCGGTACCGGACACACGGGACGCCGGCAGCGGGCGTGATGGGGACACTGGGAACAGCATACCGACACGTGGGGACCGGCGACACGGGTGACACCGCCCTCGAGACCCCTCCCCGGCCCCGATCGCTGTCCCCGCGCAACCCTCACCCCCGTACCGGCGCTGGCTGAGACCGGCGGCGGGCGCCCGGCGGCGCCATGTCGGTGGCGGCGGAAGCACGCGGTGCCGGGAGCGGAAGGGGCGGGCTGGGGCGCTCCCCGCCCCGGGGCCATGCGGGCGGCCGGGCCGGTACCGGGCAGCCGTCCCGCTCCTGCTCCAGCGCTGCCCCCAGCGGGCCGGGGCCGGGGCCCCCGCCGGGCGCGGGCCTCCTTCGTGGACGAGTCGCTCTTCGGCAGCCCCGCCGGGGCCCGCCCGCAGCCGCCTGCCTTCCCTCCGCCCTGGGCGGCAGCGGCAGGGCCCGGGGACGGCGGCGGCGGACCCCGGCCAAGGAGTAAGTGCAGGTGAGCGGCGGCACCGGCCCGCAACCCCCGCGTTTTGGGGGCTCGCTAAGCGCCGGTGGCCCCGGGGAGCCTGGCGGTGCTGGCTGCTGCGAACAGCAGCTTGAGGCGGGGGTCGGGCCAGGCAGCAGCTCTCGGTCCTGCCAGGCTGCACTGGGCTGGCCCCGGCAGGGTCTGGAGCCGAGCTCGGAACTTCTGTGCACGGACCCGTGAGGCTCTGCCCGCCGTGAGCTGCGCAGCGGGGCGCGGCCGGGTGTCGGTGCTGCCGGCGGTCCCTCTCTTTAGCCCACACCTCGCTTCTCTCCTCCCGCCCGGGCAGGTTGAGGAGCCACACTCCGTCCTTCTGCGACGAGTCCCTCTTCGGTGCCAAGCCCGGCAGTCCGGCCTGGGCAGCACCCTGCCTGGGGAAGGGAGACGTAGCCAAGCTCCATGCGCTGCTCTGGAGCCCCCCGCCTGCCCCCCGGCCCAGCCCGGCGCCCCGCTGCCGCCGCGCTCCGCTGCGAGCCGTCCGCCCGCCCGCCCCCGCCGCCCCGGCAGCTGCGGGCTCGCCGCTGAGCCGTGAGGACAAGCCCTGCCTCTGGAAACGTCCCGATTCTTGCCCCGCGGGCCGGGGTGCTCCGGGCAGAGGGCGTTCGCAGTCTCTCAGCCGGCTGAACGCTCCCTCGGATGGGCTCTGCCTGACCTCAGACGGTCCCAAGAAGGAAATGTGTGAAAAACAGAGGCCTCTGACTGCCCCTGCGGCCCCCCCAGGACCTCTGGTGAGGGCTCGGTCCAAAAGCATGTCCAGACCTCCTCTGGACAGGAGCAGCTCGGCAGTGAGTGGCTGCAAACCCAGGCCTCCTTGGAAATGAAGCCAGATGTCCTTCTGGATGGAACTACAGCTTTAACCGACCCGAGCTGGGGCTTCTCCTCCTGGTGAGTGAGTTCTGGAGGACCCTGGGGCCTCTCATGGCTGCAAACAAAGGATGGGAATCCTCGGTGGGAGGCTGAGCATGGAACCAAAGGTGACCACAGCACTGGAGCAGGGCAGGGTTGATGGCAACAGCTGCTTCCATTGACTGTCCAGTGGCTCTCAGATGAGGTGTGGAAACAAGTCAGGTTCCTTCTGTCCAGCGAGTCCAGCCAGGAGGTTGGAACAGCAGGAGACAGGGTTGCCTGCAGCATGGATGCTGGTACACCTACATCATAGCCCTGGGAGGGACAGGCAGGCCCTGAGCTCGGGTAGGGGTCACAGGGGGAAGCAGAGGGTGCTGCAGTGTTGGAGCTCCCAGGCAAGGCTGGTGCAGAGGGTTAAGGTCTGAGGGCCCTGACAGGAGCCTCCACTAACCACTTGTGGAGAGAGGAGTCCTGTTCGGTCCTGCATGTCACAGAATCACAGAACTTCAGAGGTTGGAAGGGAGCTCCAGAGACCGTCGAGTCCAACTTGAAGCAAAACTATCTTGGGTGACAGGTGCATAGTCACAGGATTGCTCAGGCTCAGGGAGACTGCAGGAGGTCTCCAGACCAGCCTCAGGCAGAGCAGCTCAGGGCTTTGTCTGGTCAGGTGCTGGAAACCCTCAAGGGCAAAGGCTGCACAACTGCTCACCACTCGACTGTCCTTGGGGTGAAGTCCTTTGTACCCATCTGGAACCTCTCTTGTTTGAGATTGTCCTCTCATTCTGCAGCTGAGCACAGAGCCTGGCTCAATCCTCACTGTCTCCTCTGCTTTGCAGGTATTGGGAGGCTGCTCTGAGGCTCCCCAAAACCTTCCCTTCTCCCAGCTGAATGCTCCCCATCTCCTCAGCCTCTGCACATGGGATGTGTGTTCCAGCTCTGAGCATCTTGGTGGCTTTCTGCTGGCCTTGCTCTGTTTCATCAATGCTTCCAACAGCCTCCTTTGGCGAGGAGGAAGGGAGGATGAGCGCAGAGGTGAGGAACGGCATCGTCCCGCTTTCCTGCTGCTGCTGGGGTTCCCCCAGGTTGGATGAGGTTTGTGACAGACAAGGACCTGCCAAAGGGATTTCAGCAGGTTCTGGTGCTGAGGAGGTGCAGAGTGGATGTGTCGTGCCCTGGGTGTGCTGAGGGTTGTGAGGTGCCTGTCACCAAATAAATGATGCAAGGCAAACCTGCTGGGGTCCCGTGTGGTACGTGGGGTGCTGCTGTGTGATGTGGGCACAGTTTGTGTCCCCAGGGGCTGCCAGAGCAAAGCAGCTCAGTTGCCATTCCTAAGATGGCAAAGAGCAGCTTGTTCTGTAGGAACACAGGCAGGGAGGCAGGTACAGAACATGAGTGGGTCACTTGGGGTTTGCAGCCAGTGTCACTGGTCCCCTGGGACAGGAGGCTGCAGTGACAAGCTTCTGAGGAGAGGGAGAGCAGGAGAGCCCCCCCACACAGGGAAGGGTTCTCTCAAACTCACCCCAGGGCAAACTGAGCCAGGTTCAGGGCCTCATTCTGCCCTCAGAAATGCTTTTATTGTCACCTCAAGCAGCAGCAGGGTTGTGCTGTGACCATCTCCAGTATCTGAAGGGGGCCTACAGGAAGGCTGGGCAGGGACTCTTGACAAGGTCTTGTAATGACAGGATGAGAAGGAATGGGTTTGAAGTGGCAGAGGGGAGATTCAAACTGAATCTTAGGAAAAGGTTCTTTCCAGTGAGTATGGTGAGACACTGGCACAGGTTGCCCAGGGAGGTGGTGGAGCACAGAATCAAAGATCACATTGGGTGATTCTGTGCTCCACAACCTCCCTGGAGGTGTTCGAGGCCAAGTTGGATGAGGCCTTGAGTGACCTGTTCTAGTAGGAGGTGTCCCTGCCTATGGCAGGAGGTTGGAACTGGCTGAGCTTTGAGGTCTCTTCCAACCTAAACCATTCTATGTCCAGCACACAAAGAGCACTGAACTAGGAAGGCCAGCCTGGAGCCTGCACTCCTGGTCCAGTCCTGTTGGGAAGAAAGATTAATCCTTGCCTTTTGCAAGGCAGCAGAGCTCCAGCCAGAGTGGTGAGATGTGCTGTCATGCCACTGCTCTGCTGTCACCTGCATGTGACAGCCCTGGCAGGCTCAGGCCTTGGTGTGGGTGCTCTCACAGCTGGTCACCAGCTGAGCCCCAGGCGAGCAAGCAGCCTTGCTGGGAGAAGAGAATGGAAGACATAGGATGGATAATGTGCTTATTTCTTGGCCTTTTTGCCCTCTTCCTTTCCCTTTGCCTTCAATGTGAGGAGGGTCTGCAACAAGCAGCTCTTCTGGATGCAGGTGACAGCACAGCACAGGTCATGGCCACTTGCCTCGTGTCCTGCTTGTTCTTCTGCCACACTCAGCACTGCTCCTCCACCCAGGAACAGCAGGTAAGCACAATGTGTTTCTCCCTTGAGGCCAAGCCTTTTCCTTGGTGCCGGCAGCATGAAGTGCCTCTTGCTCAGCTTGGCAAGACAGCAGGTACCAGTTGCTGCAGGCTCAAGAGCTGTCAGTAGGTTGTCCCTGCATGCCCCTGTAGAGGGATCCTCCTGCCTGTCCCAAATCTGGGTACAGTTGCCCCTGGCTGCTGAACTGAGCCTTCCCAAAGGGGCAAAAGAAAAAGAAAGGAGATGTTCCTGAATGGGACTTTTGAAGAGCTGCCAGGTCCAAATACCAGCTCCTTTGAAGTCTTCCTATATTGCAGACAGCCTCCATCCACCAATGGAGACTGAGTAAGGCACACATGGGTCAAATCCTGCTTTGCCACTGCCCTGAAGAAAAGGCCACATCTGTGTGGTTTGGATGGGGCTGAGCCTGAGCTGAGAGCTTTGCTGAGAGCCAGGTTCTATCACTGGTACTACAACCCACTGTGAACTCCGGGGAGTGTGGGAAGAGCTGGGTTGTGTCCATCTGCAGAAGGCCAGGGAAAGGCAATGTTGGTGACACTCAGCAGTGGTTTTGTTCCTTGTCCAGTGTTTGAGCCATACAGAAGAGGAGGGTTCAGAGAGGCAGCAGTTCTGGGGTTACTTGGGTACCCTGGCAGATAGGTAGGTAGCAAGAACAACCTGAGTTATTAAAAGCCTGAGAAGCTGAGGATCCTCCTGATGAGCACCAAGCATTCAAGCTCCTCTCTGCCCTTTGCGTTGCAGCACTCCAGCAGCTTCTCTCCAGCTGGGTAAAAATTGCAGGGCCATGAAAGCAATTAGGGCCTTCTCGGAGGAGGTGCTGGGGGATGCTGACAGCCTGTGCAGCTTAATTTGGGTGTTGACACGGTGAGATGCCAGCTGTTAAGCCTGCGGGTCTCTGTGGGCTCGGAGAGGAGCCGAAGTGTGGTTTGGACACTAGATGGAGACAAGAGGGTTGAGGATTGGCAGGAAAGCAGAGCTCTATTCCCTAGCAGCAGGTGGCTGAGTCAGATCCAGTGAGGTGAATCATCAGTGAGCTGGGGGTACCTGGCCCAAAATCTGAGCAGCAGGGAGCTGCTGGACCCGAATGCAGCACACACAGTGCAGTACTGGGGTGCTGGAAAGGCAAAGCTTTTTGAAATGAAGAGAGATTTTTATCTGACAAAACAGGTTGGCAGGGGCTTGTGTGGCCAGGGCTGGCCAGTTTGCCCCCACTGGCTCCAAGGAATCAACAAGAGAAACTAGAGACCATTGCCTCAGCCACACTATTTCCTCTCCCACCCAGGGTGTCACTGAGGGCCTCCAGGCCATAAGGAGGACAGAACTGGCACTTCCTTGCTATTTAAACCACAAGGACAGTGTTGGTTAAAATACAGATAAATGGGTTGCTTGGATTTCATGCTGCTCTTCTCATGGGTGTTTGGTGCTTTGCCACTGCCCTCTTCTCCTGGTCTAACAGAGCTGTGCAGTCCAGCGCAAGAGCAAAAGTTGCTCCACTGCTGCTGTGGGCTGACCCTGCCTGCAGGAGTCTGGGGCTTGTGTGAAGCAAACATTGACTGTGAATAAAATGAGGCAAGGGAAATGCTGAGTTGTTTTTCTAGCTCCATATTTGCCCTGTCCACTGTCACAGCTCAGGTGAGAGTTGTGGAGGCAGAGCCTGACTCACAGCTGGGACTCCTACCTGCTGCTGCTCTTATTTCTCATCTTTCTATCTGCTCACCACGGTGATAAATCACACCCTGCACCTTTCACACAACCCTGACTCCTTGCCTTCTGCCTCTCAGCAAAGTACCAGCCAATCTGTGGGCTGCTTAGCTCCCAAAATTAGCTGTGCCTTGCCCTTGGTGCTACAAAGAGCTGTAAAAGATGGCTTTATGTGCAAGCACTAATAAGTTTGCTCTGCTTAGCCCATACCAGCTCCCTGGTTTCTCAACATGCGCCTCGCCCTCTCTGCAGCAGCTTCACTCCTCTGCTTTTTGGCTCATGTGCAGCCTCTCCAGACTGGCAGAGCTTTGCAGAGGTGTTTGCAGAGCTGATTCAGTGGCTAGGGAGAAAAGGCAGTACTGTGAGTGAGCTACTTGCCTGGTGGTCGCAACTGTGTCGCTACAGGGCTGCTTTCCACTGGTCACTGGTCAGGCAACACCTTGAGTACTGTGTCCAGTTCTGGGCTCCTCAGTTCAAGAAAGATGTTGAGGTGCTGGAAGGTGTCCAGAGAAGGGCAGCAAGGCTGGGGAGGGGCCTGGAGCAGAGCCCTGTGAGGAGAGGCTGAGGGAGCTGGGGGTGTGCAGCCTGCAGCAGAGGAGGCTCAGGGCAGAGCTCATTGCTGTCTGCAGCTGCCTGAAGGGAGGCTGTAGCCAGGTGGGGTTGGGCTCTGCTGCCAGGCAAGCAGCAACAGAAGAAGGGGACACAGCCTCAAGTTGTGCAGGGCAGGTCTAGGCTGGATGTGAGGAGGAAGTTGTTGTCAGAGAGAGTAATTGGCATTGGAATGG
The DNA here is from genome assembly GCF_015220805.1 of Pogoniulus pusillus. Taxonomy (NCBI): domain Eukaryota; kingdom Metazoa; phylum Chordata; class Aves; order Piciformes; family Lybiidae; genus Pogoniulus; species Pogoniulus pusillus. Next base: position 14,276,386 of record NC_087293.1, read on the forward strand.
GCTGCCCAGGGAGGTGGTGGAGTTGCTGTGGCTGGAGGTGTTGAAGCCAAGCCTGGCTGGGGCACTTAGTGCCATGGTCTGGTTGATTGGGCAGGGCTGGGTGCTAGGTTGGGCTGGATGATCTTGGAGGTCTCTTCCAACCTTCAATGAAATCAGCAGGGCATTGTGATGGACCCTGAAAAAACAGCATCTGCATCATGCCAGGAGCTGGCAGGAGCCAGGTAATTGCCCAAAGCAGGCAGCAGCCTGACCTAATAGCACTAGGACAGGTTTAATCTCCACCTGAGTACCCTTCTGAGAACTAGTACTGATTCTCAGTGATCCAATACTTGTATTGACTTGTGTCCCTAGGTGCTGAGTGTCTTGTCTGTAGCTCGTTTAGGGAAGCCCACAGCTCTCACTGGTGGTATTATGCTGTTTCCAGCTTGGTCTGCAGCATGCAGGCTTTCTGAGTCATTTAGCCAGCTCTTGCAAGCTGTTCTTGAGATCTCTCATCACATTGTCCTCCTTGTAAGTCCAGCAATGAGGGGTAATATAAAGGAAGGAATGCTACTGACCAAGGGAGGGCACGACAAGGCAGCTGGTGGGTAGAAGAAAGGCTTGTTTGCAGAGGTAGTTTAAAACAACTGGACACCTCTGCTCTGGTAGCAAGGGGGATCCTCCAATTGGACAGAGCTACCCATTCATAACACCGTCAGGAGTCCAGCTGGTAGCAAACTCATTCAGGGCCCCTGGTAGCTTTATCAGGCTGGGTTGGGCTCAGAGAGGCTATGTTAGGTTCTCTGCTCAGCAGGCTGCTGGCCACGGAAAGGCTCAGCCTGGACTAAGGGAACAGATTCATTCACTGTACACTGCACTGCTCACTTCTGGCTTGGCAATCCTCACTTCATCGCAGGTGGATGTCATTCTGCCATCTAGGAGGGTCGTCTTTCACTGATGGGGCCCTTGACCCTTCACGGCTCCAGCTGTAGCTCCTGCCCCTTGAGCTGGGCTGCCCTTCCTCAGGGTCTATCACTTCCCCTCAGCCACTGCGCTCTGTCCGGAGCGTGTCGGGGCCTGGGAGCAGCTCTGTGGCGTTCTCGGGGTGAGGCCCGGCCCGGGAAAGCCGTGCCCAGTGTCCCGGGCTTGGGGCAGGGCTGCCGCCCTCCGCCCGCGTCCCGACGTTGCTAGGCGACCACTGCGCTCACCTCCGACCCCAGGGAGGGGCGGCCCCAGCACAGCCAATGGCAGCCCTCTCTCGTGTCCCCGAGAGCCTGCCCACCGCCGTCTCTGGCCAATCAGCACCCCCTTCTGATCGGAGAGGCGGCATAGTTGGCCAATGAGGGAGCCAAGTGCCGGACGGAGGAGGAGGAGGGGGCGGAAACAATCTGGCTGCGCTCTCGGGGCCGCGGGCCGGCGGTGGGCGGGGCGGAGCTGGTGCTGAGCGCCGATTGGTGGGCGGGGGAGAGGCCCGCGCCGCGGCTGCCAATGAGCGGCGGCGGGGCGGGGTCGCGGGCGCGGAGGAGCGGTGGCGCAGCGGCCGCGGGCACCGGGCCGGCGGGGTCGGGGCGGCGGGGCCGGGCCGGAGGCCGGAGTGGGAGGGTCCTGGGGGCCGCGGGCGTGAGGAGCTGCCAGGGTCCAGTGGTACCCCGAAAGGGCCGCGGAAGCTACAGAGGAGGGGGTTGGCGGGGCTGGTTTGCGCGGGCCGGGGGCGGCGGGGCTGGGGGAAGTCCGAAAGGGAGCCGGGGCCCACACAGCGCGGTGACAGCCCCCGTCTCGGTGTCCGGCTTTACTAGGCCGCGGGAGGAGCCCAGTCGCAGCCGCTGTGTTTGCTGCCCAGCCTTGAGAGTCCACCGCGAAGGCGCAAGTCCCGGCCCTCGGTACAGCCCGGCGGGTCTGTGCGGCTCGGTTCCCCCGGGCCCGGTTTTCGGCAGCGGCCCGCGGTCAGCCTGCGGCGGTGGGAGATGCGGCTTCCGCCGTGACTTCTGCCTGCCCTCGCCTCGACCTGCGGAGAGGCAGACGGGGAGAGCGGCAGCTGCGTGGCGCAGCGGTTTCGGAGCGTCCCTCTAAGGCTGCCCGGGGCCTGCGCGACTGTTCTGGTCCTCCCCCTGTGAAAGAAGTCGGTGACTTCGAGGCAGTGACTTCACCCAGTCCAAAAGCCGCCTGGAGCTCCGCGTGTGCAGCCTTAAACTGGGCTCTTTTTCTCTCTTCCTACCTGAAACCGCCGCGTTTTGGCATGCCAGGGGAACGAGCCCTCCGTGACCGTGACACTTAGCATCATGCTGGCTCCGGATGCGTCACACACGCCGGCGTCTTGTGCTGTGTGCTCAGGAGTTTGTCAAGAAGCACTTTTGCTTCTGTGCTGTGCTGGCAGCTGTGCACTGACTGGAAGAAGCAGCCCAGACCTCACTTTCTGACTCTTAGTTTGTGCACAAATAGTCCCCTTGAGGCCAGCTTCCTGCGCTGTGCCTCGGGAGCGAGTCACTCCATCCCTTTCCGAACCGTGGGCTCTAGAGATGGGTGCACGAACCTCGGTGTTCCTCTGCCTGGAAGACACTCCTGATGGAAGACTTCCTGGGGACAGCTTTTGACATAAGCGTTTTACAAGTGGAACTGAAAAAAAAGACGTTCTGTAAAGTTCTCCGAGCAGGGGCAGGATGGCTGTGAGCATGGACGATGACGTTCCTCTCATCCTCACCCTGGAGGACGGTGGAAGCGGTGCCTCAGCCCCTCTAGATGACCTGGATCGGGAGGAGCTGCCTAATGAAAGTAAGATCACTTTGTCCTTCCTTCCTGCCCGCTCTGGTGGCCTCGCTTGGTTTTCTCTTTATGGTGGCTGCTCTTTCTTGTGCTTGCCAGGACCTGAAACTCTCAGAGCTGTCATTCAGTGTCCCGCTGGCTGCCTGAGAAAATCAGATCAGGAAGTTGCTTATTGTGTGCCTTGTTTACTCACAGTACCCGTGTCACACTGAGGGGGTGGAGGGCGCTGGATGGATGAGTCCTACCAATGCTGTTTCTAACACAGATAGTTTGTGGCTCCCACGTAATAAGCTGTGACCTCCTTTTCCTCAAAGCTCCTTTCCTACACCATGGCCTAGAGCTCCTTCTCTTGGCACTGGCCTGCTGTGCTGTGCCACTGGCCCAAGCTGCTGGCTGCAGCAGCTGCAATTATGTCATGTAGTGTTTTCCTAGCACCATAAAGCTTGTCATTTGCAGGTGTTGTTTTGCCTGTTTCTGGTTTACATCCTCATTTTTTTTCAATAAGGAAAGTAATAGGTGGTGATAAATCCCTTTAACATGTTCAGTGTGCTCTTACCAAAGAGCCTGGAGTGCTTTTAGCCAGTATATATTTAGACAGCACATGTATTTTAGACAGTATATCCTGTTAGCCCCAGGTATTTGGTGTGACAGAGCCAGGCTGGGGTTGCTGGGAGGGTGAAAACAAAAGCCACCACTTCTCAGAAGTGTTGCTTTCTCCTCAGTGTATCTCTGAGGCAATACTGCTGCTGGGTGAGATGCGCCCAGCAGATGCTCAGCGAGTACCTGGTTAATGTTATGCCTCACTGAATATGCTGTGGAGGAATTGTGTTCGATTCATCCCTTTGACTTCCAGCTGACATTGCAGGCACACACACAGGTCCTGTGATCCTGTTTTCAAGCCCTCCCTGCCACAAGCTTAACGTTTGTAACAAATAAATCATTGCCTGGCCTGGGCTCCCCTTTCTTTCTCTGTATTACACCTCTATTCCCTACTGCCTCTGTGACTCTGATTTGATTTCTCCCATGCAATCTCCTGGGTTCCCTTAATTTTCTTCTTCTCTGACTTTCTGAGCCAGTAGATAGTTTCTGCCAATCAAAACCCCTCCACTTTCCTCCTTCTCTCCCACCCCTGCAAGACTCATCCCTGACTAAACTGCCCACTTGACTTTCTCTAAGCTCTTCATCAATCTTCCATCACATCTGCTCTGCTACATGTTTGCCTTTGAAAGTCGAGCTCCCTATTTTAAAGCTAAATAGAAGAGAGGATGCTCCCTCTGCCCACTGGTGTATTTAGAGGCTTGCTGGGACTAATTTTAATCACTTTCCTCTCGTCTCTTTCTTTCACCCACCTCCCATCCCATTAAAGAGGAAGTTGTGTGAGGCTTATCAGGTGCTTAAAGCCAACCCAACAGCGTTAAAGCACAAGCATGAGAATGGATGTATTAATAAGGAAAAATATTCCACTGTCTGCTTCCCCTGAAATACAGGGAAATCGTTGGGGGACCAATTTTGTGCTTCTTAAAAGATCACTGTGTGGTTTTTTGAGGATTCATTCCCTGGCATTCTCCAAATGAAGTCTCTCTTGGTATTGAGGAACTGCTGTTTTGCTCCGTGTGTTAATCACTGGTAAAGTTGGATTTGCTGAAAAAAATAGAAAGCTTATTCCATGCCAGTGATACTGGGTGATACCAGAGCCTTCTGAAGTTGGTGGGTTGGGGTGGAGGATGAGAAGGGGAAGGCTGGAATGAAGAATTTGAAAGGCACATTTAATCTCTGAGAAGCGGGAAGCTTAAATTAGCAGGGAGCAGAGCGAGGCGAAGTAAGCTCGTTTGAAAAACAGGAGGTGTAGCCCAGCTTTCCTCTCTGCCTGCCAAGAAAATCCACTGTGAAATGCACAGAAGCTGGGTCTCGTGGAATCCAGATGTTCTCCCTCTGCTCTGCCTCCCCTTCTCTGCTGAGGGATGAAATGACATTAACAGAGCTGTGTCGTTTTTTGGGGTTACTCAGAAATTTCATAGATTCGTACAATGGATTTGGGCTGGAAAGGACCCTAGAGATCATCCAGTTCCAACCTCCCCCTGCCATGGACAGGGACACTTTCCACTAGGCCTGCTTGCTCGTGGCCTCATCCACCCTGGCCTTGAACATCTCCCTGGGCAACCTGTTCCAGTGTCTCACCACCCTCACTGGAAAGAATTTCTTCCTAATCTCCAGTCTAAATCTGCCCTCCTCAAGCTTCAATCCGTTTCCTTGTCCTCTCACTGCAAGCCCTTGTAAAAAGTCCCTCCCCAGCTTTCTTGTAGCCCCCTTCAGATACTTTTGTCAGTGGAAAAAGACTGTGTGAGAAGTCCTATACAAGAGAGGGAGAGCCTGGCAGAGTGATGATGAGGGGCAGGGAAGGTCAGGAGGTTATATCCTTTTGGTTGTGTCTTATGCCTCAGCTCTCAGAACACTCAGACAGAATTTGGTCCAAGATCTCACTTATTAACTGTGCCAGATCACTGACTGAGGGATTTAGTGGGAGGTTAAATGCAAAACTTTTTAGGTGTGTCCCCTTCTGGCACTGTTTGCAGTGAAGGACTTCATCATCCTTTTCCCAGGTGACTCCAGGAGAGAGTCAAAGTGGCTGTAACCACCCTTGTGTTAAATCACACATCCAGAGTTCACAATAATAATAATAATAGTGAAGTTTTTTGTTGCTCTGTCAATGAACAGAGCATTTTAATCCATATTCCAGCCTGACACAACCACCTCACTAAGTGCTCTGGATCTGTGTGGTTTCAGAAGGTTAACTCTCATAGTTTGGGGGTCTATTGTACTTGGGTTTTTTTAAAGAAGGACTTGATTCAGGATCTAGTTTCTTACATTCAGGTCCTTGGATAAATGGACTTTGGGTGTTGAAATTCAAGTGCTGTTCCTGGGTTGAATTAAGTAGTGCCAGGGTTTGGTAGAAGCAGTTGTAAAAGGAAAGGACTCGAGTGCAGGATATCCCTTTCCTAACCTGGCAGAAGATTCCTCCTCTGGGTGAGTGAATGTCTTGGGGCTAGAATCAAAGAAAAGCTAAATGAGAAAACTGTGTGGAAAATTACATCCTTAAAGAAAATGTCCTGCTGCAAAAATTAATCTCCCTAATCATACAGCTCTTAAGCACTTAATGGGAGAAAGTACTTGCATGGGGAGGAGGATTAAACCACAGCCTTCTGTGGCTTGTGCTGGGGTCCACGACTTCCAGGGAGTTCCCCTTTGCTGCAGCAGCAGCAGCAAAAGGTCAGAATCCTGCAGGGAATTCAGACCACATCCAGAAAAATGTGGTCCCTGTGGTGTCAGTGGTTTTCTGGCTGCAGTGTGTAGGACTGTGGTTCTGGCTGAGTTTTGTTTCGAGCTCCCACAGCTGAAGGAGAGAGAAAGAAGCATTTTTATTACCTCAGTCCACACTAATTAACATGATGCTGCCCTTCCCTAGTACAGATTCTTTTATCTGAGAATCTCTGCCTGCTGTACACACTCTAATTAAGCTTCCCAGCACCTCTCTGAGGTGAATGACTAACAGGAACTGAATTTCTGCAGAAGGCAAAAATGGGGGTGCAATCCTTGCATGGCCTCTCCCCACACCCTGTCCTGAAAGCACTGAGAAGCAGCCAGACTTAGTGATTTCCTGTCCCTCACCCTGACTCCTGGGTTCTCAAAATATCCCCCCAGCCTGAGGTATGTTTTCCATCTACAAAGGCAGTGTGGATAGCCTTGAAACTCTAGGACAGTGTCTCTCCTTGAGCTGATGGGAACTATAAGCAATAAATGAGTGCACATTGATTTATCCTGTATTAGATCAGATACAAGATTCTCCTTTGCCTCCTGCATGGAAATTGCTGTAGCCTCAAGTGGAGTTTCAGTGTGTTCAGAGCAGAAAGTACAGCTCAAAGTGTTGTACTGGGAACAATATGATATTGTCTGTCTGTTTCTCCCACACAATGGATTATGGCAAGTGGAAGAAGTCATCTTTAAACTCTGGGGTTTTTTTTTTACAAGGATGCAACTGCATCTGCTATTGAGGTAAAAATGAATTACTGCATGTGTGGGGGGAGCTGGGGGGAGCACCCACACCAGCCAAGTGTGATGTTTTCTAGCAGGATTGGTGGAGAATGAGAAGTTAGAATTTGCAGTGTTGAGGTTTCTGCTGAGCCTTGGCACTCTCAGCTTCTGATGCCCAAAGAGTAAGCTGTTGAGGAAATTAGAGGCAGCCTGGCATCTTGGGTAGAAGGAGAATGTGTGTGCCCTCTGTGTCCTGCTGTGGATGAGCAGAGGGCCCAAAGTGTGTGAGGAGGGCTGGAGCACATCCCCTGTGGGAACAGGCTATGAGAGTTGGGGCTGTTCAGCCTGGAGAAGAGAAGGCTCCAGGGAGACCTTGCAGAGTCCTTCCAGTACCTGAAGGGGACTACCAGAAAGCTGGGGAGAGGCTTTTTACAAGGGCTTGTGTAGCAATAGGATGAGGGAATGGATTGAAGCTGGAGGAGGGCAGATTTAGATTGGAGATTGGGAAGAAATTCTTCAGGGTGAGAGTGGTGAGACACTGGAACAGGTTGCCCAGGAAGGTTATGGATGCCCCCTCCCTGGAGGTGTTCAGGGCCAGGTTGGACGAGGCCATGAGCCAGCATGCCTAGTGGAAGGTGTCCCTACCCATGGCAGGGGAGGGTGGAACTGGATGATCTTTAAGGTCCTTTCCAACCCAACCCATTCTATGAATCTAAAAAGAGAAGGGGGTTGCCCTGTTGGTGAGGGTGGAGTGTAACCAGTATGAGCTGAAATCACAGAGTCACAGAGAGGTGGGGGTTGGAAGGGACCTCTGGGGATCATCTAGCCCAACCCCCCTTCTAAAGCAGGGGCAGCCACAGGATCACAGGCTTGCCCAGGAGCACAATGTCCAGCTGGGTTTGGAAGCTCTTCCAGAGAAGGAAACTCTACAGTCTCTTTGGGCTGCCTGCTCTGGGCCTCCAGCACCCTGACAGCAAAGAACTTTTCCTCATAGAGTGGTTTAGATTGGAAGGGACCTCAGAGCTCATCCAGTTCCACCCCCCTGCCATAGTCAGGGACACCTCTCACTAGAACAGGTTGCTCAAGGCCTCATCCAGCCTGGCCTTGAACACCTCCAGGGAGGGAGCAGCCACAACCTCCCTGGGCAACCTGTGCCAGTGTTCCATGTTGAGGTGGAACTTGCTGTGTTCATTCTGTGCCCATTGCCCCATGTCTTGTCACTGGGCACCACTGAAGAGAGTCTGGCCCAAATCTCTTGCCCCCCACAGGTCCTTTAACTCTTGCTGGCATTGATCAGATTCCCTCTCAGGCTGCTTTTGTCCAGGCTCAACAGCCCCAGGGCTCTCAGCCTTTCCTCCTCCCAGAGACACTCCAAGCCACTCAGGTTTTTTGTAGCCCTGTAGTAGGTTTAATTAATCCTCCAGGATCTGTAGGTTTTGATCCTGGTTTGAAAGTCAGGATGCTGAAGAAGGCTTTTTTGACTCGGGCTGTTGTTGTGCAATGCTGTAGGTAATTAGTGTGAAGAAATAGGGGATGAGGGAAACAAGCAAATGCTTGCAGTGGGCCTGCAGATCTTGAGATCTCTGCCAGCCAGACTCTTTTGGATTATCTGGTGGCTTTCTTGCATGCCACACAGGAGATTTTCTCATGTCAGGGCTCCTGGTTCTACCGATTTGCCTTTAATTAGTTCCAGTAGCAGTGCTTTGGCTGCCACGTTCAGAGGTGAGGCATGGCCAGGGCACAGGACTGGCATCTCAGTTTTTGGAAGCAGTCTGGTTCTGCTGCTGAAGCTGCTCCTCCTTTTACTTGGGGTGAGTTGGTTCACAGCACAGGTCTCATCTGTAAAGCACAGATCACACCTTTTGTGGCAGGGCACAGTAGGGCTTCATCCCTTTGGTATGAGGAGGAGCTGCTCTGCATTGCTCTGCATGATCTGGGTTTATTGGTATGTTCCTGCTTAAAATGCCTAAGGAGGGGGATTGTATCTGAGGCACAAATGGTGGTTAGGTGCTGGATTGTTGTTTATCCCTCTGAAAGTCTCATTTCTCCAACCTAACAGCCTTGCATTTTGCAGCTACTGCCAGTGCTTCTCTAATCCTTTCCTGGCCTAGATGACTTATAATGAATGTTTTAAGCGAGCAAAGCGAAGCAAAACTGCCTCCAAGATGAGTAAGGGGTGAAAATCTTGGAGAGGGAAATGAACACCCAAAACATAAGGAGATTATTGTTTTCTCCTTCAGTACAATTTGTTTCCCTGGGTGATGAGCTCTGGAAACTCAGAAGAAGTAAAATGCTGCCTTTTAGGGGATGTTGGGTATCATTCAATATGATGTTTAGGAAGAGTGGAAAGTGTGTCCCTGCTCTTCAGCTCCAAATGCCTCATCCTCAGGAATTTCATTTATCCTGAGAATTGAAAGTTTGAGGCAGGACTGACTGCCTCAGCTGTGCTTAAACACTCGCTGTAAGGAGAGAGTAGAGCTGGTCCCTCTGATTGAAGAGAAACAGCATCGTGTTGTCCAGACCTCACAAAAGCATTTCTATTGAGACATTCTTATTGTGACTCTCTAAATGCTGCATCTACAGCAGAAAAGAAGCAAAAAAAAAGAGACCACAGCAAAACAAAACCCAAAGCCACCAGCACAGTAAAGTCCCAGGAGGTGTTGCTGGGCTGCAGTTATCCTGTGAGGGTTTGATTTGTTGGGTTCAGGGTTTTTTTTTCTGAGCCTGTCCTGTTTTCTTAGCCCGGCAGGAGATGGGTTTGCACAATGCACACATTGTGTGTTTCACTGTAGGATGCTTTGTCAAACAGAATCTCTGCACTGTTGACTCCTTTTGTGCAGTTAAAAAAAAAAAGAAAAAAGAAAAGAGAAAGAAAGAAGTAGAAGGGGAAAAAAAAAATTCCTGGTGAGTTCATCTGCAGTGCCCCCATGCTGTTCAAATCTGAGCCAGGCAAAGCGGGTACAAGGTAAAGGAGAGGTGGGTTTAGTGTTCCATTGTCCTAGAGTCAAATGGTTCTTTCTCCTTTGTCATCTCCCAGAGCACTGGCCATGGAGATCATCATTTTTAGTCTGGAGAAGAGGGGATTTAATGAGTGTTTATACATCTCTGAGGGCTGGGGGTCAGGAGGGGGGGGACAGGCTCTGCTCACTGCTCCCTGGGCTAGGACAAGGAGCAATGGATGGAAGCTGCAGCACAGGAGGTGCCAGCTCAACACAAGTTCTTTGCTGTAAGGGTCCTGAGCACTGGCACAGGCTGCCCAGAGAGGTTGTGGCGTCTCCTCCTCTGGAGCCTTTCAAAGCCTGTCTGGATGTGTTCCTGTGTCATCTGTGTTAGATAGTATGCTCCTGCTGTGGCAGGAGATTTGGACTCGGTGATTCTTTGGGTCCTTTCCAACCCCTGACATCCTGTGAGCCTGCACATTCTGACTGTAGAGTGAGGGAGTGGGGCAAGCAGGCTGGAAGCTTCTTCTCCAGCCTTTGGGTGGGGGGTAGTGGCCTTGATGCTGGAGGGAGGGAACCTGTTCCCTTCCTGTGCCTCACAGCTCCCATGTTTGTGGTGTGAGCAGAAGAATCAAAGGATCATGGATTTGGTGTGGTTGGAAAAGATCTCAGGATTTGGATGTTGGGGAGGAGTGATAGACCCAAGCTGACAGGGCTAGGAGCATGATTAGGGGACTGGAACACTGCCTTATGAGGAGAGGCTGAGGGACCTGGGGCTGTTTAGTCTGGAGAAGAGTAAAGAGGGGATCTAATAAATGTTTCTAACTATCTGGGGGCTGGGGGTCAGGAAGGTGTTAGGTGATAGATTGGACTGGATGATTTCAGATCTGTGATTCTGCAACATGGCACTTGAAGACATGGTCTGATGGTTATGGGCAGCCTGCTCCAACCCCCGGGCAGCCTGCTCCAACCCCCGGGCAGCCTGCTCCAACCCCCGGGCAGCCTGCTCCAACCCCCGGGCAGCCTGCTCCAGTCCCCAGGCAGCCTGCTCCAGTCCCTGACCACTCTTAGAATCATAGAATCATAGAATCAACCAGGTTGGAAGAGACCTCCAAGATCATCCAGTCCAACCTATCCCCCAGCCCTAACCAATCAACCAGACCATGGCACTAAGTGCCTCATCCAGGCTTTTCTTGAAGACCCCCAGGGACAGTGTCTCCACCACCTCCCTGGGCAGCCCATTCCAATGCCAATCACTCTCTCTGTGAAGAACTTCTTCCTAATATCCAGCCTATACCTACCCTGGCACAACTTGAGACTGTGTCCCCTTGTTCTATTGCTGGTTGCCTGGGAGAAGAGGCCACCCCCCACCTGGCTACAATGCCCCTTCAGGTAGTTGTAGACAGCAATGAGCTCTGCCCTGAGCCTCCTCTGCTGCAGGCTGCACACCCCCAGCTCCCTCAGCCTCTCCTCATAGGATTTGTGTTCCAGGCCCCTCACCAGCTTTGTTGCCCTTCTCTGGACACATTCCAGCACCTCAACATCTTTCTTGAATTGAGGGGCCCAGAACTGGACACATCCTAACCCTCCCCTGGCACAGTTTCAGGCCATTTCCTCTGCTTCTATCACCTGATCCTAGGGAGAGGAGACCAACCCCTCCCTCACTGCACCCTCCTTCCAGGGAGTTGTAGAGTGCAAAGAGGTCTCCCCTCAGCCTCCTCTTCTCCATACTGAACCCCCCCAATGACCTCGGCTGGGTGTTTCCTGCCCAAGCCAACTGCTTCAGCTGGCAGATGAGGGGGGCAGAGGTCTGTGCCCCGGCACGGGAGGGCTCTGCTTTGCGAGCAGGTGGTCCTGGCGCTAGAAAAGATGCTGAGGAGTTCTGCAAGTGTCGGAGCTGCAATTTTCAGTCGCCAACTTTCCAGCTCTAACCGGTCACTCCTCAGCCACCGCAGCTGACTTGGGAACATTTGGCTCGGGAAGCGGAACAACAGTTGGAGACAAAACAGCCATTAGTTTTTTCATGGCTTCCCAGGGAACGCATCAGTTCGTTCGCTTCCCTCCCTCCCCCCCCCCCATCCCTCCAACCTCCCCCACCTCGTTTCTGTGATTCCTGGGGATTTTGAAGGCACTGTAAGAGGCAGGATGGTGGGTTCAGCCAGGCTGGCTTGCTGGCAGATTAAAATGAGCAAAGGCTGAGCACGCTGAGTTCACTCATCATAACCAATATGATGCTCCTCAGAACTTCCTTTGCCCTTGGTATCTTCGCCGAGGAATCCTGCCTGCTGCCGTCAGCCCCCCTGCGTTGAAATCCCATTTTACCCATTTGAATGCTGTAAGAAGTGCTGTACAAACTAAACAGGAGCATCTGTGAAGTGGTTAGAGTTGTTGTTGATTGCCTTTTCCTTATTGCCTTCGGGGGATTTGAGCTTGGATTTGCTGGAAGTAGGATTTATGAGGCAGAACGCTCCGTTTCTGATCCTTAAGCTGGGAAAAGTGCAGAGCGTTTGATAGGTCTTTCTCCTGCCTCCAATGTCTCTGGCTTTTGATCTGGACCTTGCAGGGCTCTCTCCCCGTGCCTTTAACGTGATTGCTTTTTGCACGTTGAGAAGATGCCTGGTTTCTACGTGACTGCCTGCTTTATGGAGAGCTGTAGGAGCAGCTTTAGGGTTTCATCCATCTGCTTCTGGCGAGCAGTTCAGCAGGAAGCTCCTGCACCTGCAGTGTGCTGCTCTCTTCGCCTGGGAGAGAGGGAGGCAGGAAAGGTGCGTTTGTGTCCATCCACCACAGCCCCGGGTGGCTGAGGAAGGCTCCTGTGCATGCCAAGAGCAGGCTGCTGTGATCTGAGTCATAGCGTGGGGAGGGCTGAAGCTTGTATCCAGGGCTGCTTTTATAGTCACGATCTGGTGGTGTCTGTTTGGAACAAAAGGTGCTTTTGTTCGTGTTTATGGGGAGAGGGGAGGGAATGAAACGTAGGGAGTCTCTCTCTGCACAACCATGCTAATGGTTGTTTAGCCTGGAGAAGAGGAGGCTCAGGGGTGACCTTATTGCTGTCTACAACTACCTGAGGGGAGGTTGTGGCCAGGAGGAGGTTGCTCTCTTCTCTCAGGTGGCCAGCGCCAGAACGAGAGGATACAGCCTCAGGCTGTGCCAGGGGAGATTTAGGCTGGAGGTGAGGAGAAAGTTCTTCACTGAGAGAGTCATTGGACACTGGAATGGGCTGCCCGGGGAGGTGGTGGAGTCGCCGTCCCTGGAGCTGTTCAAGGCAGGACTGGACGTGGCACTTGGTGCCATGGTCTGGCCTTGAGCTCTGTGCTAAAGGGTTGGACTTGATGATGATCTGTGAGGTCTCTTCCAACCTTGGTGATACTGTGAGACTGTGATACTGTAATCCCTTTGTTGGACTTTGATAGTCTTAAAGGTCTCCTATGGTTCTGTGGGGGCTGGACCCCTTAGCTACTCTCTTGTGCTTCCTAGATGACTGCCTGGTACACCTGTGTGTATATATATCTATCTACTCACCTGGGAATGTCTGAACATCTGCTTTTCATTCTCACTCTAACTATCTGAGGTCATTTTCATTCCCCTCAAGGGCTTTGAGCAAGTTTACTGTGTGAAAGTGACATGGATTTCACTGAAATGCACAAACAGGTTCCTGCTCTTCATTAGCTAAATGAAGAAATGCCTGTAGATTTAAGACTTTAGCGATCAGCCCTTGCAGGAGGGAGCAGGGAATAACTCCCGAGGGTCAGATTGCACTGGTGAACTGGCTGTGTCATTCACCAGATAATCAGACGTGGGAGGAGGAAGGAAGGGATGCCATCCTCTACAGCTGGGGCTTTTCCAGATGCTGCCTCTAGGAATGGGGCTCAGGAAAAAGAAAAGAGTGTGAGGGCAGAAGTTTGGAGTAGTAACAATATTTGCACAGTCTGTGCCCTTTCTCCTGTGGCAGGTCTCCCTGGCTGGAGGGGATCTGTGCCTGGGGAGAGGCACAAGAGCTGTGGTGTAATCTGTGTTGTAAATGCAGTGTTCCTACAAGACACAGCAGCAGTGTCCAGCTGGTTGGGTAGTTTTAGGCAGTGGTGAGTGACTGCAGAGAGAGGACAATGCTGCTGTTTGTTGCTCATCGGCTTGTTGTTCATGGAGCAGAAGGGAGCAGCGTTTCTCCAGGGTGCTGAGCAGATCAGAAGTGCTGGAAATGTGATTGGAGGGAGGAGCACTTGCTGAGATTGGTTTGTTCTGTGGCTCTGCCTCGTTACCTGAAAGTAGGATTTAATGTTCTGCCGCTTCTGAACTGCAAACAAGTGACCACTGTGGCCCTTACTGGGGAGAATTTTGGCATCAGGGTTGGGGGGAAGTGACCAAGACAAAGCCTCATCCTTTCAAATGCAGGGCTGGTTTCAGGCCTTTGTCTCTAATAGTTGCAAAGGGGAAAGACCTTAAAACAAAGCAAATTATTCCTGTAGTTTGAGAGAGCACAGATGAGACAAATAAAAAAACACTGATGGATGCTTTAAGCTGGTGGAGAGGCAGCAGGAAGTCCCAGGGCAGACATGCCTGTGCTGGCTGACATGAAAGCAGCTGCACCACTCTCCAGCAAAGAAAGAAAAAGACCTGGGAGTGGAGGAAAATGACAAAATGTGGTCAGCAGAGTTAAGGGTGCTCTAAAGGACCTGAAAAATAAAGAGACACATTAAGTGTTAGGAACTCAAGGTCGATAACGCCACGGGGAAGCTCAGGAACTGCTGTGTGTGTTGTGTGCTGGCTGAAAAGCCAGCTGACCTGGTCACTGCATCATCTGTTCTTCCATTCCTGCAGGAAAGGAAGGAGAGGTTGAAAAGCTGATTTTAAAGGTAGGCATTTAAAAGTCAGGCAGATGACTTTTTGTTCTTCCCTCAGGCTGCAGCTGAGGTGGTATCAATATTGCCGTAAGAGAGACTTTCTTCCAGCCTCAAAAAGTCTTTTGCCCCAGGCAGCCAAACAGGTCTTCTAGGCAAAGCAGTGGGACAGCAGCAACAGCCTCTCTAAAATCTGGATTTAAAGGACAGGTTTTTAACTGATTCACAGGTTGTGTCAGGTTGGGAGGGACCCTCAAAGGTCATCTTGTCCACCTCCCCTGCAGTCAGCTAGATCAGGCTGCCCAGGGTCACATCAAGTCTGATGGAGTGTTTTCAGGGCTGGGGCCTCAACCACATCCCAAGGCAACCTGTTCTGGTATTTCACCACTCTCATTGTGAACTTTCTCTTGACACCCAACCTAAATCTGCCCTGCTCCAGTTTCAAACCAGTGCCCCTCATCCTATCACCCCAAGCCCTTCTAAAAGTCCCTCCTCAACCTTCCTGTAGGTCCCCTTCAGATGTTGAAGATATTTCGTGTCAATCAGTGAGGCTTCCTGCAAAAGCAAGCATCATACAAACGTGGAGTCACACACTGACTGACTTGGTGAGGTTACAAGGTAGGCTGACAGTGTTTTGAGGAGGGATTTGGTTTAGCTCCTGTGCAAGGTTTTCACTGAAGAAGCGAACAGTACAAATCAACGCTGTGGAGCTGATGGCTGTGCAAACTGCTTGATGGATGGACCTCAATTCCAGCTGATTTTCTGGGACTGGTTAGTGAATAGGTACCTGCAGAGGGACTTTTTATAATCATAGAGTCAAACACGTTGGAAGAGACCTCCCAAGCTCAGCCCTATCACCCAGACCTATCCAGTCAACCAGACCATGGCACTAAGTGCCTCATCCAGGCCTGGCTTGAACACCTCCAGGCACGGCGACTCCACCACCTCCCTGGGCAGCCCATTCCAATGCCAATCACTCTCTCTGACAACAGCTTCCTCCTAACATCCAGCCTAGGCCTCCCCTGGCACAGCTTGAGACTGTGTCCCCTTGTTCTGTTGCTGGGTGCCTGGCAGCAGAGCCCAACCCCACCTGGCTACAGCGCTGTTCACCTAAGGACCTGTGGTGATAGAACAAGGGGCAGTGGTTTGACACTAGAACAGGGTGGATTTAGATTGGACATTAGGAAGAATTTCTTTACTTTGAGAGTGATGAGACACTGGAACAGGTTGCCCAGGGAGGTTGTGGATGTCCCCTCCAGAGGTGTTCAAGGCCAGGTTGGATGAGGTCTTGAGCAACCCGGTCTGGTGGAAGGTGTCCCTGCCCATGGCAGCTGGGATGGATCTTTAAGGCTCCTTCTAACTCAAGCCATTCTGTGGTTTTCTTTCTGTCTCTGCCTCTCTAGGGCAGAAGGCTCAGTATGGCAAATTACTACCTGCTCCCATCCAGTCCTGCTCCTTTGCTGTGTGGCTGAGGCAGGAGGTTTGCTGCCCAAACCCATCCCGATTTCTCACATAAGGGAAGTGCTTCCTCCCTGCTTCCCACTGCTGACTTTGTGACTTCCCTGGAGAGCCACTGGCAGTCAGAGCTGGCAGCACACTGCTCTCATTCAAAAGGCCAGATTGCAGCTCAATCAAACCTCTTTCCAAACAGCATCAGGAAAATCCAAAGGCTCTGCTTTGGAGAATTGAAACGAGGAACGTGCTTTTAAAACGCTGACATCGTGTTGTTAGCAACCTAAAGCAGATCTTTTACCATGTTCAAACCATCAGGCACTGCTTTCCCTTTTTGGAACAAAAAGAGGAAATTCCTTCATCTAACAGGATGTGTTCAAGAAATGCTCTATCTGAAAATTTCTGGTACTGCCTCTCTCCCTTCCCCCAAAATGATGAATTATAAATGTGTGTATTTCATGTCTGACCTCTCTCCTGAGCCATAGCCTTAGGCTGAGCTTTGTCTTTTTGTTGTTGGGTTCAGTAAAACCTTCTATTATTTCCAATTAGTTGTTTGGTTGTTTGGTTGGTTGTTTTTCCCCCATGCAAAATGAGCTGTTTCACAGAGCCCCTCAATGGCTTGGGTGGTTCATTCCACTTACAGGATAATTTTATCTCAGTGCCTGGAAAGCTTTTGTTGCTTTGGGATTGGATCAGACTGACAAGATTATAGAGCATATTAGGTGCTAAAGAAAAAAGTGGGTAAAGGTGCAGATGGTCCTTCTGTTGTGGCTTTGTCTTCTCCTTTTTGTGGTGAGGAGGTTCATGAAAAGGACTTTTTCATTAAAAGGAACTTTGTAAAGAGCTTGCTTGTGAGAGGGCTTGAGGGAATGGATGGAAGCTTGAGGAGAGCAGATTTAGACTGTACCTTAGAATCAGAATGCTTTTGGATGGCAGGGACCTCAAAGCTCAGCCAGTTCCAACCCCCTACCACAGGCAGGGACACCTCCCACTAGAACAGGTTGCTCAAGGCCTCATCCAGCCTGGCCTTGAACACCTTCAGGGAGGTTGTGGAGCACAGAATCAGATCTTTGATCACATTGGGTGATTATGTGCTCCACAACCTCCCTGGGCAACCTGTGCCAGTGTCTCACCGCCCTCACTGTAAATAACTTCTCTAGCAATTCTTTGTCCTTCCTGAACTGGAAGCCCAGAACTGGACCTAGTACATCAGATGAGACCTCACTAGGGCAGAGTAGAGAGGAGGAGAACCTCCTTCCACCTTCTGGCCACACTCTTCTTGATGCCTCTGAGGAGCAAGATCTGGTGGGGCAGGTGACATTAGTCTTAGAGGCTGCAACTCTGTAAATTGAGGAGTGATCCTCCTCTGCTTCCCTGCTGACTGCTGCAGATGCTTTTGAGCTGTGTGGTCTGGCACAAAGTGAGCTATGGGAGGCTTTCAGGGTCAGGGTGAAGTCTCTGACAAAGCATCTGTCAATTAATCTTCAGCCACTGAAGCTTCTCCCTATCCTAACTACATCCCAAACATCCCAAAAGGGAGCAGTCTGTCCCTCTGCCTCTTGCTGCCCAATGTTCAGGAGTGAAAATTGTCCAGCACTCAAAAATTTCCTGGTGATGACTTCCTGCATATCCTGGCAAAAGGAGGGTAAAAAGTCAAGTCCCAGAGTAACTCAGGACTGAGATCAAAGGAGAGCAGATGTAGATGAGGCAGTAAACTGCACAGATGAGGATCTCCAGCCAACAGGTCTTGGCTGGTGAAATTATCCTCATCATTGTTTTCTTAGAAGCCTTTTCATCGTGTTTGTTTTTTTTCCTTATCCTTCCTTACAGTTGTGTCTCTGTCCCCAGCAGAGTGATGCAGGAAGCCAATGTCTGAGTGAATCATAGAATCACAGAATTGTTTTGGTTGGAAAAGCCCTCTCAGATCATCGAGTCCAACCATCAACCCAACACCACCGTGGCCATGAAACCGTGCCCCCAAGTGCCACGTGCCACACCTCCAGGGCTGGGGGCTCCACCACTCCCTGGGCAGTCTGTTCCAGTGCCTAACCATTCTTGCAGCAAAGAATTTTTTTCCTAATCTCCAACCCAAACCTGCCTTGGCTCTGGTTTTGAAGGGCTAGTGAGCCACAGAGCAAAGGGTTAACTAAATACTGCCTCTGACCTGCTCAGAGCAGGAGCTAGCAGGAGGCACAGCTTCTGCTGAGACAAAAGCATTTCCTACCAGGCTTTAGCTCCTCTGTCATTGTGTTCAGCTTGTGCACCAGGCTGTTTCCATGTGTGCAGTGCAGATGTTAGCAAGGGTACAGTGGTCCTCTAATTAAACAATGCAGGGCTCAAGTTGTCTTCAACGGAAGAAGACAGGCAGCACGATTGATAAGAGGCAATAACAGATAAAAAGTGGCTTACCATGCTGAGGGACATCTGCTCATCCTTCCTGTGGATCCAGCTCCCTGTAGTGTGGTGGATGAAGGCATGAAGTGGAGCTGTAGGAGCTCTCTGGAGTCTCCAGTCGAAGGGTTGGCTTCAGTCTCCTCGCCCTGCTAACAAGAAGTGGCAACATCCATACTTGGTTTAATGTTGGGTTTTTTTTCCTTAGAACTTTTTCTCTTGTTAAATAGGAACTGAAGTGACTTTATTTGTTGAGCTTCGCAGCAAGCAAGTGCTGGGAGGATGTGGTAAGACAAAGAGCCCCGAGGCCTTTGCAGATGTTTGTGCTGTGCTGTTGTCTCCAAGGAGGAGCTCCACTCAGTTACGCTGACATGAAATATTCACAAGTGCATTATTTCTCTAGCAACAGAAGGGCTTGGCTCTGCACTCTGTGGGAGATGCCCTGTTCTTTCCCAGGCAACAAACCCACTGTAAATTGTTTGGACTTCCCCATGGCTGTTAAATTCCTCCCCATAACGTGCCCATGAAAACAGGATGGGCGCTAGGGTGTTTTGAGCTGCAGAGGTCAGTCCTGCCGTGCTCCCCTTGGCACGGTGCTGAAGCAGCAGCCAGGCACTAAAGGCACTGATTTCACTCTTGGTCTCTCTCACCTCAGAGATTGTGTGGCCAAGTGCCAAACCAGCTGTGCTTTCCAGGCAGCTTCCAGCTTTTTTTCTCCTGGGTAGGTGAGTCTGGCCTTGGAGAGACAAATGCACAAAGTGTCTTCATGCCTCAGCACTCCAGAAGAAAGGGAGCAGTTTCTTATCAACTGTAGTGGAGTGGGGAGAGAAGATAAATGCACTGGAAGTGAAGCTACATGGCATGTAAGCACTTGGAAGGAAAAATGCCATCACTGGTGCTGGTATAATTCCAGCAGGCTTGATGCTGCTTCCTGGCCAGAGCTGCTTCTGGGCTTTGCCTGGATGGTGCTGGTAAAATCTTGGCTTTGGGACCGAAGTAGCCTGTAAGAGAAGGGAGGCCACCTACTTAATTTCCTTTATTGGTTTGTTTTTCATGAAGCTGCATGTTCTGTAGTGAGCCACTTATGATGAGAGCCTTCCAGGAGATGGAAGTGTTTCTGGTTGTTTTCAACAAGCCATCTTCCTTTTGCAGCCTTGGTAAGAGACTGCACTGGGACAGGTCTTGTATGTGAGGTCAAGAGGTCCAGGAACTCCCTAGGCAGCTCTACTGCTCTTGGGATCTGCCTTCTTCCGTGGGAACATGGTCAGTGTTGCTGGGTGTTTGGTTATGTTGCTTTTAAACTAAAAGCATGAGTTCTTTGACTGAGTTTGGGTAGTTAGACTTGAGGGCAGAAGAATGGTGTGGGAAGCAAAGCTGTGGTGTGGATGGGAAGAATGGCACCAGGTCTTTAAAAGAAGGCTCCAGGTAAATGGTGCAGCAATAACTGCTATAAGGGATTAAGGGATTGGGAGTGACCTCTGGAGATCAAGTCCAGCCCCCTCCTGCCAAAGCAGGTTCACCTGCAGAAGGTCACACAGGAACACATCTGGGAAGGTTTTTAATGTCTCCAGAGACTCTACCAGTTCTCAGGAAGCCACATTTGCCTTGGACAGCCCACAGTCCTGGAATGGTGTCCAGCTCCAACATTAAAATCCACATCTCTGGGCAACCTGTTCCAGTGTCTCACCATCTTCAGAGTAAAGAACTTCTACCTACTAAATCTACCCTGCTCTCATTTCAAACCGTTGCCCCTTGTCCTATCACCAGTCCCTCTGCTGCTTTCAGTCCCTCAGCAGCTGGCAGCTCCATCAAGACCTTGCTCAGCCTGTGAAGAGGCAGCCCTGGGAAGGCTGGTAAAGGCGTTTGGCTTTGGAGCCAGCAGAGGTGCTCGTTAGAGGCATCTCAGTCTGTCTCAGCGTACCCCATCCAAAGTGTGCGCCGTGTAGAAAGCAGAACATCTGGCTAATGAGAGCCAGACTGGGGGAGCTCTGAGGCAAATGCAAGAGCTTCCCTGTAGAGTCTGTTTATAACTCTTGGAATTTGCAGGAGGTTATTGCTTCGTTGGAACCTCTTAGGTTAGCATTATTTATCAAAACAAATGCAGGCACCGAAGATCAAACCACAGAAGTCCAAACTGATTCAGTTTGACGTTAAATAGCCTGGCAGGGAAGGGTGGTTTCTCCCTGATTCCTGGGGGGTGTTTTCTGTCCCTTATTCCCTTCTCTGCTCTGCCCTTGAGATCTCCCCCAGCTCCAAATGAGGGCAATTACTTGCTCTTTCAGCCGACAGAGAGCTTTTCCTTCCCCTAACTCTAGGGAATTTGATTTGCGGAGGAAGAGGTTTGAGCTGAGGAAAAGTTTCTACTCCTTCTCTTCCCTTCTCCTCTGCTTTTTGGTTTGTTTTGTTTTTATTGTAATGATGACATATGGAAACTATTTACACAGGAGCATGCTCTGCTGCACTGAATGGGAATGTTGGAGTCCCGGCAGTATCGTTCCGGATGCCTTGTGTAAGCAGCCAGCTGGTTTTGCTTTTGCTTTCTCCCCCCACCCTTTTTTTCCCCTCTCTTCTTCCCCCTCCCTCCCTCCCTCCCTCCCTTTTCAGGGAACGTCTGGGCTAAGTTACACAAGTGTGGAAGGAAGCTTTGCCATCTGTGAGCAGCTCTCTCGGTTTACTTTGTCATGCCCCTTGCGCCGGGAACTTCACAAATCTCTCTCTTCTTTCTGGCTTTGCTGGCTGGGGGGGTGGGGGGGTGGGAAGGAAGACTCCTCGCTGTGAGCAGTCAGCACTTTGACTCCTCTGCCATCGGTGAGCAAACCCTGGGGTGTGCCAAGAGAAGAGAGCATGGCACGTGAAGCCTCCGTGCTGTGCCCCCACGCTCCCGCTGCCCACAGCTGAGCCTTCCACCCGCTCCCGCTTGGGAACATCCCGAGAGGGAAACGAGCCCGGCGAAGTCTGAGCCACCTTCCTCGGAGGGGAGGGGAGGGGAGGAAAAAAAACACCAACCCCGTGGAGTTCTGGCGGAGAGCAGAGGCACATCTCGTGTGCGGAGCTTTTCCCTTGAGGAAGCTGCCAAAGCGAGGATCGGCTCTGGGGAGGGGAGGGGAGGGGAGGGAGGAACCTCGGCTCTGCCTTGGCGACTCGGAGCAGGAGCGTGGCCGCTTCCCGACGCGGCGGCGGCGGCGGCTGCCATGCGCTGGAGAGAGTCGCCTGCCATCTACTTGGAGGCTGAGGGGAGCCCCGTGGAGAGATCCTCCTATCTCATTGAGCTCCATACTGATGGTAAATGCCGTCGGGGATGCGCTGCAGCACCAGCCTGCATTAGTCTGTGTCATTGTTATCATGGGAGCAGCTGAGGAAATTAGCTAGCTTGGAGGGCTGCCAAACAAACAGGCAGAGGGTTGCTTTTCAAATTTATTATTATTTTTATTATTATTTATTACCCAGCTGATGCCGTTGCCTCAGGGATGCTAGAGCAACCTTCTGGTACCTGATGGGGGAAGGAGCAGAGCCACAAAACGCAGCTCCCCCGCCGGAACACTTCACCAGGACGTTTGCTGTTCTCTGTGCCTAGAAAGATGATGTCTGGTTTAGACAGGAGGCAAACCTCTTGGTTTCTGGAGTTGTTTTTTTCGTTTCTGATTTGCATCTTTGAGTACTGTTCTGTATTTGCAACCTTGATCTCTCTGGGACATCTGTTGCAGCTGCGAGTCCTTTGTGTGAAGTGCAGAGAAGGGTCCTGGGTTTTCACTCTGCTCTATCTTTTCCTAGCATTGATCCTTTTAGACAAGAGGTTGGTCTTTGCAAAAAGGGTTAAAAATCGGATCTGGCATCTTTCAGTAGGGTCCAACGTTTATGGTGTTTGGTGCTGCAGACCTTTGTTGATTTGACCACAGAATGTTTTGATGCATTCGATCCTGTCTCTATTGTAATGCTCCAAGAACGTGGTATTATTGGAAGCAACCTACTTAATGTGTCCCTCTTCCCCAAAAGAGCTGCTGCAGCTGAGATGTTGATTCTGTGCTTTTTCAGTATCCCCCAGACTGTGGGAGATGAGTCACACTCAGTTTCTCTCTGAACATTTGCTGCCTTTGGAAGGTGAGTTCTGGAAGGGCCTGAAGCTCCAGCTCCTGTTGGCACCTTCACGCCTTGTTACTGGTTTGAGCATCCTGCAGCCTCGGGACCTTCGTTTAAAAGGCACACAAACCATCCAGTTCTGGGCCAAGTCACCTCTCTGTCATTTAGTTGTTGGGTTTTTTTAAGAGCTGAGCTCATTCAGGGTGTAAAAAAGGGCGTGGGGGAGGAAGCAGCCTCATTCAAACATTCGTCCAGATTTCAAGTGGTATTTTAAGGCTGTGGGGGAAGCAAGGAACAGAAATAGGCTTCAATGCTGCAGGATTCTACAGCAGTCTTGAGCGTGCCGTCTGGAAAGTCTGCACAAGTCCCAGATAAATGTTAGCTTGGTTTGATTTGAGGGTGGGAGAGGCAGCTGTAGCTCTGCATTAGCAAAGGGCTCTCTGATTGCTTCCCACTCCCTGCCCTTCTGCCAGAAGCACGCGGTGCTGCCTCTTCCCTTGGTGGGTGCCCAGCGCTTGGTGTGGACTCTCTCCCCGCTCCTGAGGGTGTTAAAGAAAGGCTTGAATCGGTAATTTGATGAGGGTTGTTTTGTCGCAGCAAAGAGAGACACAGCGAGTCTTCAGCAGGCTGTCAAGAGAAAGGGAAAGAACCTCACTCCTTTTTTTCCACTCTCAGGCAGAGAGACCAAGCTTCTGCATCGCAGCTTCTGTGCCCAGAAAAAGGGAGAAATCAGAACTTCTCTACCAGCAAGTTCAGTTTTAACATGTATCCTGTTTGGGAACATGAGGCACTGCAGGAGAGAAGTCTCTGCTGAAAACGGGAGCAGCTGTGTGGTTTGGGTGGTGACTGAAGCCCTGGAGAACTGATTCTGTAGCCAGCTCCACCATGGGTTTCATGCATGACCCTGGGCAGATCTTGCTTCTGTTGGGGCCTCTGCTTGGTGTTCCCAGTCAGAGGTGTAAAACAGAGTGATAGAATCAACCAGGAGAAATCAAGTGGCATCCCCTTTTTGAGCAATACTTGTCTTCATGCATGTTTTTTGTGTGTTTAATAGCACTGAGGCTGCAGACAACAAAGAACAGATTCAGACTGGATGTCAGGAGCAAGTTCTTTACTGTGAGGGTGGTGGAACAGGTTGCCCAGGGAGGTAGTTGAGGTCCCATCCCTGGAGATATTCCAGGTCAGGTTCAGCAAGGCTCTAAGGAGCCTGATCTAGTGGAGGACGTTTCTGCTGACTGCAGGGGATTGGACTAAATGAGCTTTGGAGGTCCTTGCCCAACCCACAACGTTCTGTGATTCTGTCATGGAGCTGATAGAGATGCCCTGCATAGCTCTCCCTTGGGAAGGCCATTGTGTGTCTGGAGCTGAGCTTGGGAGTTGCTTTTTGCCATTGGATTGTATTTTTTAACATCTTTAGTGATGAAATGTGGTACAAATGTTCAGCAGAGCATCGATTTATGCTGCTTTACTGGTGAGAAAGTCAACTGAGAAGTTTCAAAATGGGTCTGTGGGGTACAAAGAGAAAATTAATCTTGCTGTCTGCTTTCATCAGAGGGGTCTTGGTTCTTCTCTGCATCCCAAAGAGTCATGCAGAGGTGCATTGTTTGAAGGCTCTGGAGAGCTCTGAAAAACAAGGCCCTCTGCTAAAAACACTGACAGCTGCTGCTAGTGCACTGTACAGCTTCTGTACTCAGCTGGCTTCCCTTGCCTGTGGTAGTCCTGTGCTCCATTTTTCCATGCTCTCTCCTCCCATGCAGTGTGAGAAGGCACAGTTGCTTTAGCAAGCCCACTTGAATTGGACATCCTTGGAGACTTCTGGTTGTTAACTGCCTGGTTATGGTGTATGGCTGCTGATAGTGTGCTGTGAACATGACAGCACAGATCTCCTGGGCCAGGAGACCTGCTTATTGTATTAAATAGGATGCTGCCTCTTGGTGATCTTCTGGGAGCATTCTTGTGTGGATGCATTGAGTCTGAGTGTGTCTCTTAGAAGCTCCTACCTGGGAAGGGTAGATTTGTCTGTGTACAAGCTGCCTGGATGCTCTGTCAATTCTTGATGCTGCCTCCTGATCAATCTGGACTCACTTAATTGTAAATCAATTTGTCTCTGGTTGTGCTGATGCAGATGGAGGGAGCTATGACGTTGTTAACGATGCATCCAGCCCTGCTGCGGGGGACTGCTGTGCACAGCAAGGCTCTGCCCGACACAACTGGGAAATGAACTACCAAGAGGCAGCAATCTACCTCCAGGTGAGCCCTGCTCCTTGGTCTTGTGTGAAAAACTGCCACCTGAAACTGTGGCACTTCTGGGTTGTAAGGAACGAAAGAGCATCTCTTCTGAGGCTAAAAATGTGGTGTTTCACAAAGGAATCTGCTTGAAGAGTGAGGTGGTGCTGGAAGTCCCTTCATAGATTCATAGAAAGGTTTGGGTTGGAAGGGATCTTGAAGATTATCTAGATCCAGCTCTCTGCCATGGGCAGGGACACCTTCCACTAGCCCAGGTTGCTCAAGGCCTCATCCAACCTGGTCTTGAACACCTCCAGGGAGTTTGTGGATCACAGAATGTGATCAAAGGTTGAAGATCACATTCTGTGATTCTGTGATCTACAACCTCCCTGAGCAACCTGTTCCAGTTTCTCACCACCATCACTGGAAAGAATTTCTTTCTAATCTCTAGTCTAAATCTGCCTTCCTTAAGCTTCAGTCCATTCCCTCTTGTCCTGTCACTACAGCCCTGCAATGTGCTCTGGCAAGTCATTGGAGCAGCTGAACAAGTCACTCTTTCTCTCCCATCTCTCCCAGTGTCAAAGGCTGTAGCAGTTGAGGGATTCAGTGCATGTTCAGTTCTGCCACCTTGCCATGGAGATTGCCATAGGTTGTTATAAATGTCATTTCATCTCTTTGGTCACTCCAGGGTGGATGATCAGTGCTCTTCTGGAGATATTTCTTGCCCTGGAAGTGCATGTCCTAGTCTTGCTTTCACTGCAGATTTGGTGGGCAGGCCTGGGGTGTTTGCTTAGCATCACTCAAGCCCTGCAGGTCATCTAAGAGACAAGAGAAAGCAATCATAGAATTAACCAGGTTGGAAGAGACCTCCAAGCTTAACCAGTCCAACCTAACACCCAGCCCCGACCAGTCAACCAGACCATGGCACTAAGTGCCCCAGCCAGGCTTGGCTTCAACACCTCCAGGCACAGTGACTCCACCACCTCCCTGGGCAGCCCATTCCAATGCCAATCACTCTCTCTGACAACAACTTCCTAACAACATCCAGCCTAGACCTGCCCTGGCACAACTTGAGACTGTGTCCCCTTGTTCTGTTGCTGGGTGCCTGGCAGCAGAGACTGACCCCCACCTGGCTACAGCCTCCCTTCAGGTAGCTGCAGACAGCAATGAGCTCTGCCCTGAGCATCCTCTTCTGCAGGCTGCACACCCCCAGCTCCCTCAGCCTCTCCTCACAGGGCTGTGCTCCAGGCCCCTCCCCAGCCTTGCTGCCCTGCTCTGGACACCTTCCAGCACCTCAACATCTCTCCAGAACTGAGTAGTCCAGAAGTGGACACAGCACTCAAGGTGTGTCATACTGACATTAGACTCAGCCCAGGAGTGAAATTTATTGTGTTTTAAAAGAAGAAACAATAATCCAACTCCACCTGTGCTCAAATTACTGGAACCACCATCCTAACTTCAGTGAAGGTCTCTTATTTTAAGATCCCTGTGCAGTCTGGTGTGATGAATTAGTTAGCTACCAAAACTTAGCTTCTCCCAGAGCTGTCCAGTCTGAAGTTGTTGCTGGTTCCATTACTGTCTTTCGTTTCTCCTCTCTGTCCCCTGCCAAGGGCTCTGCATTGCAGCATGAGATGCTTTGCACCCAGTTGGGTTTTTCACTTAAGCCACTGCAAGGTGATTGAAACCATTTGTTCCTCCCTGTTTCTACCCACCCCAGGACTGGAAGTGTTGCTTTGCTAACATTTTTAAACGGGATAGGCTTGGGCTTTGGTGTTACTTCGGCTTCCTCCTATGCTAGAGCGGCGCTGACAATGTGAGGGCAGCTCCAGCCCCTGCCAGGCTTTTGTTTCAACTCCTGATTGCTGGAGATGCTCTGCAAAGGGTCATTGAGCTGCTGCGCTGCCTGAGTGCTGCACGCAGCAGGCTCGGCCCTTCACATGCAAATTATTCTCTCCGCTGCCCGGACCGACGGCGGTGATGACAACGTCCTTGAAATGAAGTAGCCATAACTTAAAGGAGCATGCAGCTTGTTTATCCCAAGCAGTAGCTGCAGGCAAGAGTGTCTTATCTCGACAAGAGGACTTTGCTGTCCGGCAACGTTTGGAATTGCTTGGCTACCGAGAGGCAGCTTTTAGCCTGGGCTTCATTCTGTAAGTGTGTGTTGTCAGGCGTGAATAAGAACGCCCTGCTGATCTCAGCCAGCTCTCTCCTTGAGGGGGGGTGGTGGTGGGGGTGAGCTCCTGGTTTATGGAGCTTGCTGCTGGGTTTTGTCCTGCTCACAATCTGGCTGGCTGACCCGGCGGTGCGAGCCTGTTTGTTCTTAAACAGAGCCGGAGCTCGCCTGGGAGATGAGTAAATGAGAAACGTTTGAAACTCTCTTCTGAATTAGGCTCGAGAATGCTTCACTTCTTAAAGGAGATCCTGCTTCCTGACCTTGCTATCCATTTGCAATCACAGCTGTTCCACTTTGCTAGCTATAGCTTCACTGTCCTTACAGTAATTGCTTACCTGCAAAGAGGTTAATTTAGAGAAAAAACCCAAAGCCAACGACTTCTTGTGCCTCTGTGTCCAAGCTGGGAACAAAACCATCTCTTCTCACTGTTTCCAAGAGCTAGCAACTCTCCTAGCAGTGAAAAAAAACCCTCCCTTGCTTAAACCATTTGATACAAGAAAAATCAAGGAGTGCTGGTGTCTGTACTGCACATTGACTCAAGGGATCATAAATCAGAGAATCATATAGAATCATAGAATTGAGCTAATCATGAAATGGTTTGGGTCAGAAGGTTAGAATCATAGAATCAACCAGGTTGGAAGAGACCTCCAAGATCATCCAGTCCAACTTATCCCCCAGCCCTAGCCAGTCAACCAGACCATGGCACTAAGTGCCTCATCCAGTCTTCTCTTGAACACCTCCGGGGACAGTGACTCCTGTCACTGGGCAGCCCATTCCAATGCCAATCACTCTCTCTGTGAAGAACTTCCTCCTAACATCCAGCCTAGACCTCCCCTGGCACAACTTGAAACTGTCCCCTTATTCTGTTGCTGGGTGCCTGGCAGAAGAGGCCACCCCCACCTGGCTACAACCTCCCTTCAGGTAGTTGTAGACAGCAATGAGCTCTGTCCTGAGCCTCCTCTGCTGCAGGCTGCACACCCCCAGCTCCCTCAGCCTCTCCTCATAGGGTTTGTGTTCCAGGCCCCTCACCAGCTTTGTCGCCCTTCTCTGGACACCTTCCAGCACCTCAACATCTCTCTTGAATTGAGGGGCCCAGAACTAGACCTTAAAGGTTTAATTCCAACCCCCTGCTAGGGGCAGGGACACCTCCTGCTAGACCAGCTTGCTCAAGGCCCCATCCAGCCTGGCTTTGAACACTCTCAGGGTTGCAGCCTCCACAGCTTCTCTGGGCAGCTTGTTCTAGTGCCTCACCACTCTCACAGGGAGTAATTCCTTCCTGATGTCTAATCTCAGCCTAACTTCTTCAGTTTGAAGCCATTACCCCTTTTTGAAAGGAAGAGAGGCTGCTTGGTGGTTCTGCATACAAAACCTCTAAGTTCTTCCCAAGCTTGGTTTCTTCCTTGAGGTAAAAACAGTAGTGATGTAGCTGCTTAAAAATCAGTTGTAGGCAAATTGTTGAGATGGAGTATCTGACCTTTTCATGTTAATTAAGCTTTCTAGTTAAGAGAGAATGACAAACCAGCACAAAGCCTTGTTAATTTTTCATGGGGTCTATCTTCTCATGTTCCTGAAGCAGCCAGCACTGTGTGTGCTCCACTGTTTTCTCCCAGACAGCTTTGCAAGGCCAAGATAAGGAGGAGCAACTGTCAGCCAGGTGCCCTGGAGCTTATCTGTGTGTTTTCATGTTCTGTCCTGGAGAAGTTCAGTCAAATTTAAGTCTGTAAACACGGAGAAGTGGTTGCAAGTAAATGAAGTGCTGTGTTTATGTTGGGATCTCGACTGGAGTTTCTTTGCCTACCTTTATAAACTCCTTTCAGCTCTCTTCCTCATTTCTAAAAGGCTGAAGGGTTTCTGAGGCAGGAGTTTGTGGCTCTTGCTGAGTTTCAGCACTGAAATATGAATCATAGAATCCTGGAATTAACCAGGTGGGAAGAGACTTCCAAGATCATCCAGCCCAACCTAGCACCCAGCCCTGGCCAGTCAACCAGACCATGGCACTAAGTGCCCCAGCCAGGCTTGGCTTCAATATCTCCAGGCACAGTGACTCCAGCACCTCCCTGGGCAGCCCATTCCAATGCCAATCACTCTCTCTGACAACAACTTCCTCCTAACATCCAGCCTAGACCTGCCCTGGCACAGATTCAGGCTGTGTCCCCTTCTTCTGTTGCCGGTTGCCTGGCAGAAGAGCCCAACCCCACCTGGCTACAGCCTCCCTTCAGGCAGCTGCAGACAGCAATGAGCTCTGCCCTGAGCCTCCTCTTCTGCAGGCTGCACACCCCCAGCTCCCTCAGCCTCTCCCACAGGGCTCTGCTCCAGGCCCCTCACAGCTTTGTCGCCCTCTTGTGGACACCTTCCAGCACTTCAACATCTGTCTGGAACTGAGGAGCCCAGAACTGGACACAGCACTCTAGGTGTGGCCTGAGCAGTGCTGAGCACAGGGGCTCAGAACCTCCCTTGTCCTGCTGCCAACACTGCTCCTGAGCCAGCCCAGGATGCCATTGGCTCTGCTGCCCACCTGGGCACTCTGCTCATAGAAGGAGATGTCCTGTATGTGTAGAGTTCATGCCTCAGCAAACAGGTCAGTGTCAGACTGGGAAGTGGGAACAGTCTGTTGGGAATCTTATCTAATCCTTATAAATCCTGTGTCCAGCTCTGGGACCCCCAATACAAGGGAGACATAGACCTGCTGGAGCAGGTCCATAGGAGGCCACAAAGGTGATCAGGAGGCTGGAGAACCTGTTCTACAAAGACAGGCTGAAAGAATCAGGGCTCTTCACCCAGCAGAAGAGAAGGCTCCAGGGAGACCTTATACCAGCATTTCAATATGTGAAGGGGACCTACAGGAAGGCTTGGGGGGAGGCTGTTCAGAAGGGCTTGGGGTGATAGGATGAGGGGCAGTGGTTTGAAACTGGAGCAGGGCACATTTAGGTTGGATATCAGGAGAAAACTCACAATGAGAGTGGTGGAACACTGGAGCAGGTTGCCCAGGGATGTGGTTGAGGCCCCAACCCTGGAGACACTCCAAACCAGACTTGGTGTGAGCCTGGGCATCTCGATCTGCTTGGAGATGTGCCTGCTGGCTGCAGAGGTGTGGGACAAGATGACCTCCGGGGGTCTCTTCCAACCTCATGCAATCTGCGGATCTGTGCAAGTCTTCACATGCAAAGCTCTGTTGGGGCCCCAAGAGTCATTAATGCTGTTCTCTTTCTTCCTGCTGCTCTAGGAAGGAGAAAACAACGACAAGTTCTTCACTCACCCCAAAAATGCCAAAGCACTTGCTGCCTACCTCTTCGTGCACAACCACCTTTTCTACCTAATGGAGCTGAGCACGGCACTGCTTCTCCTGCTGCTGTCCCTCTGCGAGGCGCCAGCCGTCCCTATGCTCCGCCTCGGCATCTTTGTGAGTACCTTGGGGCAAAGTCTGCCTGCTTTGCAGTGGTGGGGAAGAGGAAAAAGGAGGCTGAACATAGAGGAAGAACCATAGGGGGGAAAAAAAAACCCAACCCAGACCTGGCTTGTTCTGTGAGATGGTTGACAGCAGATAGCAGTGGCCAGCAAAGCAGCCTCCCTCCATCTGTTTAGGTCACAACAGAAGTGACACTTGGGTCATCTCATTAGTTTGTGTGGTTCTTCAATTTTGCAGCTGTTAGAGAAGTGTGGGGGGGTTGCTTTTTTGCTGAAGGATTTGTGTGGCTGGTTTTAAAGTCATTGTCAGTGTTGGTGCTGTTACCCCAGCACGAGTGGTTCCTAGGACACAGATCTCAGCCTGGGACTAAAGCTCCTGTCCTCTCCTTCCAGTGTTGTATGGACTCCTTTTTTTTTTATCCTGTGTGTGAGTGACCTAAAATTTGATGTTTAACCTTCACAGCATGTATGTGGAGAGAAGTGGTACATGAATTGCTGTCTACTGTTGTCAGTTCACAGCTGCTTCATGAGTGGCCACTGCCAGGCACAGCGCTAGGAGCTGCTGTTGCTGATGGGAAAAACTACATCTGCTTTTGGAAGACTTAATGGCACCCTAGGACCATGGCAGGGGTTTAGAACAGCTGTGACAACCCTGGAGTCAAAAGTGTTCTTCAAAATGAGTCAGGGCTGCACAACTTGGTTTGGGTTTTGAGCTCTGACCAAAGCTGAGGTTGTAAGAAAACGCTGTCCTTGTGGTGCATTTTGCATCTTCCACCAGAGGAGGTTCCATCAGCACTGCCAGAAGCTGCATCCTGTTCCTGAGCTTGATCAAGACCCTGTCTGTGGTTGTCCAGAACGTTTAATTCAAGAGAAATCTCTTCCCTGTGTAAATTCCTTCTGTCCAGCAGCTTCCCTTCCTGAATTTCACTACAACAACAAAAACCCCTACCTTGTTTTAAAAGCTTTTTGCTCAGGTTGCTAATATCTTGCCCTTTTGTTTCAAACCCATCAATACATATTTGTTGATGCTGTGTTACTAAGGTGCAAAAGGAACATGGATATCCAGGAAATTCTGGGATGGTTTGAGTAGAGGAAATTTCTAAGGGCTTTGTTTAAAAAGCACAAAACAATAAATGCAGCAACTTTGAGACACAGAGTGCTGGGTTTGCTTTAACTGCCCTTGGGTTTTCCTGCCTGTCACAGAGCTGTGCTCAGGCTGTTGTCAGAGCCATGTGCTTCTTGAAAAAGGAAGGGGCAGAAGGGTGGCCTCTGACATGCTGCTGTCTGTGATCAGAAGGACCACTTTGAGCTTTGCTCTATTGTGTGACAGGTCCATGCAACCCTGGAGCTGTTTGCGTTAATCGTGGTAGTCTTTGAGCTCTCGATGAAGATGAGGTGGCTGGGCTTCCAAACCTTTATCAGGCACAAAAGGACTATGGTGAAGGTAAGTTTGCTCTCTGTCACAGGTCTTCCTTCAGCATCTTCAGTAAGCAAAGAACTAGATTAAAAAGGGAGTCCAGATGAGGACACAAAGATGATCGTAGGGCTGGAGCACCTGCCCTATGGGGACAGGCTGAAAGAGTTGGGGCTGCTCAGCTTGGAGAAGAGAAGGCTCTGGGGAGACCTTAGAGCAGCCTTCCAGTGCCCAAAGTGGGCTACAGGATAGCTACAAGGACTTGTAGTGATAGGGTGAGAGGCAATGGCTTTGAGCTGGAAAGAAGCAGATTTAGACTCGAGATTGGGAAGAAATTCTTCACAGTGAGAGTGGTGTGAGATGTTGGAGCAGGTTGCCCTGGGAGACTGTGGATGCCCTCTCCCTGGAGGTGTTCAAGGCCAGGGGACTGGAAACTGGATGATCTTTAAGATCTCTTTCAACTCAAACCATTCTATGAAGTCTTGGCCTGTGCTGCAGCAGGGATGACTTAGTTCTGTGTCCCAGCTGCCAGATGATTCCTGTGAGATCTCTGAGCTCTCACAGGCACCTCCCATCCTTAAAGCATCTGAACAAACGGGTGGTCAGCAAGAGCCTTGCTTTTCCCAGAGGAAGCCTGCAGCTGTGCCTCTCCTTCCACCCTTTCTTTGCAGACCTGTGTGCTGTTTGTACAGTTCATCGAGGCCATCGTGGTGCTGGTTCGGCAAACCTCCCACGTCCGCATCACCAGAGCCCTGCGCTGCATCTTCCTGGTGGACTGCCGCTACTGCGGTGCCGTCAGAAGGTGAGTGCTCAGCTGGCTCTTGGGCTGGGGGAAAAGCACTCTGACCCTGCAGGCAGCTCAGGAAAATAAGTGCCTTTCATGGGCATGCACCAGTACAGGTTGAGAGCTGATCTGCTTGAGAGCAGTCCTGCAGAGAGGGACTTGGGAGTGCTGGTGGGTAACAAGTTACCCGTGGCACAGCAATGTGCCCTGGTGGCCAAGAAGGCCAATGGGATCCTGGGGTGTGTTAGGAGGAGTGTGTCCAGTAGATCAAGGGAGGTTCTCCTTCCCCTCTCCTCTGCCCTGCTGAGACCTCATCTTGAATACTGTGTTCAGTTTTGGGCTCCCCAGTTTAAAAGGGACAGGGATCTGCCAGAGAGGGTCCAGTGGAGGGCTATGATCACAGGATGTTAGGGGTTGGAAGGGACCCAAAGAGATCATCAAGTCTAACCCCACTGCAAGAGCAGGACAATACTATCTAACACAGATCACACAGGAACACATCCAGACAGGCCTTGAAAGTCTCTAGAGAAGAGGGGACTGGAGGACATGGCTTATGAGGAGAGGCTGAGGGCCCTGGGGCTGCTTAGTCCGGAGAAGAGAAGACTGAGAGGGGATTTAATAAATGTTTATAAACACCTGGTGGCTGGGGGTCAAGAGTGAGTGGGACAGGCTCTGCTCACTTGTTCCAGTCACACAGCACTGGCACAGGCTCCCCAGAGAGGTTGTGGAGTCTCCTTCTCTGAAGACTTTCAAGGCCTGTCTGGATATGTTCCTCTGTGATCTGTGCTAGATTGTGTGGTCCTGCTCTGGCAGAGGGATTGGAGTCGATGATCTCCTTGGGTCTCTTCCAACCCCTAACATCCTGTGAGCCTGTGGCATGTCAGAGATGTGCTGTAGTCCCAGCTGAAGCATTGCCCACGCAGGGACACGTCCGAGGCAGAAGCTTTGGATGCGCTCACGGCGCGCGGTGCTTGCGTGCTCTCCTCAGCTGGATAAACCACCTCAAGGAGCACGACACATGAACGTGGTAGCTGAGTTGTTTCTGCCTCCTAGGGCTGCCTGTTAAACTGCACAATGAATCACAGAGCTAGTCTTCAGTCTGGAGAGGGAAAGCTGCCAGGGGTGGCATTGCTATTACTTGCAGTACCTGAGAGCTGACTGCAAGGGACAGATGGGTAGCTTGGAAACGATCTTAAATTACCCAGCTTTCTGCTCTTAATCCTTGGAGGAAGTGGGAAGAGAGTCCTTGTGTGTGATGTGGTGGTGTTATTTTTTTTTCCCCCTGCCAACCTGGAGGAGGAAGCCTGCAGGGTTTAATTTATTAATATTTTCTTATTTCTCAGAAATCTGCGACAGATCTTCCAGTCCCTCCCACCCTTTATTGACATTCTTCTCCTCCTGCTTTTCTTCATGGTGATTTTTGCCATCTTGGGTGAGTTCTGTTGATGGAAGGTAAAGTGATGCTCTTAACCACTTGCTCTCTTCCAACCTGGTTGAGGTCTTTTCCAACCTGGTTGATTCTGTGATTCTCTCCAAAGGCAACTCAAGCAGCCTGGGTGAATATGAAGCTGATTAGATTCAGAGGCTTGCCAAGCTCTTCCATTTGTCTCATTTCATCTGCAGTCATCTGGAAGGCAGAATTAAAGATCAAAAGAAACAAACCAAAAAAACAACCAGAAAAAAAAATCAACCAAAAAACTCAGAAGATTTATTAATATTTCTAGAAGTTTTAGAAACAAAAATCCTCCTCCTGACCTTCTCCAGAGCATAATCTGTTGTGTTCTGTGGTTTCCAGGTTATGTTTCCATCAATTATTCCTCTGTCTTCTAAGTTCAGTCACCATTCCCACCAGTGCATGTGTCTGTGGTGTCCTTGCTCCAGTCCTATACTCAAACCATCCCCAGAAGTCTTTGTTTTCTGAAGGGATTGATCTAGTAGCAAATCTGTATGGAGAAAGCCTTCCAGACAATCTCATCTTTGTTGTGTCAGAACAGGGATTATTCTCAGTATAGAATCACAGAATGATTTAGGTTGGAAGGGACCTCAAAGCTCAGCCAGTTCTAACCCCACACCATAAGCAAGGACACCTCCCACTAGAACAGGTCACTCAAGGCCTCATCCAACCTGGCCTTGAACACCTTCAGGGAGGTTGTGGAGCACAGAATCACCCAATGTGATCTTCGATCACATTGGGTGATTCTGTGCTCCACAACCTCCCTGGGCAACCTGTGCCAGTGTCTCATCACCCTCACTGTAAAGAACTTCTTCCTAACATCTAGTTTAAATCTTCCCTCTGCCAGTTTAAACTCATTACCCCTCACCCTGTCATTACAAGTCCTTGACTCACCACTCTGCTGCTGGACATTAATCAGGCTTTATTTTTGTTCTTTTCCCTGTCTCTCCTTCTTTGCTGCTTCTCTAGGTTTTTACTTGTTCTCTCCTAACCACTCAGATCCGGTGAGTATCTCTCATGCTTTCAGCTGAAGCTTAAGTCTTGTTTTGACCAGCTTGAGAATCAAACATTACTCTGTAGATGCAGCTGCTCAGAGGCTGCTTGGCAGTGCTACCCTAGTTTACTTTCTCCTAGGAAGGAAGAAGGGGCAGAGAATGTTCCTGGTTTTTTTCAGCTGAAGCTTGAGTCTCATTTTGACCAGCTTGGGAACCAAACATTACTTTGTAGGTGCAGCTGGTTAGGGGCTACCTTGGCAGTGCTACCCTGGTTTGCCCCCTCCTAGGAAGGAAGAAGGGGCAGAGAATTTCCACAAAAACAGGTTGTCCCAAAGGGAATGTTCCTGGATTCTTTCAGCTGAAGCTTGAGTCTCATTTTGACCAGCTTGAGAATCAAACATTACTCT
The DNA here is from genome assembly GCF_015220805.1 of Pogoniulus pusillus. NCBI lineage: Eukaryota > Metazoa > Chordata > Aves > Piciformes > Lybiidae > Pogoniulus > Pogoniulus pusillus. Next base: position 14,311,708 of record NC_087293.1, read on the forward strand.
GTAGATGCAGCTGGTCAGGGGCTGCTTGGCAGTGCTACCCTGGTTTACTCTCTCCTAGGAAGGAAGAAGGAGCAGAGAATGTTCCTGGTTTCTTTCAGCTGAAGCTTGAGTCTCATTCTGACCAGCTTGGGAATCAGACATTACTCTGTAGATGCAGCTGGTCAGGGGCTGCTTGGCAATGCTACCCTGGTTCACCCCCTCCTAGGAGGGAAGGTGTTGCAGAGAACTTCCACAATGACAGGTTGTCCCAAAGGGAATGTTCCTGGAGTAGTTCCTTGTTCTTGGTGTCTTCATTCAGTTAAATGAGCCATGTGATACTGTCCTCAGGGTAGGAAGGTGTCTGGATGAGGGTTTGGCCACCTCAGACTGCTCGTGTTAGAGTCTAGCAGCCATGGGATCCTGCTTGCTGGGAGTAAGCACTATGAAAGTGTGTAATTGGCTTTTGATTAACTCTTCACATGCCATCTCTTGGGCACCTTTTAAAAAGGACCAGTGCTGAAGTGTCCTTTCCCTAGGGGAGGCACCAGGGGATTGCAGAAGTGCCTGTGTTCATCTGGGTGGGTTGATTGGTTGTTACTTGAATGAAATGTCCCCGTGGAATCCTGCTTGCCTTTTGTCATGGGAGCTTTTCCTTTCAGTACTTCAATACCCTAGAGAACAGCCTGGTGAATCTCTTCGTGCTCTTGACCACTTCAAAGTAAGTTCATGTCTTTCCAGCTCACTTTGTCCCCAAAGGAGTCCAACAGATCCAAGAGTTTATTTGCAGAAATGCCCTGTCTCCAGAGACAGAGGTTCCTTGAGTCAGCCTGCATGGCAGGAGCTGCTATTCCATTTTGGTTCAGGACACTCTGACCTCAGCTGCAGAGTTATCTCTGAGCAACTCAGACCACTTCATCACTGTGAGGGCACTAAGAGGAAACAGCTTTGTTAGGCCTTGTTGGTCCAAGAAGGGAAAGTTTCTGTTTGTGCTCCTTTGTCAGCCCACAGTTTGCTGTTGTCAAACAACTTCCTATTCCTCTGCTCCAGATCACCTATCTGCTAGGAAAGGAGGATAACAGCAGTGGCTAAATACTGATCTGCTGGCAGGGAGAGCTCTGAGGATTAGGAAATTAGCGGAGGACGGAATAAATCGTAGGTTGCAGCACACTTACACCGAGGCTGTGTAGCTGTAGCTGCTAAGTATTAATGTGCAACCCTTACCCATGCCTCAGTTCCTCTGCCCATTTGGCTTTTGGGATGTACAAGGAAACTGCTTCCCCTATGTATCTTTTTCTTTGCTCCTCCACGTTCCTATTGCTCGTTGCTAGGCACAAACTTGTGTCTCGTGAGCAAGCACAGGTTCTGCAGGATGTCCAGACCTGTGGCTGTGGGTTTGCAGTCACAGACAGACACACACACACACACGTGTCCTGTGCCTCTTGCCTTTGTATTTTTGGTCCTTAAACTTGTGCCATTTCTGGCTGCAGTTTCCCTGATGTGATGATGCCATCTTATGCCCGGAACCCCTGGTCCTGTGTCTTCTTCATCGTGTATCTCTCCATCGAGCTGTACTTCATCATGAACTTGGTGAGTCCCCTGATGAAGCACTTCACTTCTCTCTGCCTTGCTTGCAGCTCACTGCCCAGCAGAGTCTTTCCCGTTCCCAAGAGTGCTCTGTAATAATCCCAGCCCCTTTGGCAGAATACTTCTAGAAGTGGCAGCTCTGCTACAGAGAGAGAGAGAGAGAGAGGAGTCCTTTAATGTTTAACCACAAGGAACTGAGCTAAATCACAGGAAACAGAATGATCTGAAGATCTTTCAGCTTCTCTCACATTAATATCATGCTTGGAGTGACATACTCAGTTGCAGGAAATTTAGTGTCCTTTTCTGTCTTAATTATTGATCATAAAATGGCATTTTATTATCTGGGCTTGCCTGAAATACTGTGTAAATCACTTGGAAAAGGGGATGGAATTACTGAGTGTGGCAGGACTTGAAGAGTGCTGATAGCTGCAGCGTGGGAGCATGGTTGCTGTGCTGGCTGCACTTCTTGCAGCCCTAGGGCAGGGCCAAGACTATAGCTCAGGGGGGATGTCAGTGGTGGAGAAGAGCTTGCCAAAGGAGTTGAGGGATTTTGCAGTTTGAGTGATTTGATGCCTGCAGCAGGCTTGGATTTCACTGCTGCTGTCCCTAGGTGGAGGGTTAGCTTTGACACACATTTGTCAATGCTCCTGTGGAAGGGTTAGACCAGAGAGCAGCCCTCCAGAGCTGCTTTCCAGGGAGAGGTCAGGGCATTTTCACAAACCTTCTGACACTTTTCTGTTGGAGGTAGCAGGGGGCGTTTAGCCTTAGCTCTTAACACCACTACTGAGTGTTAGGAGGCCAGGAATACCCAGACCTCTTCCAAAAAGTGGCTCGGTGCAGTGTGCTCAGTGACCCTCCTGTGGGATCCTTGTGGCCAGGAGGCCCTCACCGACTCCATTCTGCCTCGGGCGGTGTAAATTCCTTAGCGCTTAGCAAATTCCATCTGCAGGCAATGCCTGCTTGCCTCTGGATGTTCCTGCTTGCTGGAGAAGCACTGGCTCAGATAGCTGCAGATGCAAACGTGGCTTTCTCTCCTCTCCTCTCTGCAGCTCCTGGCTGTTGTGTTTGACACTTTCAACGACATCGAGAAGAGGAAGTTCAAGTCCTTGCTGCTGCACAAGCGCACAGCCATACAGCATGCCTACCGCCTGCTGATCACCAAACAGGTACAGGGCTCTGCAGGGAGGCTGCCAGCAGCCTGGGCTGCAGCAGGAGGGGAGGTCAGCAATCTCTTCAGAGCACCAGTGGGCTGCGGTGCTTAAAGAGCGTGTTCCAAACCAGGTGATTGATGTCTGCTGACTGTAATCACACTCGCTGAAGGCTGCTGCGTTTTGTCTTCTTGTAACGTGTTCGGATCTCCTTCTGGAGAGAAACCCGAAGTAGTCTGAGCTTCAGCCCTGTGTGAGAGGATGGAAGGGCCTTGATAAAATGAGTGAGGTTTGTTGTGGAGTGCTTGCAATCACTGATTTTTCTCTGACTCAGTGTGGGTCACTGGAGGAATTGCTTCTCAAGCAGCAGTACTTGGAGAAGGGCTGGGTGGTACAAGAAAAGGTACAGTGCCCTCGCTAGGTACTGCCTAAATGGTGCAGAAAGAAGCCATTCACCCACAAACAGCTCTCTAGAGGAACACAGCACTTGGGGGAGTGGGTTGATTTCTTGCCTAACTTGTGGAGCAGCAAGAGAAAATAAGGCCCAGAAAGAACTTAAAACCCACTTGGAGTAGATTAGTTCATGTTCAGGGCACGTAGCTGATAGTCTTCAAAAGTGCCAGCAATGAGATGTGGTAGAGGCTGTCTGCTAACTTCCCAAGAAGAGTGGTTGAACTCTGGTGCTTGGGGTGTCTGGTTGGACAGTTTGCACACGATGAGACAGCAGGGAACAGCTCTGCATTTGCTGGAGGGAGCAGTCACCAGGAGAGCTTTCTGATCTCTGTGCTCTGGGATAAGCTCAGCATTTCGGAGCGGTAGCTTAGGCTACTTCGGGGCTTAGTTAATAATGGCAGCTTAGATAATGGAGAGATCCTGCTTCAAACAAATCCAGAGTGAGTGTCTCTGTGTGCTTCTGCACCATGCCACTGCTTGTGACAACATTCCCTTGTTTTCCAGAGGCCATCTGGAATTTCCTTCAAGCACTTCGAAGGGCTGCTGCGGTTTTACAAGCCTCGGATGTGTGCCAGGGAGAGATATCTCACCTTCAAAGCACTGAATCAGAGCAATACTCCTTTACTCAGGTAGGATGCTCTGATTGCTGCACTTAGAGCAGGGAGGCTGCCTCGCTCCCTGTTCGGCTGAGATGTGGGAATAAGGATTCTGCGGTTGAAAGGATTTGCCAGGGAAGCAGGGAGCTTGGAGGAGGGGTGGCCACCACGGGCCCTGAGGTTTTCCTTTGGAGGTGCTGGAGTTCCTGCGTGCCCTCTTGTGGATACAGCATTCTGCTGGCAGGCATCAGGCAGCTGCTGCTTCCCACCTCCCCTGCCAGAAGAGAGGAGGGGAAAATTGAGGGACAGCAGTAGAGCCTGCAAGGAGCATTTCCTCACCCCGTGCAGCCTCGCAGCTTAACAAGTTTTTGGGTTTTTCCAGCAGCTGGCTGCGTCCCCCAGGGCTTTGTTAATTAAAATCTGATTCTGCTGGTGCTTTCAGGACTGTCATCCTCTGTGTTATGAGGCAGAGAATTACCATTCTGGTGGGTGGGTGCAGCTAGCTGAAGCCAGCATGGAAGCAGAGGGAATTAGAGCAGGAGACCTTCTCTTCCTTTTCCTTTGTTCTGGCCACAGACAGGCTTGGAGAGAGTCTCCCATGAAATAGACACTGATGCTTCTCCTTAAAGTCGAGTGCCACAGAGAAGTGTGGAAAGTGACACAAGGAGAAAGACTGAGGTGGTTTGGTTTTTTAATTTAGGCACCTAATGGCACCAGGAAGAGTCTGCAAAGTTCAGCATCCTCACTCTCAGACACCTAAAGCTGTTAGTGGCCTGACCCTGAGCACCTAGACAGGCACTTGTGTTTTATGAGTTTCTTTGCTTTCGTGTCCTCTGCCAAATTTCATTGTTGCCTTGAAAAGCAAACGTACAAAGGTGTTAGAGAAGGACCCTGCAGGTAATTAAGACAGTCTAAGACCTCTTCCTGAAGAGCAGGACAATCTCTGTCCCTTGGAGCTTGCTGTCTGAGCCTCAGGTCTTTCCACTCAGCGGTAAAACTCTGGAGTTGAGTAAGGTCAGAGTTTGCTGTGGGAGCAGACAGGAGGTGGTTTTCGTACCCAGTAGTGGCCGTGGTCAGTCGGTAACCCTGGGCCAGATGGGGAAGAGGTCACTGTTGAGTTCTATCAGCTGTGGTTGCAGTTCTAATAAGGAGTTGATAACTTCCAGGGGCTCTCTGCTGCTGCTGCCTGACAAGGACAATTAAGGCTCTAATCAACTTCAAGGCTCTGATCAGATGCTTCTTTCTCTTTTGCAGTCTGAAGGACTTTTACAATTTCTATGAAGTTGTTGGCTTAAAATGGAAGGTAAGGACTGAGTGGCTGGAGGAGAGGGGAGTGTGTGTGGGAGGGAGCAGAAGAAGCCAGAGGGTGAGCAAGGCACAGAGGCAGTGTGAAAGAGGCAGATGGTGGGGATGGGGAGGGTCTCCCTCACTGCCTCTTTGTGCGGCTGTAGCTGACTGCTTCTGCTCCTGGCTGTTCCTCTTCCAGGCAAAACGCAGTCGTGAGCACTGGTTTGATGACCTCCCAAGGACAGCATTCCTTATTTTCAAAGGTAACAGGCAGTGCTTTCCTGACAGCATGTGTTCAGCTGACATCTTGAGTATTGTGTTCAGTTTTGGGCTCCCCAGTTGAAGAGGAACAGGGATCTGCTGGGGAGGGTCCAGCGGAGGGCTACGAGGATGATGAGGGGACTGGAGGGCATGGCTGATGAGGAGAGGCTGAGGGACCTGGGGCTGCTTAGTCTGGAGAAGAGAAGACTTAGAGGGATTGGATAAATGTTTATAAGTATCTGAGGGCTGCCAGGAGTGGGGGGACAGGCTCTGCTCACTGCTCCCTGGGATAGGACAAGGAGCCATGGATGTAAATTGCAGTGAAATAGGTTCTGCCTCAACACAAGGGGGGACTCCTTTACTGTGAGGGTCACAGAGCACTGGCACAGGCTTCCCAGTGAGGCTGTGGGGTCTCCTTCTGTGGAGCCTTTCCAGGCCTGTCTGGATGTGTTCCTCTGTGCTCTGTGTTAGATAGTATGGTCTTGCTCTGGCAGGGGAGTTGGAGTCGATGATCTCCTTGGGTCCCCTCCAACCCCTAGCATCCTGTGAGCCTGTGAACAGCATTTGTTCAAAGGGCAGGGACCTTCTTCTGTATCCCTGGTAAAGAGCTGAGGGCAGGCCAACTGACCAAGCCTCTGTGTGTGCAGAGTCTCCAAAGAAGATTCCTGTCCTGGAAACATTGCCTGTGCTCTTACCCAAACCTTCCCAAAAATGGGAGCCTTCTTGGCAGGGCCTCTATAGCAAACCAGGTTTTTTTTGCTCAGGAGGGCTGTGTTCCTGTTTCAGCACAGAGGTTAGGTGAGGATTAGGACTGCTGAATCCAGTAGAGTTTGTAGAGCTTCTCCATACCCCAGGCAGCAACTCCCAGCAGTGACTGTGGAGTGGGATTTGTATTTTCCTAAAAGCTGCCAGGCCTCCTGCTCCCAAGGTGTGGCTGCAGCACTCACACAGGTCGAGTGCAGCTGCTCAGGAAGGGCAGAGAGGTCTGAGATACCTATCAGTGTAACCTGAGCTGCAAGGGTGATTTCCCTCCCATGTCCCAGATCTGACTTCAGCGAGAACTTACCTGCAGTTCCTTTTTTCAGTGTTGTGTGCTAGTGAGAAACGCTGGCACCATCTCAGCCCAAACACAGAGCTGCCACACGAATCCTAGTGTCTCTGCTGGTGCACTCACCCCTCCCTGACAGCACCTGTGTCATTTCAGACACAGGCAGTGCTTCAGCAGCTGCATTTACCCCTGTCTGCACCACAGAACTAGTCCCCAAAGGGACAAAAAGGCATCTCAGGGGTTAAAGATGGTGAGTTCTAGAGAAAATGTCAGCTTGGTCCCAAGAAGTAAACATTGACAAGCTGCTGATCTGTTTAGCTTCTGTGCTGAGGATTGCTGATGAAAAATATCTGTAAGGAGAAGTTGGAGGACTCTGTGTGGGGTATGGAGGACTGCATAAACATTGTTCTGTCATCCTGTCCTTCATGCAGGCATCAACATCCTGGTGAAGTCCCGTGTGTTCCAGTACACCATGTGTAAGTAAAGGCACTCAGCTGCCTCTCTGCCTGGCTCTGCTGAGCTCTGTCTGCCAGCCCTCATGAGGCCTTAGCCTGGTGGGGCCTGGGCTTTGGTCAGAGCCATGGTTCAGGGACCACCTTGGCAGTTTGGCCAGAGAAGGAGGGAACTGCATACTGATAGCAAGCTCTGCCTCAGCCTGGCCTCACAGGTTTTGCTCTGTTGGGCTTCTGGAGAGGCTCATTGGAGCCCACTTCACACAGTATCACAGTATCACCAAGGTTGGAAGAGACCTCATAGATCTGTGAGGTCTCTTCCAACCCTGATGATACTGTGATCAAGTCCAACCCTTTACCACAAAGCTCAAGGCTAGAGCATGGCACCAAATGCCACATCCAGTCCTGCCTTGAACAGCTCCAGGGATGGCGACTCCACCACCTCCCTGGGCAGCCCATTCCAGTATCCACTTCATAACATTCTCCTGCTGGGAGCATCTGAGGGAATTAAAGTTGTCCAGGCTGGAGAAGAGGAAGCTGAGGGGAGACCTCATTGCCCTCTACAACTACCTAAAGGGAGGTTGGAGTGAGGAGGGGGCAGCCTCTTCTCCTTAGTGGCAAAGAACGAGAGCAGAGGAAATGGTTTCAAACTGTGCCAAGGGAGGTTCAGGCTGGATCTCAGGAAATACTTCTTCACTGGCAGTGTTCTCAAACATTGGAATGCTCTGCCCAGAGCAGTGCTGGAGTCACCATCCCTGGGGGGGTTTCTAGGGGCAAGTGGACCTGACTTAGGGATGTGGTTTAGTGTTGACCCTTCAGTGCTGGGGCAAGAGTTGGCCTGGATGATCTCGGAGGTCTCTTTCAAACGGATCACACAAAATCACAGCATGTCAGGGGTTGGATGTTTTCTGCTTCCCTGTGATACTGCTGGGTCTGATTCTCTAGGAGTCAGCTCATTCCATTTGGGTGTGTTGAGGGTTAGCTTTCAGGGATGCTGGGTAAGGAACCACCTTGCCAGTCAACCACCTTCTTCTGTGTGCACTTGAGAGGGTGGAGGCGTTCTCATTACTGGAGGATTGCTTGGCAACTGTGCTGCCCATGAGAATGGTTCTGTGCTTCTCTAGAGGACAAAGAGTACTTGCTTGTGGTGCTGCTTGCTGCTTTCTAAACAGTCTGTTCCCACTCAGGAATTTGGAGGGGATTTGAATGTTGGTGGAGAAAGTTTTTGTGAATTGGGGTGCTAAACTAATGAGGTTGGAGTGAAGCAGAGTGAGAGGGTCTGAGTGCTGAGAAGTCCTGCACCTTCAGTTCTCAGGATCTGGATGTTGGGGAGGAGTGATGGAACCCAATCTGGCAGGTCTTTGTCCTGTAGAGTGGTTCTCTTGAGGTCTGGCTGCTGTATTAGTGAGAAGCTGACACAGGCAGGTAATGACATGGCAGAATGTAAGGTAATTATGAGTGGAAGTGGTTGAGCATGTTGCAAATCATTGTTTGGGTTTAGTTTGCTTTGAAGTGTGATGGTTTGGGTGTTACCTGCCCACTCCCCCACCCTGACTCCTCTGAAATCACTCAGAGTGGACTCAGCAGGCTGGAAGTTAAGGAATGAAGCTTTATGATTACAGTTCAGCACATGATACAAGCAGATATTTACAACAGACACAGCTATGAGCAGAAATAGACAAGTTAAAGGTAATACAGAAACACAGCAGCCCTCCCAGAAACCTGAGTCCCCAGGAGGGGCTCCCAGCTACCCTTCCACCTTCTTTCCCCCCTTCTGCCTTACTCCAGAGTATACCTTACATGCAAGGTGAGTTTGGAGGATCAGCAAGGGAGGTTAGAAGCAGAAGGATTAGTTACACAGAAGCAGCCAGGGAGAAACACAGGCACTGACAGAGACCTCCACACACTGACTCTCCTGCTCTGTCCTGTCTGTGTTTGTGTCCTTGTTTTTATACCTCTCAGCAGGCCTGTGAGTGCAGTAGCCATCACCACTGTTTCCTTTTCACAGCCTATCATCTCATTTTTCTCACTAAGCTATTCCATTTAGCCTCTAACTACCACATAAGGATAGAATCATAGAGGTGTTTGGGTTGGAAAAGCTCTCTAAGATCATCCAGCCCAACCATCAACCCAGCACCAGCATGGCCATCAAACCATGCCCCAAGGTGCCATGGCCACATCTTTCTTGAACACCTCCAAGGATGGGGACTCCACCACCTCCCTGGGCAGCCTGTTCCAAGGTACTGCATCTGTTGAAAGCCTGGGAGAAGCCAGGGTAGAAGAGACTCTCCCAGGTTAAGAGTTCAGTTTGCTCGCTGGCTGGAGGTGCTGGCCCTGCCACTTGTCCTGTGTTATGCTCTCTTTAGTAGCCTGGGAAGTGGATGTCCCCTGCTCCAGGAGTGACTTTGCTATGGGTTTTTAACTTTCTTTTCCAGACACTGTGGTGGCTGTGAATGGAATTTGGATTCTTGTTGAAACCTTCATGCTGCAAGGTAGGAAACCTCCCAGCTTGTTTCTTGGCTGTGATGCTGGGGGATTGGAAAAATGAAAGGCTAGGGGGAAAATAATCTTCTTGTGTCTTGCAGGAGGGAATTTCTTCTCCAGAAATGTCCCATGGAGCTACATAGTCTTCCTTACAAGTAAGCTGATGCCTCCCAACAGAGCTGTGCCATTTCATAAGGAGCTGGGAGGGCAACAGACAGCTCTGTTCCTGAAGGATTATTCAGTTTGAAGTTAAAACTTAGCCACAGGTGTACAGGCTGCAGCTGGGCCTGGCAGGGCCTGGCAGCATCCCCGTGGATCCATGTGAACACTGCTGCCTGTGCCACTACAGTTCAGGGAGCTTCATAACTCTAGAGCAGCACTTGTGAAAGCTGCTGTGTGGCTCTAAAGCTGGCTTCAGCCCCGAGGGCAGAGCAGCCTCCTTTGGTAGGCACAGCATGCAGGGCAATAAGCTCCTCTGGACCTGTGCTGGCTCTCTGTGGAGGTGTTCCTGTCATCATAGACCAGGATCATGGAATCAGTCAGGGCTGGAAGGGACCACAAGGACCATCCAGGTCCAACCCCCCTGCCAGGGGCAGGGACATCCTACCCTAGAGCAGGCTGCCCATAGCCTCATCCAGCCTGGCCTTAAACACCTCCAGGGATGAGGCTTCAACCACCTCCCTGGGCAACCCATTCCAGGCTCTCACCACTCTCATGCTCAACAACTTCCTCCTCATGTCCAGTCAGAGTCCTCTTGGTGCTGCCAGGACAGAAGGTGAAAGCAGATGGCTTTGCTTTGAAAGGATCTGTCCCTGCAGATCAAGGCTAGGCTGTGGGATGTGGATGTGTTCTCCTGAGATGGAAGAAAATAATCAGGCAGGGCTGAACTCCCACACCACTTTCTGGCCTTTCCTACAGGAGTTTGTGCTCAGCATTTAGAGTGTGAGAGCCACCTGAGTGTTCTCTGGACTGCTCTGGAGAGAAACCACCACGAGCAGTGGGTAACTTGGAGGGAAAATGTCGCTCTGGCATCTAACTGAGATTAAGAGGGGTGGATGAGGGTCTTTTAAGCCTGTGTTCAGAAGTCTCTTTGGGAGCAAGTCTCTGCTGCTGATTTCTGACTCTGGCTGCCACCTTCTTTCACAGTCTATGGTGTGGAGCTGCTCCTGAAGTCAACTGGACTGGGGCCTGTCGAGTACCTGTCCTCGGGCTGGAATCTGTAAGTGTGCACCGGTGGTTTGGAGGGAGAGGTGGTGAGAACTGTTGGGTTAGGAGGAGCAGCTTCTGAGCTCTTAGGCCTGCAGACAAGGCCACCAGCAGGCTGTTGTGATTCTTCTGCCCTTGGCCTTGTCAGGCTGGAGCAGCACCAAGTTAGCTCTTCTCTGCTGAAACGTCGGAGAGAAATCCCAGAATGGGCTGGATTGGAAGGGACCTCCAAAGCTCCTCCAGTCCAACCCCCTCTGTAGTCAGCACTAGATCAGGTTGCCCACAGCCCTGTCAAACCTCACCTTCAATGCCTCCAGGGATGAGGCCTCAACTACCTCCTTGAACAACCTTTTCCAGTGTTCCACCATCCTCATGATGCAGAACTTGTTCCTAACATCTAATCCAAACCTACTCTTCTCTAGTTTGAAGCCATTGCCCCTCATTCCATCTCTGCAGGCCTTTGTAAACGTGCCTCTTGTTTGATTTCATTCTTTCCTCTCCAGCTTTGACTTCTCAGTCACCCTGTTTGCATTTTTGGGGCTGATGGCACTGGCATTTAACATGGAGCCCTTCTACTTCATCGTGGTCTTGCGCCCACTTCAGCTGCTGAGGTGAGATGGGAAGGCTTGGCGAGGGGGTGGGGGGTGGTAAAGAGAGCAGGTGGGGCAGTAAAACATCCAAGGCTTGTTTTCCATCAATCCAGTTGGGAAGTGAGCTCCTTAGCAGGAGAGGGCAAGGATTGCTCTGTGGGTACACGACCATGGCAAAGAGGAGTTGTGTGGGGTAATGAGATTAGGCAGAGTTATCAAAATGAATGATAACACAAAACTTGGGCTGGGAGATGAAACCCTGTGCTTTGCAGCTTAAGCTGATCTCTAATAGAGATCAAGGGATTTACCAGGGGCAGATTATCCTGTGTCTGCCTTCGTGGGGTTCTTCCACCTCCTCTAAATTGTCTGCTGCTGTTCAGAGAAAAGCTCTTCCTGTCAGGGTGAGACAGCCTGAGCCAGTTGCATCATTTCCATTGAATTGCCAGAAATTACAGTTTTCAAAGGATGCTGCTTTCTAGGGTGAAGCCCAACCCTGCTCCAAGTGCAGCTCACACTTTAAACGAGACTGCAGCCTGTAACCTCTCTGCAGCTCAGTGAGATGGCTCTGATTAACCCTCTCATTTCCAGGCTGTTCCAGAGAACACCTCGAGAGCCACAAGGGTGGGGGAATGGCAGCTGAGGCAAAGTGCTGTTTTGTTACAAACAAGTTAATGTAGTTGAGCTCTGCAGTGAGGATTTAAAGAACACTCTATGACACTCGAGGGAACTATGGGGGGGGGCAAAAAGAACATTTTCCTCTGCTGCTCCCCTGCCAAAGCCTATGTCTGGCAGCTGTGTTGCTCTGTAAAGGCTGGTGGAGTTGCCAAATCTTCAATTAGTGGGCACAATGTGGTTTTCTTTCATCAGATGTTATTGGGTCGTGGGGGAAACACAGAGAAGCTTCTTTCTGAGGGAAGAAGGAAGGAATTCTGGCCCTGTGCACAGGACTAGTTGAAGTTCTTATCACTTTGATGGCTTTTTGAATAGCTGTTTGTGCATCCTGCTTAAAAAAAGAGAGACCTCTCCTAGAGATCCTCTAAACAACAGAAATTGTCACAACCATTCACATGGGACAGCAGGAGATTGTTAGGTGAGCTGAGAATACTTGGGCAAGAGCAGATCCTGTGAGTTTGGTGGCAAGATTGAGCTTACTGCATTGAGCTGGAAGCTGCAGAGACCTGTGATACTCTGCTTCCTCTGGGACCTACAGAGACCTGTGACACTGCTTCCTCTGGGAGCTACTGAGACCTGTGACACTGCTTCCTCTGGGAGCTACAGAGACCTGTGACACTGCTTCCTCTGGGACCTACAGAGACCTGTGACACTGCTTCCACTGGGAGCTACAGAGACCTGTGACACTGCTTCCTCTGGGAGCTACTGAGACCTGTGATACTGCTTCCTCTGGGAGCTACAGAGACCTGTGACACTGCTTCCTCTGGGAGCTACAGAGACCTGTGATACTGCTTCCTCTGGGAGCTACAGAGACCTGTGACACTGCTTCCTCTGGGAGCTACTGAGACCTGTGATACTGCTTCCACTGGGAGCTACAGAGACCTGTGACACTGCTTCCTCTGGGAGCTACAGAGACCTGTGATACTGCTTCCTCTGGGAGCTACAGAGACCTGTGACACTGCTTCCACTGGGAGCTACAGAGACCTGTGACACTGCTTCCTCTGGGAGCTACAGAGACCTGTGACACTGCTTCCACTGGGAGCTACAGAGACCTGTGACACTGCTTCCTCTGGGAGCTACTGAGACCTGTGATACTGCTTCCTCTGGGAGCTACTGAGACCTGTGACACTGCTTCCACTGGGAGCTACAGAGACCTGTGACACTGCTTCCTCTGGGAGCTACAGAGACCTGTGACACTGCTTCCACTGGGAGCTACAGAGACCTGTGACACTGCTTCCACTGGGAGCTGCAGAGACCTGTGATACTCTGCTTCCTCTGGGAGCTACAGAGACCTGTGACACTGCTTCCTCTGGGAGCTACAGAGACCTGTGACACTGCTTCCTCTGGGAGCTACAGAGACCTGTGACACTGCTTCCTCTGGGAGCTACAGAGACCTGTGACACTGCTTCCAGCTGGGATGTAGAGGGGCCTGAGCTTCTCCATCTCCCCCAGCCCCAGCAAAGTGGCAGTGTGTAGGTAACTGCTGCCTTCTCCTTTCAGGCTGTTCAAGTTGAAGAAGCGCTACAGAAATGTTCTGGACACCATGTTTGAGTTGTTCCCCCGGATGGCCAGGTACTAACAGCTGCTCTTGGAGTGATGGTGGGGAGGAGAGAGGGAAGGCTTGAGTGCTGGGGTCAGGACAGGGACCTGTCAAACCTGTTGAAGGTGTTTACTCTCTGATCTGTCAATAGATTGATTTTGATTTTGAGCTGTTAACCTTCCCATTTCTCAGAGCAGTCTGTGATAAGCAACACTCCAGTACCCCCTGGACCTCCTCTTGCTTTTGTGTCAGTAAAACAACTAAGAGTTGATGCTTGTGTGATTTGTTTTCCTCCTCCTTCATCCCAGCTTTTGGGTGAGAGGGGAGGCTCATTTGGGAGTAACATTGCCATGACTATACTCAGCCCAAGATGCTTCTCTGTCCTTAGTACAACCCCAGAGTTTTCTCTGTCCTCAGTACAGACACTCAAGAACATTGTTGCAAAATGGTTTGGGTTTGAGTGAGGCATCCTCAGACCTTGTTCCCCTGAAGGAGGCCTGAGCAGAGCCTGTTAGCTACAGCCCTGTTCTTGGCACAGTCCCTGCACCCAAGGACATGGAGAGGGCAGGAACAGTGTGTGTTATTCTCTATTAAAGAAACTGGGGAGAGACATTTGTTTACCAGATAAAGACAGGCTGGGAGAGAATCCAGGCTGCTTTTACAGTTCCCTCTTCAGAGAGTAGCCAGCTCCTTGTCCAAGGTCTTTTTGAATGAGAGCAGGCACAGAACTGCAGAGCCACAGTGGCAGGGAGGGTGGTCTGGGGGTCTCAGTGCTGCTTCCTACCCTTTGGAAATACCTTCCAGAGCAACCAACCCCTGGCTTTGTCCTTCCCTGCCTTAGCAACTCTTCACTAGCTCAATACTCTTTCTGGTTTTGCCTCCAGCCTGGGTTTAACCCTACTGATCTTCTACTACTGCTTCGCCATTGTGGGCATGGAGTTCTTTGCTGGTGTGGTCTACCCCAACTGCTGCAAGTGAGTACCACAGATCCACTCCCCCTGCAGTGCTTTTGGTGCACAGCCAGTAGCAGTGAGCTCTGGCAGCTCTACCTCCCCTTGAAGAAGGGGCCAGAGAGTGGATCTGGATGGGGTTTTGTCTCTGACTGTGGATATCTAGGAGGCAAGAGGGGCAGGAATGGCTTCTGCCTTGGGGAAGGGAAAGATTTCTGTGGCAGGGTTGGTTTGGTTCAGTGAGCTTGGCTCAGGTAGCTGCACTGGGAGGTCTTCATGGTAGCACAGCTGGAAACTCCTGAAACATCTGCTCTGGAGTGAAATTGGGGTTGTTATCTTTTTATGCCAGAGATGCTTGGCCAGATGTGTTCTGTATTCAGAGCTCACTTAGTACCAAGTCTTGGAAGCTAAGCTGTCCCTTTTTATCCTAAACAATGGCAGACCACTTGGAAATGCTAAGCTTTAAGGGTGTGAGCCAAGGAGCCTAACTCAAACACTCAATTCCTCTGGTGTAATATTTGCTGAGTGGTTGGAAAGACTCCCATGTTCTCCCTGGGCTTCTGCTGAGCTGAGGAGGAGAGAGGTGTTCTTTCAGAGAGAAAGTCAAGTGTTAGCCAAGAGGTAGAAACTGCCACCCTGCTCACCACCTTCTAAATGTTTTGGTGACTAAACCCCTTGAGGTGTTCCTTGGTTTTCCAGTTCTCAGCCTTTGTCCTGCTTTCTCCACCCAGCACGAGCACGGTGGCAGATGCCTACCGCTGGCTGAATCACACAGTTGGCAACAAGACAGTTGTGGAAGAAGGTTATTACTATCTCAACAACTTTGACAACATCTTGAACAGCTTTGGTAAGGGCAGGTTTGTCCCTCTGGTGGGGTGGTAGGACTGTAATGCTTGTGTAAAGCCTGGGACTCTCCCATGGGGTCACAGCAATAGACCTCAGACGCTCAGCATCCTGCTCCTTCTGTGTGGAGAGCTCCAGCTGATCGTGCCCTCACTGCTCTGCAGGGTGAGCAGCTGTCTCTTAAAAGCCAGCCTGAAGCTTTTAAGCAGATCTCTGCTGTCAAACAGCACAGTTTCATGTTGTTCATTCTGGAAGAAAGCATGCAAATGGGAGTGACCCACAAGGTTTTCCATAAGGTGGGTTTGGGCTGAGAAGTTAGATCGTGTTGAGTTGGAAGGGGACCCACAGGAAGGCTGAGGAGGGACAGCTCAGAAAAGCTTGGGGTGATAGGCTGAGGGGCAGTGGTTTGAAACTGGAGCAGGGCAGATTTAGGTTGAACATCAGGAGAAAGTTCACAATGAGAGTGGTGAAATGCTGGTACAGGTTGCCCTGGGATGTGGTTGAAGCCCAATCCCTGGAGACATTCCAGATCAGACTTGATGTGACCCGAGGCAGCCTCATCTAGCTAGAGGTGTCCCTGCTGCCTGCAGGGGGCTTGGATGAGATGGCCTTTGGGAGTCCCTTGCAACCCACTGCAATCTGTGAATCTGACTGGTGATCAGACCAAGCTTCCAGATAAGTCTAAGGAGAGCTTTAAGTCACTTCCCCTCCAAAGAACCATCAGAGATGCTAACACATTTCTTTAAAGCTGCTGATGGGGAACGGTTTGAATGCCTTGATAACTCTCCATGATGTTTGATTAGTGTGTGAGTAGATATGCTTCTCTCCTGGAGATGTCAGAGGTCTCCATGCTCTCACAGATCATAGAATTGTCAGGGCTGGAGGGCACCTCAAGGGTCATCCAGTTCCAACCCCCCTTCCATGGGCAGGGACACTTCACACTAGAGCAGGTTGCTCAGAGCCTCATCCAGCCTGGCCTTAAAGACCTCCAGGGATGAGGCTTCCACCACCTCCCTGGGCAACTTGTTCCAGGCTCTCACCACCCTCATGCTGAAGAACTTCCTCCTAACATCCAGTTTGAATCCCCTCAGCTCCAGCTTTGCTCCATTCCCCCCCCAGTCCTATCACTACCTGACAGCCTAAGAAGTCCCTCCCCAGCTTTCTTGTAGGCCACTTCAGATTCTGGAAGGCCACAAGAAGGTGTCCTTGGAGCCTTCTCCAGGCCAAACAGCCCCAACTCCCTCGTGGAAAGAGCCAGGTGTGATACTCTTTTAAGGAGCACAGATTAAGCCACGACCCTGTGGGTCTAAGCCCTTTGTTTGAAGTAATCTGCATTCTGTCTCCAGCTCTGCTGGCTGTGTGGTGGTGGTGTTGGTGAGCCAAGTGCTTTGGCCAAGAGTCACTCTAAAGTAGGTCAGGCTGGATAAAGCAATTGTCTGTTTTCTTTTCTCACACTCCTGTACAGTCACCCTGTTTGAGCTGACAGTTGTCAATGACTGGTACATCATCATGGTGAGTAAACCTCCCTCCCTCCTGTGTACAGACAGCACAGGCTCCTTACTGGTTGGACTGGGCCTTCCATGCCACCACTTTCCTCCCCTGGTGACCAGAGATGGGCTCAGCATTGTTTCTTGTTGCCAGGCATCTTTTGGTGCTGCCAGTTGGGTGGCATTTGCCTCTGGCATGCTGCTGGACATGTTGGGTGGCATTTGACCTCTGGCATGCTGCTGGGCTTGTTTTCTGCTGCACCTTGACCAGCTTTTAGGCCATGTTTCACAGCCTGGGTGAATGAAGTCACTCTGTATTCTGGTTGGTCACCCTCCTGTCCAGGCTGTGTTCCCACAGCAGTGATAGCTCTCACAGCCACTAGCTTTGCATGTTGTGTGTGTTTGCAGATAGGAGCCTCCCTCTTTATCTTGTGAGGCAGATCAGCTGCAAGGACCAGCTGGGGCCTTGAGCCACCAGGCAGGCAGTCCCTGGGGCTGACTGTGGAGCCATGAGTGATAGTGTTCGTGCCACTCCGTGTCTGCTGGCAAGCAGTCAGCAGCAGAACCTCCCTTCTTCTGTGCACTGCTGACTTCTTCCTCTCCTCTTTAGGAAGGGGTGACATCCCAAACCACTCACTGGAGCCGTCTTTACTTCATGATCTTCTATATTGTGACCATGGTAGGTTTCTGGATGTGCTCTGCTCACCAAATAGCAGGGGGAGGAGAGGAGGCAGCTTTTGCCATCTTCCAGAGGCAGCTTCCATCCCCAAGTGAGGACAACTTAGCTCTTCTGCATGAGCACCTTCCAGAAACAGGTGTGAATCCACCTCACTTGCAGAAGGTTGAATTTGTGAGCACTGACAAAGCCAAAAGTGCACAAATCTGGGCCTGGGGTAAGCACAAAGGCAGCCTAAGAGTTTTCTTCTGCCCCGTTGTGGGTGAGCGTTGAGAGGCAGGTGGGCGACATGGGCATCTCTGCCATGAAGGAGCAGGGCAGCATAGAGCTGGAGCAGAGATGAAATGCTCAAATCTCATTGAAATGGGCTGAGAGAATCCCCCAGCAGCAGCAGCCTGCTGAGCTCCTCTGTTGCTGTCCTCTCCCAGGTGGTGATGACAATCATTGTGGCTTTTATTCTGGACGCTTTCGTCTTCCGCATGAACTACACTCGGAAGAATCAAGACTCAGAAGGTCAGAACTGACAACTGCTTGACCTGCAATGCTGTGTCTCCTCTCCTTGGGGTCTTTTTGTCTGCAGGAGAGAATGGCTTTGGCCAGCAGTGAGCAGATGCTGGCTTTTTTTCTCCCTTTGCCTGACTTCCTAAGCTCATTCTCTTGCTTCTGGGTGATATTTCTGTCTGGCCTTTCTGCTCTGCTTCTCAGCTCTCCCCCAGCACTGCCCAAAAACTGTGTGTGTGGTGAGGGGCCTCTATCTTGTGTGTGACTTCCTAAGCTCATTCTCTTGCTTCTGGGTGATATTTCTGTCTGGCCTTTCTGCTCTGCTCCTCAGCTTTCCCCCAGCACAGCCCAAAAACTGTGTGTGTGGTGAGGGGCCCCTATCTTGTGTGTGACTTCCTAAGCTCATTCTCTTGCATTTGGATGATATTTCTGTCTGGCCTTTCTGCTCTGCTCCTCAGCTCTCCCCCAGCACAGCCCAAAAACTGTGTGTGTGGTGAAGGGCTTCTGTCTTGTATGTGTGTCCATGTAAACTTCCAGTTGCTTCAACCAATTTCTTTGGAGGTAGGAAGTCCACACACATTTCATGACAGAAATCTAGGAGACCTCCCACCAAGGATGCAGCAAAGCCCAGCAAAAGCCCTTACAGGAAGGGAAGACTTTTCTTCTAAACTCTCTCACTTCTCCCATACTCACTGGCACCAGGACATGTCTCCAGGCACCAAAATGCTGATCTTAGTAATTCTTCACACTTGCTTGCAGGAAGGAGCTCTGGCTACTGAGGGAACTGGGGAGAAAAGGAGGCTGAGGGGAGACCTTCTGGCTCTCTACAGCTGCTTGAAGAGAGGTTGCAGGGAGATGGGGTTGGTCTCATCTCCCTGGCATCAGGTGACAGAAGGAGAGGAAATGGCCTGAAATTGTGCCAGGGGAGGGTTAGGTTGGAGATGAGGAAACATTTCTTTGCTGCAAGAGTGGTCAAGGATTGGAACAGGCTGCCCAGGGAGGTGGTGGAGTCCCCATCCCTGGAAGTGTTCAGGAAATGTTTGCCCATGGCACTTTGGGCCATGGTTTAGTGGCCATGGTGGTGTTGGGCTGATGGTTGGACTGGATGATCTTAGAGGGCTTTTCCAAGCCAAACTCCTCTGTGATCCTATGGTTCTGTACCACATTTCTACACTTTCTGCCAGAGAATCTCTCCTGCAGCACCATGACGAAGGCCCCAGCCATGGGAGTAACTTTGCCCAGCCCTTCTTTAGGTGCCAGAAATCAAATCAGCATGGCAGAAGTTGTTAAACACAGAAACACTTTTCATGGTGAGCCCTGCTGCAGCCAGTCTGAAGGGTGCACAAAGGACACCTGTTGGCACTGAGCTCCTGAGCTGTGCAAGGCAGCTGAAGGTCAGCAGGCAGCAGTTCCTTTCTCTTGGGTTGTTTGCTTCACTGGTTGATTTACAGGGAAGGAAAAACAGCCACAAGGGGTTTGGTTTTTAAATTCCTGAGGAGCCTGTTGCTTTAAAAAGCTGAGATGCTTGCTAGCCTCACACACCAGTTGACCTCTTCCTGCCTTGCTGGAGGGCAAGGACACGTTCTAGTCACAAAAGTAGTTACAGAGTGTGCCTGGCATCTGGCTTGGCCCTGTATGCTCTTGAGCTTTGCCTTCCAGGATGAGCATAGCAGCTGATGAAGTAATGTTCATCTTGGGGACTCTTTGGGTGTCTTTTTCCACCTCTTTCTTTTTCTTGCCTCTCCAGAAGACAATGGCATTGTGCTGGAGAAGGAGATCTCCAAGGAGGAAGTGATGGGCATCATTGAGCTGTACAAGCGGAGCTCAGCTGCCGTCGAAATCGCTCAGCTGCAGAAGATGGTTTTGCAGATGGACAAGTATGGGGTAAGGAGAAACACTGCAAGTTCTCAGCTTTGGTGCAGGAAGGCCTGCCAGGGCCACCATTGTCTCTTTGCTGTCTTAAGAGAGGTGTCTTTGTTGTGCATAAACTCATGGAATGGTTTGGGTTGAAAGAGACCTTAAAGACCGTCCAGTTTCAATCCCCCTGCCATGGGCAGGGACACCTCACACAAGATCAGCCTGATCTTGAACACCTCCATGGAAGGTGTTCACAACCTCCCTGAGCAACCTGTTCCAGTGTCTCACTACCCTCACTGGAAAGAATCTCTCTAGTGTTGAGAGCTGAGCTACTGGAGGGACTCTGCAGCATTGACACAGCTGAATTTCCCCTGCACTCTGAAAAGCCTTGACAAAGGCTAATGGCTGCTGCTTGCAAACTTCACTTAGAGCTGCCCTGGTCCAGTACTGACTGGAAAAAGAAGAAAAGTCTGTTTACTTTTTGCCATCATACACTTAGCCTTGGACAGCCCTGAGCATGATGCAGCAGTCGGATGGTATCGATTCCACACGCCAGGCTTCCTTTCTCCACAGCACTGCTTGCATTTCCACTCTAAAACAGGATGGGCAATTGGAAAAATGAGCTGAGCTGGGTAACTGCTCTTGTCCCAGAACTGTTGTCTCATGCATCTGGGAAGAACTTAAGTGGCTGTGTTAATAATAGCCTTTATATTTGTGTCTCATCACTCCAAAGTGCCCGGGCTGCAGTCTCTTAGGTGACCTTGCTTTGCTTTGCTCGGCTTGGTAGTGCAAGCTCTTGCTCACACAGGATCCAGAGCAGCAGTAGTGGTCAGCAGCAGCTTTTGAGGCAATAAACCTACACAGGAAGCTGTCCTCAGCCTTGCAGTGGGTACAAAATGATGAGGCCAGCCTGAGGTTTCTTTTGCTTCTCAATCCTGTTCGTGTAACTCCTGCAATCAGAGAGTAACTCAGAGTTCAGCTCTCCTCCTGCACGATTTAAGAAGTCCAGCCCCGTGGGGTAGATGCTGTGGTCTGGGCAAAGGGGTCTGCAATTGTTGCCAGATCTTATGTGGAAGCTTGGGTTGGAGCCTTGTTGCAGGCACTGATGTTATGTTCATCCAAGTAAATTAAGCAGCCCTGACAGCTGCATCTGTCCAAGCTGTGGGTCCCTCAGCAGTCCTTGTGTCTCTGCTCAGTGGGACTCAGCAGCCTGCAGCAGCTGCCAGCGTTTCTTTAGGTGATGTGCACCCCAAAATGACAACAGAAAGAGCCCAAGGCAGCCTAAGCTCATCTCTGGGTGATGGCTGTCCACAGGGAGGCTGCCTGAAGCTCAGGGGCTGATCCTGTGAGCTGATGAATGTCTTTTGTTTGTTCGATCTTCCTTCCCCAACCCTTCAGCAACTCTCCTCAGTATTTCTGGGACGCAGATCAAGGACCAAGAGTGATTTGAGCATGAAGATGTATGAGGAGGAGATACAGGTATGTGGGCCTGAGCTGGACACAGCAACAAGCCTGTGGTGAGCAGACCATTACCTAGAATAACAAACCACCCTTTAGTCACTGGAGGGCCCAGGTAGGCTCTGAGAGGAGGGTGGGCAGTAGGTGAAGCTTGCTTTAGCTTAGAGAGTCACAGAATCAGTTTTAAGTCCAACCATTAACCCAGCACCACTAAACCATGGCCCTCAGCACCACATCTCCATGGCTTTGAAACCCCTCCCAGATGGGGCTCTACCACTGCCCTGAGCAGCCTGTTCCAGGTCTTGACAACTCTTCTGGGAGAATGGGTTTTCCCCAAACCTCTCCTTGGCAGAACTTGAGGCCATTTTCCTTTGTCTTACCACTCGGTACTTGGGAAACCAGACTGACCTCCACCTGGCTCCAACCTCCTTTTAGGGAGTTGTAGAAAGGGAGAAGGTCTCCCCTCAGCCTCTTCTTCTCCAGGCTGAACAACTTCAGTTCCCCCAGTTGCCCCCACGAGACTTGTTCTGCAGGCCTTTCATCAGCTTCACTGCTCTTACAGAACCAGAGAATGGCTTAGGTTGGAAGAGACCTCAAAGACCATCCAGTTCCAACCCCCTGCCACAGGCTGGGACACCTCCCACTAGGACAGATTGCTCAGGGCCTCATCCAACCTGGCCTTGAACACCTCCAGGGAAGGAGCAGCCACAACCTCCCTTGGCAACCTGTGTCAGTGTCTCACCACCCTCACTGCAAAGAACCCTTTCCTAACATCCACTTTCAATCTCCCCTCTGCCACTTCAAACCCATTCCTCCTCCTCCTGTCATACAAGACCTTGTCAATAGTCCCTCCCCAGCCCTCCTGCAGCCCCCTTCAGATCCTGGAAGGCCACTCCAAGGTCTCCTCCAAGCCTTCTCTTCTCCAGATTGCAGAGCCCAAACTCTTGTAGCCTGTCCTCACAGCAGAGCTGCTGCAGCCCTCTGAGCATCTTCATGGCCTCCTCTGGACTGGCTCAAACAGTTCCATGTCCTGCTTGTGCTGTGGGCTGCAGAGCTGCACACAGGACTGCAGGTGGGGTCTGATGAGAGCAGAGCCAAGGGGCAGAATCCCCTCCCTTGCCCTGCTGCCCACACTGCTCTTGCTGCAGCCCAGCACAGGGTTGCTGTCTGGGCTGCACTCACACTGCAGGCTCCTGTTGAGCTTTTCATCAACCTAGACCCCCAGGTCCTCTTCTTTGGACCTGCTCTGGCACCTCAGTGTCCTTCTTGTGAGGGGCCTGAAACTGAGCACAGTACTCACAGTGCAGACTTAGCAGTGCCAAGCAGAGGGGGAGGACTCTAGGGAAGGCCCTAGACCTGCTGGCCATGCTGTTTCTGATACAAGCCAGGATACTGTTGGCCTTCTTGGTCATCTGGGCACAGGACTTCATCCATTCTGGCACTGAGGGACTTTCTTAAGGCACAGAGCATGTCAGAGCCACCCCAGTGTGTGCAGGTGCCCAGCTGCAGGCACTGCAGCTCACCCCAGCTCAGCTCCCCAGGGTGGCCCCGTGTGCTGGGGCTGGGAGCACAGCCCTGCTGGTGCATTCCTGGGGCTGCTGAGCACCGATTCCTTAAGCCACTGGAATGTGACTGTGTTTGAGCTTGGGTGTGTCTGTTTGGCACAGAAAACGTTCCCAGGCAGTGCTGCCTGGATTGCCATCGGAACAGCAGGTTAGCCCCCAGCAAACACTGCTGCAGATGCTTCTTTGGGGCTTTCCTGTTAGTGTCCTTCCAGGTCAGGAGCTTTAGGCCATAGTCAGTGTAGTGCCTGCCATACCTTCACCTCCTTCAGGTCATGGCACCAAAGGAATTCACCTTGTCACCATCTGAATCCTCTCTTTTGTCCCGTGGGCAGCTGCTTTGGGGATGAGCCTTCAGCCCTCTCCAGCAAGAATAAAAGAGTTACTTCCCTTGGAGCTGGGTGGAAATCTGCAGAGAGGTTCCTGCCTGTTCAACTTGGTCTGTGCTTCAGGAGTTCCCAGAGTGGGGAGCAACTCTGCAAATCCCAAACATCACAGGAACACCCTAGATGTTCAGGGAGAGCATCGTGAGGGAGGGATGTTTCCTTGCCTGTGGCCTCAAGTTGTGCCAGCGCAGGTTCAGGTTGGATATTAGGAAATAATTCCTCACAGGAAGGGTTCTCAGGCACTGGAAAAGGCTACCCAGGGAGGTGGTGGAGTTTCCATCCCTGGAGGTATTTAAAAGACACATGGATGTGATGCTGGTTCTTGTTGGTGGTGGTTTGTCAGCAGTGGTGAAATTGTGAACTCTAGGCCAAGTGGCTGGACTTGATCTCAGAGATCTCTTCCAACCTCAACAGTTGTCTGGTTCTGTGGTTTGTGAGTTCAGGCAGCTGTAGCTGAGCCATCACTGGTGCCTCTTGCTTGGCCTGTGGGTGGGAAGGTCTCATTGTGGAGAGGCTGCTGCTGGGCTCTTCTCACAGGTAACTGGGGACAGAACAAGGGGGAATGGCCTCAGGCTGAGGCTGAGGAGGTTTAGATTGCACATTAGGAAAACGTTTTTCATGGACAGAGTGATCAGAGACTGGAATGAGCTGCCCAGGGTAGGGAGTCACCCAGCCTGGATGTGTTTAAGGGTGCTTTGGATGTGGTGCTAAGGGATAGGGTTGAAGGTGAATCTTGTAGAGTAGGGTTCTAGGTTGGCCTTGGTGATGCTGAGGAGCTTTGCCAGCCTGGCTGTTGCTGTGAGTCTGTGGTCACAGCTGTGCTGTGGTTAACCAGGCTGTGTCCAGGGCTTTGGAGAAAGCTGCTCTGTGCCTGAGGGGCAAGGCAGGTGTGGGGCACAGCCTGATCTCAGCCTGTTTGATCTGTTGCAGGAATGGTATGAGGAGCATTCCCGGAAGGAGGAGTCTCAGACAGGGCTGCAAGAGCCTGCATCTGCTTCCAACAGCTCTCTGAAACCCCTGAGCCTCCGGCAGCGCTCCCAGACTGTCATTTAGGCCTAGCCAGCCCGAGCCACCTTCTATGCAATAACCCAGAGCATTCCTGCACAGCCTATCGAGATGATGCCCAGACCTGGGGCACTGCACTCTTCAGCTTTAGGGCTCCACTCTCTTCCCTTAGGCAGGGAAAAGCCAGAGGCCTAGGGGACTGCCTGAGGCTGCTACACACAGATGGAGCATGATGATGCCCATGCTCAGAGCAACCAGACAGAACAGAGACCATCTCCCTCTGAGCCGCTTCCCAGGCTGGAGCCTGCTCTTTGTCCTACCACTACCAGACCTTTGGGAAGAGGATGTGTCAACCGTTCACAGCAGGCAACCAGCAAAGCCACTCCTTTGTGAAGAGCCCTTTCGCTTACAGGGTACCATTAACCTCGGGATGAGCGATCAGGGAGTGAGGTTTTGTTTCTTCTCCGCCTTCCTCATGCAAGGAACGAGGAGGTGGTGTGAAACTGCAGCACTTTTGGAGGAGCACTCTGCCCCTCCTCTCTCTTTGGGCACACCTGGATGCACTTCTATGGCAGATCCAGCTCTGATGATTGAATTTAGATGTCCCCAAGCAGTTCTGTGGCAGCTGGAGACAGAGTTGAGGGCCAATGTGTGTTGTGACCATAGGTGGGACAAGAGCTTGGGAAGACAAACTCTGTCTCAGCTGTCACTCCCCAATGTCCACATTGCTGCTGGTCAGTTTTGCCTGTGTTACTGACCAGGACTGGGATCACCTCTGCAAACCTCCAAGTTCCTGTCCCTGTTCACTGAGAGAGGGCATTCTGCAGGGTGACAGTGACTAGTGGTGACCTCTGCCACTTGGCTGCCTGCTCTGTAAATGGCAATTCTCTTCCTGCTCCTTAGCTCACATAGCAAATGGGAAGGTTTTGCAGCTCTGAGTCTGACTCATGTCTGCCTGGCTCTGGGTTAAGGAGAGCTTATGGACACCACACAGTGCTGCTGGTTGAGTCCTCAGCCAGGGCATTGCTTTGTCCAGGTGAGCAGGTCCTAGCACAGCAGTGCTGCTCCTCCCTTGCTCTCACCCTTCCAGAAACACTCCTGGGCAGCAATTGCTGCCTGAGTTGGATCTCAGGAAGATCCACTGAAGAGCTTTACTGTTCCCCTGAATTTTGGATGCAGGAGGAAAGTGGAAGACAATGATTCTTCTCACCCATCTGTTTTCCTGCAGCTGCCAAACCTGGCAGCTGAGGGGTGTAAGGGAAGAGGAAAAGGGATCCCTCTCCAGCTCTGCCACTTTTATTCTGTCACCATGGCAGGTTGCATCATCACTCCTGTTTCATTGCCTGCAACGTGATGAGATCCTGTCTCTCTGAGTCCTCTTTTGTTTCCTAGTCAGCACAGAAAGTGCTGAGGGCAAGATGTTTCTGGGAGGCTTTCCTCACCTCCTCCTGTTTGATCTTCTCTCAGGTGCAGACTGAGAGTAGGGCTTGCTGGAGGAAGGCTTTCTCCTTCCTCCAGAGAGGTCAGGCAGTGGGAGATCTGTGTGCTCTTCCCCTTGGCCCCACGTACCTGTTTTGACCTTGGTAACCTCACCCTGCGTGGCGCAAGGACAGCAGGAGAGGACTGATCTTACCTGGGCACTTCCTGGGTGGATGAGACTGTCAAAAGCAGGCACTTCAGAGCTGCTCCTGAACATCTTGTCCCTGCACCACAGAGTGGTGGGAACGCAGGAGCTGTGGCTTGGAACGAGCAGGTGAAAAGCCAACAGTCTGCTCTCAACCCTTGCCAGATTCCCTGGGTGCCTCAGGGCAACTCTTTGTTTCCTCTTCTGAGTTCCACAGGTATGCAACTACTTCTGAGCTGAACCGTGAAGGACCTTAAAGGGCTGCTTCCCAAACGATGAATTCCACCAGGAATTAACGAGCAGTGCAGTTGTGACTCTTGCAGTCTCTCTACATGGAGTCACAGCCTGGGAAGATTTATCCTGCTTAGTCCCGGGGCTGGAGGAGCTGCTGCTTGGTGGGCAGGACGAATGAGCACTGCGAGGGGCTAGGGGGTGGGAAACCATGTGGCTGTGTTTACACTCCACCTTCCCCTGATTCTTCTCCAGGACTTACCTTATTTTTTGGAGGCGAGGGGAAGGGGTTTGGTGTTTTCTGATTGTGAAAGGAGCTGCAGCTTTAAAGGGGAGGCACTAACCTGCTTAACGTGCACTAACAGGGCTGTGGTGTCACAGAGATGGGAACAAGGGATGGGGTTCAGCCCCCCCCCCCTCCCTGCACACACCGTAGTGATGATTATTTTTGTAATCCAAGGAGGCTGGCAGAAGTTGACTTCTTCCATACAACGTTGGAAGGAAACAGAGTTTGAGTACGGGGCATCCCCTTCTACTTCTCCTCCTCCTCCTCCTCTCCCCCCTCCTCTACCTGACACACAGACTAACGACGGAGACAATCATTTTGTAAGGAGCCAGGGAGGAAGCACCGCAGGGTGATTTTGTATTGCTGGCCTTTTGTTTAGGAGATGATTTTATGGACATGTCTGTTAATAAAGAAATAAACAAATAAACCCCTTCTCTACAGGTCGCTTTGGCTCTGCGGGGGGTTTCCGAGCACACTGAAAACAAAAGGCAGCATCCTGCAGCTTCCTTCCTCCTTTCCCGTGTCAGCACAGCGGCAGGGCTGGGCCACCGCTGAGGAGCTGCCACCGTGTTGGAAGAGGAATTGTGCCTTCCCTCTCCCTCCCCTCTCCTTCCCCTCTCCCTCACGACCTTTCCTCCTCCCTCTCTCATCTCCTCTCTCCCTCTTTCTCCCCCTTCCTCCCTTCCTCTCTCCCTCCCTCTCCCTCTCCCTCCTCTCTCACCCTCCTCACTTCTCCCTCTCCCTCCTCACTTCTCCCTCTCCCTCCTCTCTCCCTCCCCCCTCCCTCCTCCCTCTCTCTCTTCCCCTCCCTCTCCCCCCCTTTTCCCCATCTCTCTCTCCCCCCCCCTCCCTCTCTCTCCCCCTCTATCTCCTCCTCTCTCTTCCTCCCTCCCTTTCTCACCCCCCCCCATCTCCTCCTCCCTCTTCCTCCCTCCCTCTCCCTCCCTCCCGCTCTCCCCTCTGTCTCTCCCGCCTCCCCTCCCTCCTCCTCCCTCTCCCTGCCTCCCTCTCCAGTGCCAGCTGCTTGCGTGGGCATACTCTGCATGCCTGACCCTGCCGAGCTGCTCTGCGTGCGTGCTGCTGGACTTTGCAGTCTCCTTTCTGCCCTCCCCCTGCCAGTTGCTGGTTGTTTTTTTTCCCCCTAAAGCTAATGCTTTCAGACTCATGCTTTGTAAGGCTTCCCTGGCGCCGTGTGTAAGGTGAGGAGGGTTTGTTGCGAGCCTGCACCTCGTTGTTCTGCCGGCTGTGGTTTCCCACTGCTTTATCGCTTTGTCTCCCCAGCACTTGCCAGCAACCTGTGAGCAAGTCGAGGGCAGAGCCGATAGCCGCAGGCACAGGGAGGGTGATTTGTTGTCAAAGTCCCTATCTGGTTAGAGCAAGGGGGAAATGACCCAGACCCAGGAGGCTGCTGGCACCCCTGGGAAGGGAGCAAGAACCGGGTCTGGCCGTTGCGCTGCTTGCGACACAGCCTCTGTGTCCCGACCGCGCAGGATGTGCCCTTAACGGCAGCCTGCAGCCGCTCCGCCCAGAGCAGAGGCAGCCACCAGCCCCTTCCCTGCTGCTCCCCGGCGTTGTGGTCCTTCCCCAGCACTCTGGGGCCGCCCCAGCAGTGTCCTCACCCCCGGGGAGCTGAGTAATGCTCCTCACAGCCCGTGCTGACCCCGCTCCGACCAGCCTGGCACCGCAGCTCCCGAGCGTGGCACCAGGCGGCCGAGTCGCACATGTGACTGCTGTTAGGAAACCGCCTGCTGGGGAGCGAGGAGGAAACCACTTCCTCAGCCCCTGGCAAAAACACCCGCGGCACGGCCACGGCTGCCGACCACCCCCCCGGCCACGGCTGCCGGCCACCCCCCCGGCCCCGGTCCCGGCCCCTCCGCGGCTGCCGCCGCTGCCGCCCCGGCTCCGGCGCTCCCTCTGCTCTCCCAAGGGCATCGCCCTGGGACAGGGCAAGGGCAGAGCAGGAGCGAACACCCCCGAGAAAACAAACGCCACGAGTCAAGGCTGGGCTTGTGGCTGGGGGTTTTTTATTGCAGTTGTTTGGTTTGGTTTTGTTTTTCCAGTGCCTAAAGCTACTCCTGCCAGAGGCTAACCCTGTGTGGAAACCTCCGAGTCCTTTCCTTACAGAGGAGGAGGAAAGTAGGATCTGCAACTGGGGCTGAAAAACAGCTTCAAAAAGCAGGGGGAAACAGCCTCCCTTGTTGATTCCCCACCACCAGCTTTGCTTGCTTTGTCTCAGCCTTATCTCGCTTTGCCTCTGCTGCTGAAGTGGTGCGAGCACATCGTGTCCTCTGCAACCACATCGTGTCCTCTGCAACCACATCGTGTCCTCTGCAACCACAAGCTCCTGCTCAGACCTTCCCAGAGCTGCCCCCAGACCTTCCCAGAGCTGCCCCACGTTGCACAGCTGCCCCAGCCCTGTCCCACAGTGGCCTGAACGGAGATGGGAAAGTTGAAGAGGTAAAACTTTCTCCTTTTGTGCCCCCAGGCTGGAGCTGCTCTCTCCTCTGGCCTTGCCCCCAGGGCGGGAGGAAGCAGAGGTGTTAACCCCCCACCCCCCCAGCTCAAAGCCACCTTTACACCGGATGATAGAGCAGGGACAGGACTTAGCTAATGACTAACAGCTCCCTGCCCCTTCCCAAAGCACAAGCAGCCTCCTACCCTCAGGAAAGTGAAAGCCAAGGGCTGGGCTGGCACTCGGTGGCCTCTGGCACTGTAGTAGGGCTGAGGTCGTGGTGCCCTCGTTCCCGTGGTAGGGACAGGGAAAGGGAACAGCGAGGCCCGGATCCGGTGGGCAGGCAGCGTGAGAGCCAGGGGTGGATGTGCATCTCCTGCTGGTCAGATGGTGGAGAGATGGATCACCCTGAACTCGGTCAGCAGGGCCACACAGAGGAAGGCCAGGTAGTAGAGGATGAGGCAGATGCCATAGGCCTTGCCCAGCTGGAAGCACTGTGCTGGCACCGACACGAAGGAGAAGACCAAACTCAGCCCCAGGGCCCCAGCAAGGATCCAGACCAGGAGGCTGTCAGGCTCCAGCTGTGGGGAGAGGGAGAGTGATGTGGAGTGACACTGGGGTCCTGCTGCCAGCCTACCCATCTCACCCTGCCACCCTGCTGGGGCAGCCTTACCTTCACCACTGGCTGGCTGCTGGTCATCTGCAGCAGGCAGCCCAGTCCCACACCCACCAGGATGTCTGGGGCACATTCAGGATGGAGACACAGCACAGGGGACCCCAGAGGAGTGATGGAGCTGACCATGTCCCTCCCCTGTCTGTCTGCACCCCACGGCTGTTGCCCAGCCCAAAGCCTTACTGTTTCTGGCAAGTATAGCCTGGAGCACTCCAGGAGAAGCTTCAGCATGGCCTAGGGACCACCCAACGCCTGCTGAGGAGTGGTACAACCTCTACCCCTCCCTTCCTTTGGCAGATGCCAAATCTGCCAGGCCCCAGCCCAAACCCCTACCCGTGGGCACTGGGGGGCTGCTGCTGGCTGTGCAGCTCCTGTGGTTCACAAATGCCACACCAGTGCCCCTATGCTGTGCAAGCACCGAGGAGGTTGCCAGCACCCCAGGGACCCTGTGATGGATCCTCCCAGGGCTCCCCCAGAAGCAGGGAAGCTGTGGCAGCACCTGCCCCAAGCACCACCACCACCTTCCCCCAGCACCCAAAGGATACTGAAGATGATGCCCCCAAAGCAGGCGGAGAAGGCCATGCGGGGATAGCCCTGCCGTGCCATGGTGAGGTCGGAGAAAGTGTCTGCAGAGGAAGAAGGAGAGACTCCAGGAGATGCCAGGGTCATGGGTACACCTTGTGGGGTGGCACTGGGGCACAGCAGAGCCCTTACCACCAACGCTGTTGCCCCAGGCCAGCAGTGTCAAGCCCAGCACAGTGTTGCTCAGCTGGAAGATGATGCCCAAGGTCTGGAGGATGTTCACCAGCTCTGTGGCTGCAGCGTTGATCCACATGGCACTGGCCAGAAACCCAAGGAAGGCAAACACCTGCCAAGCAGAGGGGTAAGCTGGGTCCTGGATGTGTCCCACAGGACCCTGCACACCTCCAGACAGCTCCCTCCGGGGGACTTTGGGAACCAGGGAGGAGCTCCTGGCTCCTGCTCTGCTCCCAGGGCTCTCAGTCCCTTCTGGAGTGTGCTGGGCTGGTTCCCAGAGGGTGTCCAGGGCTGAGGGGCACCTTACACAGTGGTACTTGGGTGGCTCTTCGTTGCTTGTGGTGATGTAGGTGATGAAGGCCAGGACAAAGCCAACCAGTATGACCAGCCCCCAGACTGGGAAGACACCATGGATCTGGTACAGCCCATCTGGCACATGGTGGAGAAAGAGGGCATCAGTGGGGCTGGATCTGGCCAGACTCATGGTATGAGGTAAAGCTTTGCCCCTAAAGCCACCTGTGCCCTAAGCCCTCATGTGCCTCAGTTTCCCCAGGCAAGCCAGGCCTGCCCTATTTCTCCCCCAGGACCTGGCTGCTGGGAGGCTCAAACCTCCATCCCTGATGGGAGGACTGAGCCATCCAGCTGCAAACCAGAGATCCCCAGCTTGGCTCATCACTAGTTTGTCCTTCCCTCTCTGGAGGAGGTGCCAGCTCCAAGGGGCTCCTGCAGTCCCCAGGCTTTGGTGGCTTTCTCAGGCCCATCCCCTCCTGGGTGTCCAGGGCTCTTACAGGTGCCTGACTTCAGGGTAAGGATGCAGAGCAGGGGGCTGGTGAGGATGTGCAGGCAGTTGAGAGGTCTCTTCCAGTTCAGGTCCTCCTTGTCAGGGTCCACAACAGGAACGCTGAGCAGCAGCACCAGCTCCACGGGCATCTGAGAGAATCACAGAACCAGCCAGGTTGGAAGAGACCTCCAAGATCATCCAGGCCAATCTATCTCCCAGCCCTGTCCAGTCAACCAGCCCATGGCACTAAGTGCCTCATCCAGACTTTGCTTGAACACCTCCAGGCACAGCGACTCCACCACCTCCCTGGGCAGCCCATTCCAATGCCAATCACTCTCTCTGCCAACAGCTTCCTCCTGACATCCAGCCTAGACCTCCCCTGGCACAGAGGAGCAGCTGTGAGCCTGGATGGGGCAGCCCAGAGATGGAGCCTCCCAGGAGGTGCCCCCTGGCCTGTCCCCAACCTGCCTGTCCTTGTCCCACCAGCTGCATTGCAAAGCCCAGGCTGACACCACCCCGGGCCAGCAGGGAGTGGGATGCTGGCGTGGGGGTCGCTCCCAGCCCGTGTCTCCCCCTACTCACCCTGATGACCTTGAAGAGCCGCCAGTACCAGGGCTTCCTCCTCCACTTGCGGCAGTCCAAGGGGCTGAGGGCAGTGGTGAGGATGTGCAGGGAGGTCTCCTGGGAGGGCAGCAGGGGTCGGTACTCCTCACCTGCCAAGGGTCACGGTGGCTGAGTGGGGGAGGGTCTCCCCAGTACGTCCCCTAAGCCTTCCAGCATGGGGCTGCAGTCACCCACATGGTGCCAGGGAGATCTCCCTGCCCCAAGGTAGCAGCTGGCCACAGCCACCCTGTGGGTTTGGCCATGCACAGGGCACTCTGGGAGTCCATGGGACCCCTGACCACCCTCGAGAGCAGAGCAGAGCCAAGCCCGAGCCCATCAGGAGCAACGTACCATAGTCCCCACTGTTTGTGCCTGAGGACTCCTGCTCTTCAGCATCTGTTGGTGCCTCTGGGGAGAGAGGAGAGGAGTAGGGAGGTGGAGAGCCCCGGGGATGCTGGGGGTCCCATCAGCACAGCCAAGCAGCCCTTACCTGGCTCCCAGGACCCAGGCTGGGCCAGCCCTTCCTGCTGCTGCCGCCGGTGGAGCCAGGTGCAGAGCACCACGGTGAAGACATAGAAGACATAGAGCCCCAGGTAACCTGGGCGGGGAGGGGGCAGCACAGGGGGTTATGGCACTGCCAGGCTGCTCCTGCCCCCTGCCCAGCTCCAGCCTCCCAGGTGCTCACCCAGAGCCTCTCCCAGAGTGATCCTCCCAAAGTAGAGGACCATGAAGGTGAGGAAGACTGCCACCATGTAGAAGATGACATCCCTGAGGAAGGGCCTGGAGGCAGCCGTGAAGGGTTTGACCAGGGCGATGCTCCCAGCCACCACCGTGGTCACAAACACGCCAGCACCTGCCAAAGCCACGAGTCTCTCAGCAGGGGGTGTCCCATGGCCCACACTGTGCCCCTACCCCGTCACCCTCCACGTGCCAGCTGTGCCACTTGGGGGTCTCCTTACCAAAGACGGCCCCAATGGCCAGCCCTGCCGTCCGGGGGTCAGAGAAGGCCACCACAGCGCTGAAGACATCTGGTGCCCCATTGCCAAAGGCCAGGAAGGTGACACCATGGAGAGGGCACGTCAAGGAAAAGACCTCATCCCCACAGGGACATGGGGCACCTGCCCCCTCCAGCCACTGCAGGGCTCCCTCCCGGTGCCAGCACACAACTGCTGGCCCCGCTGCCACCTCCAGCTCAGGCTGGCCCCGCTGCCACCTCCAGCTCAGGCTGGCCCCGCTGCCACCTCCAGCTCAGGCTGGCCCCGCTGCCACCTCCAGCTCAGGCTCCCAATGGATTCTCTCGGCCCGGTGCCAGAGGGACACAAAGTGAACCTATCGCAGCCTCCTCCCCATGCCCAGTCTCTGCACCCTCCCATGCCCTGCTAAGGTCTCACATGACCCACCAAGGATACTGCCACATTGTGAGATAGCTTCAGGTTGGTGGAGATGGCTGACAAGTTGGGGCAGAAGCTGGAAGGGCAGAGAAGGAGGTGCTGAGGAGTGATGAGGCTGCTCGGGGACCAGGAGGCTGCTCCGGGACCCCAGGTCCCCACTCACCCCAAGGACCCTCATCTTCCACGGGGCTACTCACAACTTCTCCGCCGTCACACCGAGGATGATGAACAGGTACAGGAGCCAGAGAGCCTGAGGTGTCGGGGACAGCAAAGAGAGGAGTCAGTGGGGTGCCCACCCCACCCCCCATAGCAGAGCAGCCCCTGCTTCTGTCCTTACATAGAGAGTGACAGCCAGAGGCAGCAGCCGGGGAGGGAAGACACAGAAGACCCCATCGAGGTAGTCGAGGAAGCCCCCCTCGAGGCGGCAGTCAGGGTTGCTCCGGACGAAGTGGCACCACTCGGAGCTGTTCTCTTTCCGCACCTCCCGGCACTGCGGGGCAGAGCGGGGGGTGCTCGACCGGACACCCCAAGTCCTGTCCTCACCTCGCCCCAGCATCCACCACCCTCCCGTGGGCGCTGCCGTCGGACACGCCACGAGTGACACTGCTCCTTTGCTGAGCTACTGTCGGTGAGTCACTGCCAACCCAGCCTCAGTTTCCCCATCTGTGCTAGCTCGGCGTGGGTTCGGGGCCGTGCCAGGGCCAGTGGGGGTGCGAGCTCTTGTCCGCATCCCTGTCCCCAAGGGCCTCGCACAGCTCCCCACCCAGCCCCGGCCGTGAGAAGCCTCCTGGCAGGCGGGCAGGGGTTTGGAGGAGAGAAGCGGCAGCACAGGAAATCCTGGTGAGATCCCAACTGTGACGGCGAGCACTGGGACAACTGGCACCGGACAGGACGGGACGGGACTCCACCACCGCGGCAGCACCCACATCCCTCCCACCGCCCCCCCCCCCCAAACCCCACCACAGCCCCCAAACTCACATCCTGGCCCCGGCTGTGGCTCAGAGCATCCTTCCCGGGTAGCACCGTGTGCCCCAGGTCCAGCGGCGGCGGGATCCCGGCTGGCTGCACCCCGCTGTTCCCCGCCAGCACCCCGGCCAGGCTCAGCACCCCGGCCAGGCTCAGCACCCCGGCCGACCCCAGGACACCCTGCCCCATGGCTAGGAGGGGTAGGGAGGGCACCTACTGCTGGCAGCAAGTCCCGGAAAGGAGGAGCAGGGACAAATCCCGGGCCCCCCCCATCCCGCGATCCCCCGGGCAAGGCGGCGGGCAGGTAAGAAAATAAATAATTTAAAATGCAAAGGTTATTGTTATTAATAATAATAAAAAAGAGGGCAAAGCAAGCCGAGCAGCTGCCTCCCCCTACGCCGCGTCCTCGCCGGGGGGACTCAGCCCCAGCAGCAAAGGGAGAGAGGGGCAGGGGCACAGGAGCGGGGCCGGTACCGCCTCCCAGCCCCGCAGGACCAGGGGACCCACGGGGCACCTCCCCCCCCGCCCCACACAGGGAGAGATCGGGGAGAGCTCGACGCGGGTGGGCCTGGGAACCCAGAGGTGGGTAAGGGGCTCCGGGGGCTGGAGATACGTGGGGGGAGCCAGGGGACCCCACCCGCGCCGCCGACCCACCGTTGCGGCCCCGCTGTCGTGCGCGGGCAGCTGATCCCCTCCGCTCCCCCCCCTTCCCCGTGCCTTAAAGGAGCCGCCACCCTCCGCTCTTAAAGCCACAGCGGCACCTCGTCACCCGCGGCTGGCGGGGTGGCGGGGGTGTCCCTGCCCCGGCCCCCTCGCAC
The DNA here is from genome assembly GCF_015220805.1 of Pogoniulus pusillus. NCBI lineage: Eukaryota > Metazoa > Chordata > Aves > Piciformes > Lybiidae > Pogoniulus > Pogoniulus pusillus. Next base: position 14,346,314 of record NC_087293.1, read on the forward strand.
CATCCCCGCTCTCTGCCCGGTGCCCGCGGGCTGTGGCAGAACAGAGGCTGGACTCCCACGCTGGGGGATGTGCTCACTTAACCCCCTGCTTGGGGTGACCCTCTGAGACGGGGACAGCTCATCACAGGCACTGCCGAGGGTGCCGGCCTCGGGGAGCAGCACGGTGTGTAGCCAAGCGCCGGTGGGCCCCCGGTGTACCCCGCCCCAGCACACCCTGCTGTCCCCAGACCCCACACCGGGTTTTTGGGGATGCTGACAGAGGGTCTGTGACTGTCAGTGTGGCCTCGAGAGCCTCATGGGATTAAAGGGTTCCCTTCCCACCCCGGGCAGTTCGTCGCTGAAGTCATACGCTGCGTTTCTCCCCAGGGAGAAGGGAAAGGAAGGAAACCACTCAAAGACAGTGCCCAGCTTGGAGGGTCTCAAACATGAGCCTAGGTCCAAGCCTGGTACCTCATAGCCAGCAGCACAAGCCCCAGCCCTGTCCTAGCCCCACCAAACTGCCCTGGGGCACAGAGCAGAGCCCCACTTTGTCCTGGGCACCACCCCCAGCCCGCTGTCCCAGTGCTGCTCTCTGCTCAGCTGCCTTTCTGGGTTCAAGACAAACGTTGATGCTTGGCATGTGGCTCATGTCCCTGCTCACACGCTGTGGTGCCCCTTTAGTTTCTGCACACACGTCCCAGTGTGTGGCTCGACTCCTGTACAGCAGCCAGCACGGGAGAAAGGCTGCGTGGGCACTGGGTAACGCTGGAATATTATCCAGCAGGAACTGGGAGCTGGTGGGGCACGCTGGGCCACATCACGTGCCAGTGCAAGCCGTGCCTTTGGGGTGCTGCCCTGCCCAGAATAGCCCCAGGTGTGTGACTGTTCCAAGGTTGATCCAATTAGGGGCATTATCACTCCCTGCCAGGCTCCAGCACACGCCCTGGCACGGTGCCCTCTCATCAGAGTCCCCTCACACTGAGTACCCACTGGGTGCCCCAGCTCAGTGTGTGCTCTGGGGTTTAGCAGCATGTCTCTCCTCGTCGTTGCCTGGCACATTGCTGTGGCATGGCACGAGTGTGTCAGGCCTCAGTTGGGTGGCTGTGGAGGGATGTGAGGTAACATAAGTGAGAGTGACACAGAGCGAGGCCATGGGGACGTCATGCACCTCACAGTGATCTGATGTCTGCGAGGTGGGGGGCTCCAAACCCTCTGCCCTTGCTCGACTGGGACGCTCTGTGCTTCGGCGGCCTTTGCCCCTTAGAGAAGGGAGGGCAATAAACAGGCTCCGCCGCCGTTGCACAAGGTCAAGTTGTGCTGTGCCCGGGCGGAACTGGGACACCCCCGTGGGGCCCGGAATCCCTCCACACTGGTGCGCTGTCACCGAGCCACTTCCCGCGGGCTGTACCAAGAGGAGGTCGGACTCCACAGACGACCCCACGGGAAACACGGGGCCAGTTTTCCCATAGCGGGAAGGCCACGTGTGCTCCGCACTGGTGGGGAACGACTGAAGCGGGGGGTGGGTGTGTGAACGCGCACCCAGCTCCCGTGGGAGTGGGGGGGGACTGAGTGTGCGGGAAGGGTGGGGGAGAGAGGGAGGCGCGGATACGTGCGTAAGGCGAAGCGGGGAGCCGCGGACGGCGGGCAGGAGGGGGTGTTCTTGGGGAGGGCTCTAACCCCTCCACACCCGCGCAGCAGCGGCCGGACTCAGGGGCGTGTCTCCCGTGCCGCCCTGCCCCTGACCCAGCGCCCCGCCCCGTCATGGCGATTCGGGGGCGTGGCTACATTCTAGCCCAGCCCCCGCTCCGCGCTCCCCCCAATCGCCGTCCGCCTATGACGGAAATGTAGGCGTGACCATCTTCTGGCCCCGCCCACAGGCAGCTTCCCCAAACGCAGCTCTGCGGGGGCGTGGCCTTGTTGTAGCCCCGCCCTGTGTCGGGGCAGGGCCCTCTTCTAGCCCCGCCCCCCCTCCCCGCCATGAAGTCGCTGCGGGGGGTGCCGGCGGCCATGCTCCGGGCGGTGCTGGTGGCTGCCCTGGCCGCTGCCCTATCCGGGGCTGTCCGCGCCGCCGCCTCCTCCCCGCCGCCGTCCCGCAATGTTTCCGTGCTGCTGGAGCCCGGCTCGGAGCGGCTCCGCGTCCTGCCCGGCCGCCACCCTGCCGCCGTTGCCTGGGCCAGCCTGGATGACCGCATCCACACCGTCGGGTAAGGACGGGCTGGGCTGTTTCGGGAAGGGACGGGCGGGAGGATCACCGGAGCTGACTGGAGTTGGGGTAATGGGAACGGCCACGGGGGAGACGTCGCAGATGGGGCATCCCGTCCCACCCGTGTCCGTGTCACACCCACCTCTGTGTCACACCCATTTCTGTGTCCCTCTATATCCCATCCGTGTCTGTCCTTCCCGTGTCAGTGACTCATCCACGTGTGTGACCTGTCCATGTCTCTAGCCTGTGTCCCACCCCTGTCCGTAGTCCTCTATGTCCCCGTCATGTCTGTGACCCACTCGTGTCCGTGTTCTCCTAGCTGGGCTTTTCTGGAGGTGTCCACCAATGCCTCGTACAATGACAGCTTGCAAGCCTACGCTGCTGGGCTCGCCGAGGCTGCCGTCTCTGAGCAGGTAGGAGTTGACCACCCCAAAACCTGGGGCCCCCAGGGGTGTGTTGCAGTCCCTGGCCTCTCCTCTGGCTGACCCCCACCAGTGACACCCCTGCCGTGTCCCGCAGCTGATGTACATGCACTGGATGAACACCATGGTGGGCTACTGTGGCCCCTTCAAGTACCACAGCGAGTACTGTGAGAAGCTGCGGAGCTACCTGGAGGCCAACCTGGGCTGGATGGAGGAGCAGATGGGGAAGGGGCAGGACCCTGAGTACTGGCATCAGGTGAGGATGGGGCACACCCACCCAGGGGAAGCACCTCCTACAGCCCCCTGGGCTAATTGAGGCTTGAGCCAGGAGGAGGGGGCAGGACAGCAAGGGGTGCCCAGGGTCCTGGCTGGGCTCCAAGCAGGATGACAGGGATGTGGCTGCCATGGATCCTCCTTGACTTGTGACTTTCTCCCTCTTGGAGCCTCACGTCCCCCTGCTGGGATGCATAGGGGGTGGTTTAGTCCCCATCCAGGCCACTGGTGCTGAGTCACAACCCTGCTGATAGTGATGCTTTGCTCTGTGCCTCCTGATCTGACCCGCCAGACATAGTGTCACCGTCCCACCCTGGGGGGAGGGGAGAGCCCATCTCCCGAAGTCCCTCCTGTCAGCAGGAGCCAAGTGCCAGCTCTGTCGCCTGTCCCCATAGGTGCACCTGGCCCTGCTGCAGCTGAAGGGGCTGGAGGACAGCTACAACAGGCGCCTGGACTTCCCCCAGGGCAGGTTCACTCTGTCGCCCTTTGGCTTCCTGTAAGTGGGGAGTGGGGGTGGAGGGGTGGGCACCCCAGGGGTTGGGCTGCTGCTGGGCATGGCCACAGGCACGAATCCTGGATGTCCAGGAACACCCACCTACCCCTGCCCGCCTTCTCCGGGTGCTTGTCCTCTGCTGCTGGGGTGGGATGGCACCGAGGTGGGTTCTCCAGCTCCCTGTGCCCACTACAGCCTCTTGCCTCAGTTTCCCCACTGCTGTGCTCACCTTTCTCTCATTGCTCAGGCTGCCAAGACACTCCTGGGACTAACACATGCACTGGGGCGGGATGAAGCACCACCCTGTGCTTCAGACAGATGGACAGCCTGCCCTGAGCCAGCTCAGCTCCTGAGCTGGGCTGTTCCCAACCTAATCATAGAATCAGTCAGGGTTGGAAGGGACCACAAGGATCAGCCAGTTCCAACCCCCCTGCCATGGGCAGGGACACCTCTCACTAGATCAGGCTGGCCAGAGCCTCATCCAGCCTGGCTTTAAACACCTCCAGGGATGAGGCTTCCGCCACCGACCTGGGCAACCCCTTCCAGGCTCTCAGCACCCTCATGCTGAAGAACTTCTTCCTAACATCCAGTCTGAATCTATCCATTTCTAACTTGGTTCTGTCCACCCCCCCCATCCTATCACTACCTGACATCATAAAAGGTCCCTCTCCAGCTTTCTTGTAGCCCTCTTGTGATACTGAAAGGCCACAATGAGGTCACCTTGGGAGCCTTCTCCTCTCCAGACTGAACAGCCTCAACTCCCTCAGTCTCTCCTCACAGAAGAGCAGCTCCAGCTCTCTGATCATCCCAGTGGCCCTTCTCTGCACACCTTCCAGCACATCCATAGCCTTCTTGTCCCAGGGGCTCCAGAACTGGATGCAGTACTCCAGATGGGTTTTCACCAGGGCACAGCAGAGGGAGAGGATCACTTCCCTCACCCTGCTGCCTACACTTCTCTTGCTGCAGCCCAGGCTCTGGCTGCTCCCTGGGCTGCAAGAGCTCACTGACAGCTCATAGTAAGCTTCTCATCCACCAGCATCCCCAAGTCCCTCTCCTCAGGGCTGCTCTCAAGCCAATCTCTGCCCAGTCTATATTGGTGCTTGGGATTGCCTTGACCCAGCTGCAGGACCTTGCACTTGGTCTTGTTGAACTCCTTGAGGTCTGCTTGGGCACATCTCTGCAGCCTGCCAAGGTCCCTCTGGCTGGATCCTTCCCTCCAGCTGTCAGCCACACCACACAGCTTAGTGTCATCAGCATACTTGCTGAAGCTGCACTCAGTGCCACTGTGCGTGGTGCTGACACAGATGCTCCACAGGACTGGTCCCAGGGCTGCTCCTTGAGTAGCCACTGTGCATGGCACTGACACAGATGCTCCACAGGACTGGTCCCAGGGCTGCTCCTTGAGTAGCCACTGTGCATGACACTGACACAGATGCTCCACAGGACTGGTCCCAGGGCTGCTCCTTGAGTAGCCACTGTGCATGGCACTGACACAGATGCTCATCAGGACTGGTCCCAGGGCTGCTCCTTGAGTAGCCTGTATCTCTCATCCCCGCTCCAGCCTGCTGCAACTGGGGGGTGACCTGGAGGACCTGGAGTCTGCTCTGAACCGCTCCTCCTCACACCGTGTCCTGGGTTCAGGCTCCTGCTCTGCCCTCCTGAAGCTGCTGCCAGGCCAGCAGGATCTCCTGGTCGCCCACGACACCTGGACCTCCTACCAGTCCATGCTGCGCATCATCAAGAAGTACACTCTGCCCTTCCGCGTCTCGGCCAGCGGTGCGTGGGCTGGGCTGGGGGGGCTGCATCTGACACCCCCCTTCTGATGTTCCCCTACTTTTGCATCCCCCCCATTCCAGACAGTTCTCAGATCCCTGGCAGCATCCAAGTGTTTTCCTCTTACCCTGGCACCATCTTCTCTGAGGATGACTTCTATATCCTCAGCAGCGGGTTGGTGAGTCAGGGTCTGGGCTTGGGGGGATGTCTCCCTGCCTTCCCTCCTCATCGCTCCCCTTCCTGCAGGTAGCTGTGGAAACCACCATCGGGAACAACAACCCAGCACTGTGGAAGTACCTGGAGCCAGAGGGCAGTGTCCTGGAGTGGCTGAGGAACATCGTGGCCAACCGGCTGGCCCGCAGCGGTCCCGAGTGGGCTGCCATCTTCCGGCGCTTCAACAGCGGCACGTGGGTGGAGTGGCATGGCATGTGGAGCAGCAGGGCTGGCATCTGATGGAGGGATCCCCTGGGCGTGTCCCCAGGGGGAGACCAGCTGCCAGAGGGTTGTTTTTCTCCACATCTCCTTGCCAGGTACAACAACCAGTGGATGGTGGTGGACTACAAAGCCTTCAGGCCAGGGCGAGCGGAGCCGCCACAGGGCTTGCTGACTGTGCTGGAGCAGATCCCGTGAGTGCCCCTGTTGCTTGCTGAACCCTTCCGTGGTGGGGGCATCTCCTCTCCCACCCCCGTGGCTTTGGGAAAGCCATAAGGGTCCCATCTGCCCTAGCCTAACAGGTGGGAGTCGGGCAGTGGGGATGCAGATGCAGGCAGGAGCTGCCTGTCTGTGGCTAAAGGCTCTCCATGGATGCTTGTATGCAGGTGCTGGGCACCTTGCTACCCTGGCTAGGCTGGGGACCCCTACCCAGTCTGCCTCTTTTCCCATTCCCACTTGGCTTCAGCTGTGATGCTCTTTCCTTCTGGTTTCAGGGGCCTGGTGATGGTGGCTGATCAGACAGAGCTGCTGTACCAGCAGGGCTACTGGGCCAGCTACAACCTGCCGTGAGCCCCATCCAGCCTCTTCCTACCCCCACTGATACTCCTTGCAAAGGGGGCAGCCCATGCTGGCCTCGCCCCCCACCATTGTGTGCTGACTTTGTTGGGTTCCTCCCCCCATCTGCCTCAGGTTCTATGAGGAGATCTTCAATGCCAGTGGGACCCCAGAGCTGGTGAAGAAGTACGGAGACTGGTTCAGCTACGACAAGAACCCCCGCGCCCAGATCTTCCGCCGCAACCAGACGCTGGTCCACGACCTGGACTCCATGATCCGCCTGATGAGGTGGGTGCTGGGCAGCTCTTGCCCCTCTGACTAAACCTGGGTGTTCCCCACACACCCCAGAGATCCTGGCACGGTTGGCAGCTCGTGGCTTGCCCAGATTCACTCTGAAATTGGTCAAGAACTGGCTGGAGGGACGAGGCCAGAGAGCGGTGGTGAATGGAGCCACATCCAGCTGGCAGCTGTCATTAGTGCTGTGCCCCAGGGATCAGTGCTGGGCACAGTCCTGTTCAATGTCTTTATTGATGATCTGGACCAGAGGATTGAGTCCAGCATCAGTAAGATTGCAGATGGCACCAAGCTAGGAGCAGCAAGCCCAGGTGGGCAGAGAGCCAGTGGCATCCTGGGCTGGCTCAGGAGCAGTGTGGGCAGCAGGACAAGGGAGGTTCTTCTGTCCCTGTGCTCAGCACTGCTCAGGTCACCCCTTGAGTGCTGTGTCCAGTTCTGGGCTCCTCAATTGAAGAGAGATGTTGAGGTGCTGGAAGGTGTTGAGAGAAGGGCAGCAAGGCTGGGGAGGGGCCTGGAGCACAGCCCTGTGAGGAGAGGCTGAGGGAGCTGGGGGTGTGCAGCCTGCAGCAGAGGAGGCTCAGGGCAGAGCTCATTGCTGTCTGCAGCCATCTGAAGGGAGACTGTAGCCAGGTGGGGTTGGACTCTGCTGCCAGGCAAGCAGCCACAGAACAAGGGGACACAGCCTCAAGCTGTGCCAGGGGAGGTCTAGGCTGGATGTTGTTAGGAAGTTGTTGTCAGAGAGAGTGATTGGCATTGGAATGGGCTGCCCAGGGAGATGGTGGAGTTGCTGTGGCTGGAGGTGTTGAAGCCAAGCCTGGCTGGGGCACTTAGTGCCATGGTCTGGTTGATTGGGCAGGACTGGGTGCTAGGTTGGACTGGCTGAGCTTGGAGGTCTCTTCCAAGCTGCTTGATTCTGTGATTCTATCTGCAGTCATTGGGGTGGTTTTGTTCCATCACTGTCACCTCTAAGGCCATCGAACCCAACCAACCATCAGCCAACACCACCGTGGCCACCAAGCACCTCTCTCTTGGCTGCTTTTCAGGTCAAACAACTACCTGCAGGACCCCCTGTCCCGCTGCAGGGGCTGTGACCCCCCCCAGAACGCAGAGAATGCCATCTCTGCCCGCTCTGACCTCAACCCTGCCAACGGCACCTACCCCTTCCCCGCCCTGCGCCAGCGCTGCCACGGTGGCACCGACATGAAGGTGAGGCTGGGGGAAGCTGAAGTTCCCTTCCTTGGGGGTACACCCCCTGCCACCCCCACCCCTTTTCCAGCACCTGTGTGGCTGACTTGCTCACCTGTTTGTTTTTCTCCCTGCTTGGTACCAGGTCACCTCCTCGGGCATGGTGCCCACCTTCGGGCTGGTGGCTGCCAGCGGTCCCGCCTGGGACGATGTGCCCCCCTTCCGCTGGAGCACCTCACCCTGCAGCACCCTGCTGCACATGGGTCACCCCGACCTCTGGACCTTCCCCCCCATCAAAGTCCACTGGGGCTGAGCAGCTGCTACAGGGGCTGAACCCACCTGTGGGTGTCTGTCCTGCGTGGGGACCTCTCCAGGAGGACAGCTGAGTGGTGGTGGGGGGGTGACAGCGCTCCCCACGCTGTCCCCTCTGCCCAGGGCACTGGCTCTGGGTGCAAGGATGGGGTCCCCTGCCCCGACCTGGGTCTTTCTGCTTCTGCCTCTTGCTGCTGCAGCCCTGTGGTGCTGGCTGTGCTGGGTGAGGGGCTGAGCCCTCTCCTCACTCGGGGGTCTGGCCCTGGCACCTTTCCTTGGGTGCTGCCTGCGTTATGGGGGGGCTCTTCCCAAGAAGGGGGTTCCTGGGAGCCTGGGGGTGGCCCATGGGGCAGAGCAGAGGGGAGTGAGGCTTTAGGGCTGTGAAGAATAAAGGGTCTGCGTGCAGCGGTGGTGGTGCCTCTGCTGTCCTCTCTCTCTCTGCTCTGCCAGGCTCCTCTGGTGGTTTGCATCGGGGTTGGGCTCACACAGAGGTCTTCTCCCCCCAGATTAAGGGGGTGCTCCTTGCTTCTCCGCTGCCTCCTGGCTCCGGTGGAGGGGTATTACAGGCAGCCAGGCCGGGCTCTTTTTGGGGTGCAGTCTGCTCAGGTCTCTGCGCTGCTTCAGGCTGGGTAGCTGGTGTGGGGCAGAGCTGCTGGAATGGGGGGGGTCTGGGGTGTAGGCTGGAGGAGGGAGGTCCCACCACTCGCCCCCCCAGGTCGGGATGGCCATCCTCATCCCTTTTGTCTTGCCCTCCTCTGCCACCTGTGTTCCCCCCAGCCCCAAAACCCCCGTTGAAAATCCTCTTAAGGCAGCTCCCTTGATCCGCTCTGCCTCGTTAGGAATAACGAGGTCATTACTGGGGGATTAATGAGCTGGCGCTCGGCAGCGCTTTGAAGGTGCCAGGTTCCCACCAAGGCTGGGGGGCCACTGGGAGCCCCTACAGCTTCCCCGGGGCCTACACAGGGTTGGGTCACAGCAGCTCTGAGCTGTTTGGGTGCTGGAACCCCAAAAGCTAGGATGGGTACCTTGGATTGGGCAGGATGCTCAAACCCTGCTTGGGGGCTGTGCTTGTAAGGTGGCAGAGCCTATGTCCCTTGGTATCCCCGTGGTGTGGGCTCTTGGGGCAGCAGGTGCTGCTCAGGAGGGGTCCCTGTGCCTCAGTTTCCCCGGGTAGGAGGAGGTGACAGTCACCAAGGGCCAGGCACTTTGATGCCAAGGACAGGGCATGCTGGAAGTGGAGCAGCAGCTGCGTCGCTGCTTCGCTTCCTTTGCTTGTTTGGTTCCAAGTGGAAAAGCAAACAGGACTGGTTAAATACTGCCCTAGCTGCAGTGGCCCTTGATGAGCCCCTGTCACCTGGGGACCCCAGCCGTGGGATGTGACCAGATGACAGCCTGGCATCACCTTCCCCAGGGCAGAGACTGAGCCAAAGGTGAGTAAAAGGGGCGAGAAGGAAGGGAAGGGAGCAGCCAAAGGCTGAGCTGGGGTGCAGTGCCCTCTCTGAGGGGGTCCCCAGCCTCCTTCCTGTGAGCTTCAGGAGGGCTCCTTGCATCTCTTCCACTGCCATCAAGGGTCCCCAGGCCCCATCCCCAGGGGTGTGGTTACAGCCCCTCTCTGCAAAACAGGGTCCTGGGGGCTTGCTCCGTGGACTCTGAGGGGAGGGGAGCTGGAGCCTGTGTGTCCTCCCTGCCCAAAGTGCCCTCGTTGAAGGAATCCTCATCATTCCCCACATTCCCAGTCCCTCGTGTCCCCAGAGCAGCAGGGCTCAGCACAGAGGCACTTGGTGTGGGCAGACAGTGCTGTGCCACGCTGCTGGTCCCTCTGAGGCACAGTGATGGTGTGAGAAGCAGAGTTAGTGTCACCAAGGGTGGCAGCCTGGGGTTCTTCCCCAGCTGCCAGGGCTGAGCCCCTCCGGGGACATGCAGCTCAAAGGAGGCATGGCTGGGGGTCTTGGCAGGGTGGGCACATGAATGCAATGGCTTGTTTGGAGGTGCTGTGGGTGTCTTAAGTACCTGCTGGAGCTGTGGGGCGTGGAGGCTGCCCTCCCTACACCCAGAGTCCAAGGAAGTGGGCAAAGTCCATAGATCCCCTGGCATTGGCTGGGCTTAGAGGAGCTGCTGCTTGTGCCCGGCTGGTGAGGACAATCCCTTGAGGAGCAAATCCTTGGGGACTCCAAAAGTCACTTGGGAGCTGCCTGTCTTCTTCTCCCTGTCTCCCAGGTGCCCACATCCCATCTCCAGGGCATGCCAAGGCTGCTGGGATTTGGCTGCCAGTGCCACGCGTGGCACCGTGCCCGGGCCATGTCTGGAAGCTCCTGGCACTGCTCCAGCCCCGCGGTTGGAAAGGCTGCCCAGTGCTGAGCAAGCAGGCAAGGCCAGGGCAATGTTTAACGTTAATGCTGCTCGGCTGGGCACGGGGACCCGGGGACACTGGCACAGCCCTTCCAACGTCACCTCTCCCTCCTCCGGGCCTCCAGCTCTGTTGCGGCTGCAGGCGAGGAGCTGGGGACACAGCAAAGGCCCCCAGGGCACCAGGTAATCCCTGCCGGGGGTGGCCCGGGCACAGGTAAGTGACAGGGTGTGCAGGGGAGGCTTGAGGACTGGGAGGATAGGGTAGCTCAGATTGCCTTGGGGTTCTGGCAAGGGGAACCCATCACTGCACTCCAAGGCTGGGAGGGGACACTGGGGACAGCTTTGTCCCTCTCAAGGGGTTCCTGTGCCCCATATCCAGCCAGCAACAGGCAGCAGAGCTGTGATGGGAGGGGGGAGGGGGGCACAGGGAGACTCCAGCATCTTCCTCACCTCTCCCTGGCAGAAAACACATTTCTAGGGCCATGGCACCTCAGGCTGGCAAGGGTGAGAAGCCTTTCCACGTCGTCTCGCCTGTCCTGGAGAGCCTGCCCCTGTCCAAGGCAGCGGGCACCAGGGTCTACATCAAGCTGGAGAACGTCCAGCCCACAGGCTCCTTCAAGATCAGGGGCATCGGCCACCTCTGCCAGCAGGTGAGTGTGGGCACAGAGCAGGCAGGACCCTGCTCAGGTCCTCGCTGGGGGCACGGTGTGGGGACACAGCAGCCTCCTTCCCTCCTGCCTTGCAGGCTGCCAAGCAGGGCTGCCGCCGCTTCGTTTGCTCCTCAGGTAACCGGGGCTGGGGGAGGGCTCTGGGGGTGGATGCTCATGAGTGCTACAGGGGGGTCCATCGCGGGGCGGGGGGTGGCACAAGCCGGGCCTGGCACCTCACTTCCTGCAGGAGGCAACGCGGGCCTGGCAGCGGCGTACTCGGCCAAGAAGCTGGGGCTGCCCATCACCGTCGTGGTCCCCAGCAGCACCGGCTCCGCCACCGTGCGCAGGCTGCAGGAGCTGGGGGCAGAGGTGGAGGTCTCCGGCAAGGTATCTCCATGGCAGCTCTCCCCGCTCCCTGCCCTAAACTGGGCTCTGGGGAGCACCCAAGCAGGCTGAGCCTGAGCTCAGCCTGCTCTGTGGTGCCAGGGAGGTGCACGGCAAACTTCATCCCAAAATATCCCTCTTCCTGTCTTGCCTGCATCCTGGGGACCATCACCTCAGCCCCAGGGCCCCGTGTGTGTTTCTGCTGTCCCCTGGTCCCCCACCCTTGGCTGATCTCCAGGGTGAAAGGGCTGGGTGCAGCCCTGCTGAGCCCCCATTGCCCCTCCCTCTCCCAGGTGTGGGATGATGCCAACAAAAGAGCCTTGGAGCTGGCACAGAACGAGGGCTGGGTCATGGTGCCCCCCTTTGACCACCCCTTGGTGTGGTGAGTGCTGCCAGGGCTCAGCTCCTGCATCCCTGTCTCCATCCCTGAGGTTCAATCTGCTCGGAGTGCCCCCGTTCTGCACCCTCCAGCCCTTCCCCTCCCTCGCTCTGCAGGCAGGGTCATTCCAGCCTGGTTCAGGAGCTGAAGGAGTCTCTGGACACCAAGCCAGATGCCATCGTGCTGGCGGTGGGTGGCGGAGGGCTGCTGGCAGGCGTTGTGGCTGGCCTGCAGCAGGTGGGCTGGCAGGATGTCCCCATCCTTTGTGCTGAGACCTGGGGGGCTCACAGCTTCCACGTGGCACTGGAGGCTGGGCGTCTGGTCTCCCTGCCCGACATCACCAGGTGAGCTGCTGCCTGCATGCCATGAGTCGATGGGTCTCAGCCCGTCCCACTGAAGGGTCCCAGGGCCATCCTGACCACCTCCCTTCTCCTCTATCCCAGTGTGGCCAAGTGCCTGGGAGCCAAGACAGTGGCAGCACGGGCGCTGGAGTGTGCCCGGGAGTGCCAGGTCATCTCCCAGGTGGTGGAGGACAGGGAGGCTGTGCGAGCTGTGGAGCAGTTCCTGGGTGAGCAGGGGCCAGATGGACACGGCAGGGGCGAGAGGGGCACCCCCGGGGCCTGGGACGTGGCGGGCACAGGGGGCTGCCGGGGGCGGGGGGGTGGCTCAGGGTGCCTCCCTGCTCTTGTCCCCGCAGATGACGAGAGGATGCTGGTGCAGCCGGCGTGCGGGGCCGCCCTGGCGCTGCTCTACACGGGCCGGCTGCAGCGGCTGCAGGCTGAGGGGCTGCTGCCCACCCTGCTCTCCTCCGTGGTCGTGGTGGTCTGCGGGGGGAGCAGCATCCAGCTGAGCCAGCTGCGGGCCCTGAAGAGCCAGCTGGGCTTGGAGTGACACCTACCCTAAGGAGAGGGACGCAGGGAGGCCCGGCTGGCACCTTCCCTTTGCCTTCCACTCGAAATAGCCATAATAAAACCCAGCAGACGAGAGGCTGGGCGACTCCTGCATCCCCAACACCCAGCGCGACTCCTCCTGCACCCTCTGTCCCGGCATGGTGACTCCTGCATCCCCAGCACGGCTCCTCCTGCACCCTCTGTCCCGGCATGGTGACTCCTGCATCCCCAGCACGGCTCCTCCTGCACCCTCTGTCCCGGCATGGTGACTCCTGCATCCCCAGCACGGCTCCTCTTGCACCCTCTGTCCCGGCATGGTGACTCCTGCATCCCCAGCACGGATCCTCTTGCACCCTCTGTCCCGGCATGGTGACTCCTGCATCCCCAGCACGGCTCCTCTTGCACCCTCTGTCCCGGCATGGTGACTCCTGCATCCCCAGCACGGCTCCTCTTGCACCCTCTGTCCCGGCATGGTGACTCCTGCATCCCCAGCACGGCTCCTCCTGCACCCTCCTGCATCCCCAGCACGGCTCCTCCTGCACCCTCTGTCCCGGCATGGTGACTCCTGCATCCCCAGCACGGCTCCTCCTGCACCCTCCTGCATCCCCAGCACGGCTCCTCCTGCACCCTCTGTCCCGGCGTGGTGACTCCTGCATCCCCAGCACGGCTCCTCCTGCACCCTCTGTCCCGGCGTGGTGACTCCTGCATCCCCAGCACGGCTCCTCCTGCACCCTCTGTCCCAGCCTGGTGACTCCTGCATCCCCAGCACGGCTCCTCCTGCACCCTCTGTCCCAGCCTGGTGACTCCTGCATCCCCAGCACGGCTCCTCTTGCACCCTCTGTCCCAGCGTAGTGACTCCTGCATCCCCAGCACGGCTCCTCCTGCACCCTCCTGCATCCCCAGCACGGCTCCTCCTGCACCCTCTGTCCCAGCGTAGTGACTCCTGCATCCCCAGCACGGCTCCTCCTGCACCCTCCTGCATCCCCAGCACGGCTCCTCCTGCACCCTCTGTCCCGGCATGGTGACTCCTGCATCCCCAGCACGGCTCCTCCTGCACCCTCCTGCATCCCCAGCACGGCTCCTCCTGCACCCTCTGTCCCGGCGTGGTGACTCCTGCATCCCCAGCACGGCTCCTCCTGCACCCTCTGTCCCAGCATGGTGACTCCTGCATCCCCAGCACGGCTCCTCTTGCACCCTCTGTCCCAGCGTAGTGACTCCTGCATCCCCAGCACGGCTCCTCCTGCACCCTCTGTCCCAGCATGGTGACTCCTGCATCCCCAGCAATCAGCACCCCTGTAGGGACAGGGAAACTGCTGCAGGCAGGGTGGGCAAGACTTGGGCTCAGGATGAAACAGGGACTCTGCCGTCTAAGGGCAGGACTACAGCACCCACATCCCACTCGGCCCCTTGGCATCCTCTTCATCATCCTCCAGCCCTGAGAGCCCTCCCTCCCCTGCTCCTCCCCAGGCTGTTTGGACTGCAGTTTCCCGCCTCAATTAGCAAGCGCTCCCCGGCTGACTAATTACTTTGCCACTGTCTTTATGCATTATTATTCTAATGATTATTAATTATTACAATCTTCTCCCATTCCTGCCGTGCTGTCTGCGGTCAGGAGAGAACAACAGGCACAGACCCTCTTGTTAGGGTGATTTATTGGTGGAGTTCCCCCGGCGTGTTCGACACCCGCAGGCTCCGACGTGCACCAACACGTGTCTGTGTGCCCCATCCTGGAGCCCTCCACATCCTTCTTTTCTTCCCATCCCACTCCTCCTCCCATTCCCTCTTTCCCTCCAGGCTTGCCTGCTCTCCCTCACTCCCACCCTACACTGCTCTGTTTGCTTTTTAGCCCTATGCTGTTGCACTTCTCGAGGGTTTTTGGTCCCCTTCCCTCTCCTTCCTCCCATCCCAGGGTCATGTGGGGTTTTGCTCCCACCCTGACTGCTCTCTGGTTCCCTAGCTCAGTCCACTCCTCTAGCATCACCTGGTGATGCTGAGCATGGAACCAAACCTTCTCCTACCCCCAAACCTTCCTCAGCTTCCTCTTTCTCCCTGTCAGAGCCAAAGGGGTTCAGCCCCAGGTCTGTGTCAGAGCCCTAACCACAGGCACCCTCCTACAAAGCCCTTTCTCCCAGCCTGTGCTTGCCCCAGGAGCTGGCTGCCAACACCCCAGAAACCCTCTCCCTGTCTTCTACCTTTTCCCCCCCTCTACACTCCCAAACCTCCTAGCAGCCAGGGCAGTCCCCCCAAGATGTTTCTTGGAGGCCCAAACCCCATAAATCAAACCTCTGCTGCTCCATGGTGAGCAATATCTTATGTAAAGAGGTGTTTCCAGGGAGCACCAAAGGCTGGAGAATCCTATTACGAGGCACACTATTAATTATAGGGAGTCAGCCCAACCTACTCCAGCCATTTTTTATCCCAGGTCCAAAACCTGATTGCTTTCCACCTTCTGCAGACCTTCCCCCTTCCAAGAAAAAAGAAAAGGGAAAAAGGTCAGGGAGAGGAAGAAAAATAATAGCATTGATGCTTGCCCAAGAGCTTTGGAAAAGGAGTTTCTCCTTCCCAGGACTGGTGCTGCTCTGATGGGGTTTAGGGGGAGCTGGGAAGTGTGGGGGTGTTCCCCCAGTAGGGTCCCCTCTGAGGGTTAGTGGTGGTGGCATCTGAGTACCTCAACGAGGAGCTTTGCCCCCTCCTTGCCTTGATGGGGAGGTGCTTGGGCTTTGGGTGCCAGGGGGTGGGGAGGGGCTGGGCTTTGGATGTCACTGGCAGGGACACAGGGGTGACGATTATCTGGGGGACACTATGGGGTGGCAGGGAAGTCACCTGTGGTCACCCTGCAGCTGGAGTCAGGCTAAATCCTAGGTACTGGTGTCTTCCTGGGACTGCTGGGGTTATTGGGGACCCAGCTGCCATGGGGGTGCCCTGACTGTGATGGGGATCCCAGTCTCAGTTGTGGTGCTATACCCTTGGTGCCAGTTGCAGTGGGGACCCTGGCTGTGGTGGAGACCTAATCTCAGTTGTGCTGCTGTACCCTGCCCCTAGTTGTGGTGGGGACTCCTGTCCTGGCTGTGGTTAAGGGCTTGGGACAACCAAAGGGCAGGCTCCAGCTGCTCACTGCAAGGCCAGCTCCACGTCTCACAGCTTGGATCCATCCCTTTGTGTGACACTGTGCTCCCCCCTGCCATCAGGTCCCCTCTGCCAGTGCCAAGCCACAGGTGGGTGTTTGCTAGGATGGGTAAGTCCAGCCCAACCACCAGCCCCTGAGGGGAAAATCTGGCTCCTGCATCCACCTCTGAGTTGTGGAGCACAACCAGGAGAGATCCTCTATGCCAGCACACCCCTGATCTGGTGGCTGCTCCAAGATGCCTTCTCCTCCTGCACAGAGCCCCTGGTCCCTGCACAGTGGGAAGTAGCAGCTTGGAGCATGTCAGCATCATCCAGAATGCCTCCTGCATCCTTGTGTTCAGAGCTGGGGGTGCCACAGCAGCCTGCAAACAGCCCTCAGGTTGTTGTGGTTGGTTGCTATGCCTTGGGAATATAATAATAACAATAATAATAGCAATAATAACAACAATAGCAGCAGTCAGTGTTCACCCAGTCCATGCCCTTGTGCTCCACTCTATAACCCTCAAAATGCACCTGGGAGGAAGGTATTTAGCAATACATTGCCCTGCCCTTAATGGGAAAGGTTCATCACCTGCTAACTCTGACAGCCTGGGAGGAGTAGACCAGGAGGGAGGTATCAGCTGCTCCCCTGCCTCAGTTTCCCCACCTGTTAAACAAGGAGAAATGGAGGGGGTGAAGAGAGCTTGAGAGTCTTTGTGGTGTCTCCAGCCTCTGGCTGAGGCATCCCTCGGGGCTCAGCCTGGCTCGTTTGCCACCCTGTTATTAATGCTGGTAATGGCATAGGAAGGATAAATTCCACCACTTGGCTGAACAGGGAAAATATGCAGAGAAGTGGTTGGCTTTTCATAAATCATCAGTGCTCCGTGCTCCAGCCCAGCCAGGACTTAAAATTCAGGTCAGGAGAGAGGGACTTTGGTAAGCCAGAGAGGGAAGGTAATTTATTCTGTTTATATCTTTTTACTGCAAGACAAGGGAGGGGAGGGGGAAACTCTGCCACGATTTTGCATTTTAAATATTAGTTCAGAGGCACAGCCTGCCCTGGACTTTATTTATTTCCTTGTCTTGGAAAACAAGAGAGGGAGAGCAGGAGGAGTGCGGGAGGGAGAGCAGGAGGAGTGCGGGAGGGAGAGCAGGAGGAGTGCGGGAGGGAGAGCAGGAGGAGTGCGGGAGGGAGAGCAGGAGTGCGGGAGGGAGAGCAGGAGTGTGAGAAGCTTCTCTCTCAGAAGCGTGGCAGGGATAGACTGAGGTCCTGAGCGTGCTGGGGGATACCTCTTCCTGTCTGCTTCTCTATGCTCCCCTGGGGCAGATTTGATGGCATTCACAGACTCCCCCCTCCCTTGGTGTCCCCTCGGTGTCCCACTCAGCTGACCCTCCTGGCACTCCCGTGGCACCCCACCACGGGGTGCTTTGCCAGCAGGGCTGTGAGTGCCTCTAAGGTGCCTTGTTGGGCGGGTGGGTGTTCTTGGGAGTTACACACAATGTATTTCCCCCCCAGGGGAAAGGAATTATGCACTAGGGCAGCTGTTGAGCTGGGTAATGTGTTAGTGTGTCCACCTCAGCGCCAAGGTGATGTGGGCCTGGAGTACAAGGTGGGTGACGGCGGCAGCGGGCAGCATCCCGCTCAGGGGATTAATGGGGCACTGCTGGGCTGGGGGATAGGGGATGGAGGGGGGAGAGGAGCAGGGCAGCCCCACCACCATCAGTCTTAAGAGAAATAGCTGATAAAGTAAAACGAAAGGGACCAAGTGAGTGAGCAGTAGGTAGCTAAAAGGTTGTTTTTATTCACATTGAACAATAAGAGCCATTCACACTAACAGCCTCCGCAAGAGGCAGCGGGGACAGGAAACCCACAATGCTTTCAGAAAACAACTTTGTTCCCCCTTTTCCTTTTCCATTCTCCTTACTTTCTTCTCTTTGTTTGTTTTTTCAAACCCCTCTCCTCTCCCCCCCCCCACCCCCCCCTCACCCCGTGCCACCCCCTCCCTCTCTTCCAAATAGAAAAGATTCGGAGCCTCCGAAGACTAAAGTACAATAAATAATCAAGTAAACACAAAAACATACTTTATTTGTTTCTCCTTTTATACAAAATAAAGAAACTAGAAGCAAAAACTATAATACATCCTTAAATTGGCAGAGCCTCTGGGAAAACATTGTGGGGGGGGGGTGGGGGGGTGGGAGTCGGGCGTCGAGGCTCGGACCTGATTTCTGCTCTGCTGGGGTGGGTTTGGGGTTTTTTTGTTGTCGGTGGTGGTGGTTGGAGGAGCTTTTTGTTGTGTTTTTCCTCTTTCTGCCTCTTTTCCATCTCAACCTGTCATCCCCCACCGCACACACACGCCACCCCCCGCCCCTACCGCCTGCAACCCATTACTAACCCCCCCCTACCCTCCCTCCCCCCCCCCCCCAGGTCTAAACCCATCTTCTCCTTGTGGATAAAATGGGAACAACAAAAACAAGGGCAGAGGAAAGGCTGGAGGGAAGGGAGGGTGGGGGTGTTGATTCCTGCTGTTCACCATTCCCCCCCCCTCCCATGATGTGGTAGAGGATAATTAAAAAGGGTGCTAATTAGCAAGGGGGGGCGGAGGGGGCTGCCCAGCCCCCACCCCTCTCCTGGGAACTGTGTCCAGGTGAGTTCAGCTTTGGTCCGAGGTGGTGGTCCCGACGCTGGTGGGGAGGAGGGGGATGTGTTTCTTCGGGGCTCGGCACCATTCGTTGCCCTCCCCCCTCAATGCCGAGGGGTGGGGGGAGGAGGAAGGTGCTGGGAGGGGGAGGTAGCGGGGTGGCCCTAAGGTCCCACGGGGGTTGTGTGTGCAGTGACGCTGCGTTGATGGGGGAGGATGCAGGGATGCGTTTTGGCATCGGAGGGAAGTCTTTATCCAGCGGTGGTGATGTGATGCGCCTTGGTCCGGAGTGAGAAAGTTGGGGAGGGGGAGGGAGAGGGGGGGGGGAGGGACACGCGTGGGCTGGGGGACTTGAGGCTGTTTGCCCCCCCCCTCCACACGCACACACGCGTGCCCACGCCAGGCCTACCACACCGCTGCCTCGCTGAGCTCCGGGTTGGGGTGTGAGAGGGCCCCGCTGTAGCCGCTATTGCTGGACATGGAGAAGGGCGGGCTGGGCCCCCCGCTGAAGACCTCTCCCGGGAGGGGGTGCAGCGAACCGGTCATCCCCGGCTCGGGGCTGGGCGTGTCGGGATGCGAGATCATATCCGTGTACCTTTGGTTTTCTGAGGAGTGGTGTCCGCTTAAAGGGGGCTCCAAGGGTCCCAGGGGTGTGGAGCCAGGTCCTGAGTTCTGAAGGTAGCTGGAGTCGGCCGGGGATTGGGCTTGGGAGGGTGGCCCGTGGGGGAAAAAGTCATAGTTGCCTCCCGGTCCGTAGTAGTCACCTTGGTAATCTGGGGAGGGAGGAGAAAACGATGGAGTTGGGACCAAAAACCAAAGAGAATCCTTTGGAAAGCCCTACTGTGTTCCACATCCAACCCTGAACCTTCGTGGCCTCCCCTCCCAAGGTGCTCTGCTGCTTCCCAAATTTCAGCCCAAGCCGAGAGAGAAACAAGCCCCTTCTAAGGGCTGCAGTGCTCATCAGCCTTCCCCTGCTCAGCCTGGAGGGATGGCATGCAGGAAGGCAAGCCCGGGGCCGGGACAGCTTTGGAGGTGAGAGGATGAGCTCAGTTTAGTGCTTGGTTGATGGGGAAAGGGGAATGGGGGTTAAAAAAAAATATGTATGATGGGAATGAGGGGAAAATAAGGGGAATGAGAAAAAAATCATATATATATATCCCCATTCCTTATATACAGGGGGAATGGGGGAAAGGAAATATAAAGGGAACAGGGAAAAGGAAATACAAATGAATTGGGGGAAGGGAAAATATAAAGGGAACAGGGAAAAGGAAATACAAAGGAATTGGGGGAAGGGAAAATATAAAGGGAACAGGGAAAAGGAAATATAAAGGAATTGGGGAAAATGAAATATAAAGGGAATAGAGAAAAGGAAATACAAAGGGAATGGGAAAACGAAATATAAAAGGAACAGAAAAAAGACAATATAAGGGAATTGGAGAAAAGGAAATATAAAGGGATTGGGGAAAGGGAAATAGAAAGGGAACAGGGAAAATGAGATATAAAGGGATTGGGGGAAAGGAAGTATAAATGGGACAGGGAAAGGGAAATATAAAGGGATTGGGGGAAAGGAAGTATAAATGGGACAGGGAAAGGGAAATATAAAGGGATTGGGGGAAAGGAAGTATAAATGAAACAGGGAAAAGGAACTATAAAGGAATTGGGGGAAAGGGAGTATAAATGGACCAGGGGAAAGGAAATATAAAGGAATTGGGGGAAAGGAAATATAAAGGAAATAGAGAGAAGGATATACAAAAGGAATAGAGAAAAGGAAATACAAAGGGAATAGGAAAAAAATATATACATAAAGGAAATGGGGTGGGGGGGGATATATTGGGGGAAAATACATATAAGGGGGAAATATAATGGGGAAATCATTTAGCTTGGGAAAATCCCTTGTTTTAGTCCAGCAGGATGGAAGGGATGCATAAGCTAAGTGCAGGACAGCAAAGGGAGCCTGGGAAGCTCCTCATCAGGGGAGAAACTTTGAAAATGCAGCTTCTGGGGGAGCTCTGCCGGAGTGGGGAGAACTGGGAGAGAGCGAGGCCGTCCCACTGCACCCATCCCGTCCCGTCGGGGCAGCGGACAGGGCCCGGCCCGGCCCGGCGGCAGTGACCTTCCATATGCTGCGGGA
This sequence comes from Pogoniulus pusillus, assembly GCF_015220805.1. NCBI lineage: Eukaryota > Metazoa > Chordata > Aves > Piciformes > Lybiidae > Pogoniulus > Pogoniulus pusillus. Next base: position 14,366,762 of record NC_087293.1, read on the forward strand.
TGCGGGCGGTAATGGGAACAACTGCGGGCTGAAAGGGGCACAAAAGCCCCGCAGCTGGAGCTTTGTTCGCGGGAGGAGGGCTGCAGCCGCCCACCGCTCACAGTGCAAGGCGTGGGGAGGTGTGGGGGGGAGGTGTCTGCGTGTGCCTGGACGTGTGCGTGGGGAAGAGCGCGCATGTGTGCGGGGATGCGCATCCATGCACTGATGTGAGCGCTGCACAGCCCTGCGTGTGCATACGCGTGAGAACGGGCAGCCGGTTCACGCGTGGGGGTTTGTAACTAGTTCATGCGTGCGTGTACACAGTTGGTTCACACTCGTGAGTGTGCGCGCACGAATGCTTTAGCTTGCGTGGGGCGGTTCCGTTCCCCTCACCGTCCCCTCGGGGCCGCGGGGGAAGGAGGAGGGGAAAAAAAACCCTGGGAGAAGCAGGACAGAGGAGGAACAAAGGGAAAGGGAAGGGGCAGGGAAGGATAGCTTGGTAAGAGCCCCCGCGGGCGGTCCCTCACCTCCGTAGTACGTGTAGGGGGTCGAGCCGAGCATCTCGGACTCGTCGAGGCGGCCGCCGAGGGGCCGCATCCTGCGCGGGCTGCGGAAGAAGGCGTGGCGGCGAGCGCCCAGCGCGCTCAGCTGCTTCATCCGCCGCTCTTTGGACCGACGGTTCTGGAACCAGACCTGCGGCATGGCCGGGGTTAGCATCCACCCGGGGTCAGCGCCCACCCTCTATCTTGTCGACCCTTCCCACCCTCCGTCCCCTCCCAGGTTTGGCCGGCGAAAGGGATGGAAATCTTGAATGGAAGTCAAGTGGGAAGGGTTCAACCCGCTCCGGGATTTTAAGATTCTATTCCTTCCCCTCTGCCAGTAGCCCCGAGAGGTGCAGGAGGAGAGGCACAGAGGAAATAATGACTGTCATGGAAATCCTGGTTGCATCCCAGCAGGAGCATCCTCAGCCTGCCTGTCCCTGCAAAGGAGAGGACGGCCAGGGGGCATGGGGAGAGTTTTCCCTTAGGGAAAGGGAAGAAAGGAGGAAAAGAGGGAAGGGAAAAGGTGAGGAGCAATTCCAACCCGTGGTGTAAATGGACGAGCAGGGCCCTGAGCGCCCGCTGCAGCCGGTAGCAGAGCCAGGCGGGGAGGGTGGAGGTGGAAGCAGAAGATGAGGCTGCCTCACCCGAATCGCCACTCCCCAGCCCACGCACCCCTTTCTCCCGGGTTGCCGAAGTGTCTGGGTTGCTGCCCCACTCCTCTCGGTGTCCCCAGGCTCAGGAGGACGAGCCTATCTCAAACCTCTGGAGACTCCTCTGAGCCAAAACCGGGGACTCGCAGCTCCGCTACCGGCAGAGCCGGGAAGTCCTCCCTTATGAAAGCCTCGATTAAAGCTCATTAATCCCGGCATTTCCACAGGGATTTTCTTCCCGGGCGCCGTGCGGTGAGGGAGTGCCGGGCTGCTGCAGCCTGCCTTGGCTTCTCCTCACTCGCACAAGCCCGGAGAATCCGTTTCTCCTTAGCCCCGAGGGAAGCCCAGCCAAGGTGCTGGAGTAATGCAGCCAGCTCAGCATTTGGTTTTCATCCCTTTAAGGGCTGAAAAAATCCTGTCAAGGTGGGACCATTAAAGGGTGGGGGATCCTTACTAACCCACAGGAAGACGAGGCTGGGCTTGGAGTGATGCTGGCAGGGAACAGACAATGTTTTCCTGTCCCCACTTCCTTGTGGAACCAGCCTCAGTGTCCCAAACCCTTTCCAGCACCCAGGGGAGACTCTCATGGCCTTGCACTATGTGAGCTCACATCAACATCCCTTCTCCTTTCCCTCCCCAGGAGGGTTCTTGCCCAGTCTCTGCTTTCTGCCAGAGGAAATCACCCCATGGAGCTCTGATGTCACTGGAATTTTGGACTGATAAGGGAATGACGTCACTGGCCAGCCCCATGACATCACACAGCCGAGAGGGGAGGGCGATGGTGGGGAAGAGGGGCAGGGTGGTGGGGCTGGAGGTGCCCTACCTGGATAACTCTCATGTTGAGGCCAGTCTCCTGGGCCAGCTGCTCTCGGATGTGGCGGGTGGGTTTGGGGGTGGCAGCGAAGGCAGCTTTGAGAGTTTCCAGCTGCTTAGCTTTAATGGTCGTACGGGGCCCCCTCCTCTTGGTGCCCGAGTTCTGCTCCTCGTTCTCGTTGTTGGTGGTCTCCTTGTCCGAGGAGGTAGAGTTGTCTGTCTCCTTGGTGTCGTCCTGCATGGGGTCCTGGAGATCCGGGGACAAACTCCTGTCTGTACATGAGGACACTGTAAAGGAGACCCAGAGAGGAAGGGAGGGGGGGTGGTGGATGACTTAGGGGACAGATCAACCCCCCCCCTTCTCCTCTGCCCTCGCCAGCTCGGCTGCTCTCCAGGAGAGGGGTTGGGGGTGTCGGAGAGCAGCAAGGGGTGCAGATCGTCTCTGCCACTCTGGTACACCTGGTGCATCATCCCCCCAACACCAAGCAGAGCTCCAGCCAAGCACCTCCTGATCAGGCAAAGCGTACCAAGAGGAGCTGGGGAGGGGGCGATCCCCCGGGGCCAACAGCAGCCCCCCCCTGTCATTTCTCCTGTCCTCCCCCCGCGCCTTTCACACTGGGAAGAAGGATGTGCCGCTCGGAAAAATGCAGCCTTTCCCTGTCAGGGCCTCGGGGGTTCTCCAGTTACTGCCTTAAGCCTGGCTCACACCCCCCAACCTCAGCCACCACACACCCCCCACCCCCACCCGGGGCCCCTGATGCCAGCTCCCCCCCGCCCCAAGGCCAAGCTCTACTCGCCTCGCTCACAGCAGCGGCCCCACTGACTGGCGTGGCAGGATCCGGCCCCGGGTGCTGGACGGAGAGAGAGCCCACGGAAGGGGGTGAGCACAGGCGCCTGGCATGGCTGGCACAGCAGGAGTGGGCCTAATCCTGCTCTCCTGACGCAGAGACAGCTTCCAAGGAAGTCAAATGGGAGCTTTGCCTCTGGGTGAAGGGAGGCGAAGGATCAGGCCCACAGCGCGGGGGGGACTGGACACACTCGCGGGGGGCATCTGGGGCATTAGAGGAACTCTGTGCCCAGGCCCAGGGTAGGGGGGAATCCGATCCCCCACCACCTCACATTCCCTCAGCCATAGGGGTCAGGACAGTGATACCGGGCGCTCATCCCACGCGTGGTGGTGGAGAAATCACAGAGCCTTGCGCCCCATTTAAAGGCTTTCACCCCGAATCCCTCCCCGCGGATGAACCGGAGGGAGAGAGGGCGTTAAGCTGGCTGCGGGGTGCTACTCCCTCACCCCGCTGAAAGCAACACCTCGTTGGAGGTTCGGAGCGGCAGGATGCAGCCTCTGGAGGCGCGGAGGGGCTGAGGCGCTCGTACCTGAGTTGAGGCTGCCTTCCTTCAGACTGGGGGAGTTCAAATAGTCCTCTTTGCAAACGAATTTGTTTTCGTCTATGATATAGAGTTCCTCGCCCGTGGAGAGCTGCTTGTTGCAGACCATGCAGGTGAAACAGTTCAGGTGAAAGACTTTATTCCGAGCTTTGCGGACGAGGTCGCTGGGAGAAATCCCTTGGGAACAGCCAGCGCATTTGGTACCAAACCTCCTGGAGAGGGGAAGAGAAAAATAAAACAAACAAACAAAAACAAAACAAAAAAAAAAACACAAAACAAACAAAAAAAAAAAGGCGAGAGCTGGGAGCAAAAGGATAGCTTGGGGGAAAAAATAAAGAGAAAAAGAAAGAAAGAGCTGCGGGAAAAGCCAGAGGTGGGAAGGAAAATGAGCTGAGGGAAAAAAATGGGCTGGGGGAAAAAAATGGGATTTGGGAATAAACGGAATGTGGAGGGGGGGGAACCCCGTGAGCTAAGGAAAGAACGGGGGCTAGGGAATAAAACGGGAGCTGGGGGTTTAAAATAGGGAGCTAGGGGAAAAGCAAGAGCTGGGGTTTAAAAAATAGGAGTGGGGGGAAAAAAACCGAGGCTGGCAGAAAAGGGAAGCTGGTGCGGGGGAAAAGGGACTGAGCGAAAAAAAGGGGAGCTGGGGAGGAAAAAAGAGGACTGGAGGTAATATAAAAAGGAGAGAGCTGAGTGCCCTGGTGGCGATCGGCTGCGGGGTTGGGGGGCTCCTTTATACCGATCCCCTCCCACTCCTCAAAACCCCACCGAAGGAGCCCGATCCTCCAGCATCTTCTCCGCGTCGAATCCAGCGATTCGCATCCCCGGTTGCTTTGGGGTGAAGAGGAAGAGGAAAGCCTTCACCCCCCGCGCAGCCTTCGCTGGCTGCGGATGGAGCCCGGGTCTGAGGTGTCCTCACCCGCGGGACACACAGGGGCGCATAAGCATCCTCCACTGGGTTTGGAGCCCAGGAGGGCCGGAGTGGAGAGGAGGGTGCTGGAGGTTCCCTTCCGAGCTCACGGGGAGGGGCGGATTTCGTTTCAACCGGCGCTTCCCCGGTGGGCAACAGGGAGTTTCGACTCCGCCCGGCACCGGCCTGAGAATCCCGGGGACAAAACGGGGCTCGTTAGAGCCAGAACGATGGACAAAGGGAGAGGTGGCGGAGTGAGCTCCGCTCCCCGCAGCATCCCGGGGCCCCAGCCTGGCACCCGCACCGTCCCGCTCTCCCCCGGGGGGATTTTTCCTGGTCGGGAATAGAGCTTTAGGTATTTAGGATTTTCCTTCCCTTCTCTGGAGGCAGAGGGTTTGAGGTTTTATTTGTTTGGGTTTTTTTTTTGTTGTTGTTGTTTTGTGGGTTTTTTGTTTGTGCTTTGTTTTGTTTTGTTTTGTTTTTTTCTTCCCCGTGAGTTTGGTTTTGGTTTGTTTGGTTTTTTTTAAGGGAAAAAAAAATTAATCCAGGGGATGCAGGTTGTAAACGATTTCCCCGAGGAATAAAAAGACCCAAATCAAAGCCTAACCCAACCAAGCAAACAGACATACACACAAAAAGTAACAACAAAGAAAAAACAACCTAAAATCCCCAAACCACAACAGCAAAAAAGAAACCTACACAAAAAACCCCCCCCAAAGCTCAAACCCTCACCAACAACCCCCAAACCACAAACAAACCAAAAAACCAAACAACACCTCCCGAAAAAAAACCCAACCACAATCAAACAACACCACTCGACCCCCCCAAAACCCACCACACAGACACACACACCCCCCCAAATAAAACACTAACCAAAAAAACGACCACCACCACCAATAAAACCTCCCAAAACACCCCCAAACAAGCCCAGGCTCTGAGAGCGGAGGTCGCAGGTGCTCGGTCCCTGGGTAAACTGAGAGCTGCCAGGCCCCGGGATGCCTAGGTAGGGTACCCCCTTATTCCCCTCCGGTAACGGCACAACTTCTGCCTCCCTCGGTGCTTCCAGTGACGTTGATGTAGTGAGAGCATTAGGAGTCATAAGTCATCGCCCCCCTCTTTTCATCCCGGCCCCTAATTTCCTCATCGGCACCTTATCGCAGTCATTAGGGGCGTTTAAGAAGCACCGCCGGGGGCTGCTGATGGAAACAAGGGTTTGGACACCGTTTTCATCGGGGCCTGCTGTGGACGACAAGCTCCAGGCCGGGCCCAGGAGCAGGGTTTGGGGGGGGGGGGCACAGGGCTGCGAGGCCCGGTGCTGGTGGAGGCAAGGTCACGGAGAGATTGAGCGGCGGGGCACAGCCTGGCAGCCCCTACCTGAGGCTGCAGCAGCGGCTGTAGTGCAGCCATCGATTCCCCCTCCCGGGGTTCCCCGGGCCCGGGGACCTGTTTCCTCACAGGAGCTTTGGGGCAGGCTGGGTGCCGATCCTCGGTGGAGAAGGATGGGAGGGGAAGCGGAGACATCGCCCATGAAAGCTCCGGGAGAGACCCCCGGGAAGTGAGCGAAGGCCGGGTGTGGTGTGACCCTCCTCACCCTCTTCGTCCCCGTTAGCGAAGTCGGGGGTGGGGAACGCACTCACCTGAAAAAGTCATTTTTGCAGTAGAGTTTGCCTTCCCTGGAGAAGCATTTCTCGGTCAGGTTGCACTTGCACTCGCAGCACTGGACGCATTTGATGTGCCATGCCCTGTCCAAGACGTTGAGGAGGAACCTGTCCAAAATCGGCCTCTCGCAGCCCGCACAATGCACCATCATAACCTCCGCCGGGGGATGGAGAAGAGCAAGAGGAGAAAGCAGCCCCGCACCGGCGGCAAGAAACGGCAGGAGAAACCGTATTGGGGGGAAAAAAAAAAATAAAACCCAATAAAAAATAATTATTTAAAATTTAAAAAATAAGGGGAAAAAAAGATATTTAAAAAAGAAAGAAAAAATAAAGGGAAAAAATAAGAAAAAAAATATCAGAGCAACGACTCAGAACAAATCGAAGGAGAAATAAGGGGGGGGGAAAAAAAAGAGGAAACGGAGCAGCTGTCAACTTCTTCCCCCTCTTCTCTCCGGAGCCTCGGTGGCGGGAGGCAAAAAAACGATGCCCCCCAAAAAAAGCAGTAAAAAAATCCGAGCCACCCCCGAGAAATAATAATAAGAAGAAGAATAAGAAGAAGAATTAGAAGAATAAAAAACACCCCTAAATCCACCCCCCGGGTCCCTCCGGAGCGGCCCGGGAGCTGCGGGAGCGTTGCTGGCGGGCTCTGCGGCAGCGGGCGCGGCGGGAGGGGTACATGAACCCCCCCCCTGCAGCCGGCAGCCCCGGGGCCTCGCTCTGCTCCGCCGCCGCCGCTCCGCCACTCTCATGCTGTCCCCATCGCCAGCTTTGTCCCCCGCCTTAGTAATTCGCGCATCCTTATTCAGATTTGGTGACGGAGGGACCCGCGTCGGCCTGCTTGGGACCAATGGGGTGGCGGTAACCATGGCAACCTCTTAATTTATAGCATATCTAAATTGGCTCCTGCCTTCTGCTTGGCACAGAGGGAAAAAAACAACGCGCCTCTATTGTTGAGGGTGGCTTGTACCTGTGCCGCCAAGTGAGTATGCACCTGCCTGGGGGGCTGGGGGGGTCTGGGGAGGGGGGGAGGACACGACACGATACCAGGCCGCCCCCCCCCCCCCCTCCAAAATCTCTTTTTCTCTCAGCAAAATCTCTTTCCCCTCCAAAAAAACCCCAACCCACTTTGGTCTCCCCCCACCTCCCTTCCCCCCAAAAAATCTCGTTTCTTCCCCCCCCCCCCCCCCCCAATCTCCTTTCCCTCTAATTCGCCTTGAATTTTGTGCTAGTCCTTTGAGAGAGATTCGCAGGGAGGGCTCTGAGTTGGGTTAGGGGAGCCCAGTAACTCCTTTCTGGGTCTTGGTGGGGGGGGGTGGGGTGGTGTTTAGTGCTGGTTTTGCAGCCGGACGGGGAGATGCTTTTGTCTGGAAGAGCAACAAGCGGGAAAAGTGTGTGTGTGGATTTTAGGGGGTTGGGGGGATCGGGCGGAAAAGAGAGGGCGGGGAAGAGGAGGGGGTCGGCAGCGTGGAGGGATGAAAAGTTCCCCCGGTGTGCGGAGGTATGTGACAACAACACCCCCCCTCACCCCGGACTGCCCCCTACCCCTCCCTGTGCTTTGTCCCCAGGGCCTGCTGTCTTCTTGTCCCTTCTCTGCTTCTTGGAACTCGCCGTAACACCTCGGTGCGGGGAGAGATAAAATGGGCAGGGGTGGCCCGGGGAGGGGGGGGTGGGGACTGGCCCCTCGGACACTGTTTTCTCCTCTTTAATTGCAGATGCGACGGAGCTGTGAATGGAAAGAACGGAGCAGGATCGGACCCCGCGCCAGGGGAGGTGGGGGCGGGGGGAAGGAGACAATCATTTGGGGTGATGATTTATTCTCTGTGGGGCCGGGGGGTCGCTACCTCAACCCACAGCTCCCAGAGGGGTCGGCCCCGCTGCTTCTCCCCTCGTTTACCCGGGATCTGGGGAGCGGATAGGGAAACCCTGGAGGAGGAAGGAGGCCGGGCAGGTGAAGGCCGAACCTCTCCTCCTCTTCCTCGTTCGTTTCTCAGCCCAAACCTCTACATTAAGAATTATTTTGATGTTTTCTCCCCGCGCTCCGAAGGAGAAGGGCTCGGGCAAAGCCCTTCCCGGGCCGACAGCCGCCTGGCATCTCGGCTCTGGAACGGGAAGCCGCGGAAACGCTCCGGTAACGGCAAAACAGCACACTCCATACCCAGCACAAGGAGGTCGACGGGGACATGTAGAAGGAGGTTTTCCGTGTACCCTTGGGCAGGAGTGTTGGTGGAAAGAGTGAGAATCGAAATAATGAAGGGGAAAAAAAGACTAGGAAAAAGAGAGAGAAAGAAAAAGGGAAATAAAGAGAGGGGGGGAAATCGAGAGAGAAAAGAATTAAAAACGTGAAAGGAAACAGCGAAAATGTAGCAGAAAAAAAAGGTGAAAGAAAAGAGGAAAAAGAGAGAGAATGAAGAAAAATAAATTAACGGAAATTTGGGATAGGAAGGAAAGAAAGAGAGATAGAAAAAAAACAGAAAGAAAAGAAAAAAAGAAGGAAAGAATGGGGAAAATAAAAGTAAAAATAAAGCAGGTAAAAAAGAAGCTGGGAAAAAAATAAAGGAAAAAGAAAGGAAGAGAAAAAATGAACGGAGAAAAGAAATGACAGAAATGGCATCGAGAAAGGAAAAGAAACGAAAAGGAAAACGTGAAAGAAAAGCTGGAGCTAAAAAGGGGGCAAAAAAGAGGGAAGGGAAAGAAAACAAAGACAGAAGGAATGAAAGGAAGAGAAAGAGCGAAAGAAAGGGGGGGGGGGGGGAACCCCAAATCCTCAAACAGCAGAACAATACATTTAAAAGAACAGAAATGGGAGAGAAAGGCGAAAGAATGAAGAGGAAAAGGCACCGGACTGACGGAGATCGCGATCTCCGCGGTTCTGCCCGAGTTTTTCGGGGCTCCGTGGGGTTCCCCGGGGGATTCTGTGGGTGTGGAGCGGGCTCGGCCGGGCTCTGAGTCTCCCTACTGCTGCGGGGTACATGGTGGTGTTGAATTTCGGGGCAGGGTCTGGGTGAAGCCTCGCAGCGGGGACAGGACTGGGGAGGACCGAGGCAAGCTGGAATCACGGCCCCGCTCCCTGCGGGAAGTGCTCAGCGGGGAGAAACTGGTGGAGCTGAACCGCATCCGATGTGTTGCGGGAGGGACGTACTCGTACACCCGCGCCTCTGCGTGGGCAGAAATACGTTCGCACACGAGTGTAGACGAATGTAGACCGCGGACGGACACACGCATGTCCGTGTGTCTCGCTTGCAAGACCTCACAGAATTCTCGCACCCGCGGAAAAACGCAGACGCGGGGGGCAGCTCTGGCGACCCCATTGGGCCCCTACGGTCCGAACCGGTGTGGGGCCGCCCGAGGGCATGCGGCCGGCGTGGGCCACGGTCCCACGGCGGGACGGTCTGCTCTGGACCATCGTATGGATGCTCTGCTTGGCGTGGATGATCTGTAGAGCGGCAGGCGACGTTGCGGGAGCAACCCTCGCCTTGCGCACTCTCGCATCCTGGTTCCACGGCCTCGAACACCTCTGTGGCCCTCGGCACCTCTCTCTCCCAGGCAGGTGCTTCCCCAGCCGGGCCGTAGTGCCTGTGCAGGCAGCCAAGATAGCCTGGCAGCAAAGAAGCAGCTATGTCAGGGCATCCTACTCCCTTCTGCCCGGCTCGATTCACTTTTTCTTTTGGACGTAAAGGGAGAAATAAAGCCAAGGGGAAGGGAAAAATCCCCAACCCCCAAGTAATCTCCCTTTCACCCCCAGCCCACTCTATATTCCCCCACGGTACCAGGCGGTAATTCAGGCCCATCATATCCATCTATATCTAACTAATAATACCTATTGTGTTTTAACAGGGTAAACGCACGGAGCAGCAGCAGCGTCGCTCAGACGAGATGTTGATGGAATCTACTCCACGAAACAAACAGAACAAAACCAAACCCACAAACAAGCAACAAAAAAGCTCCCCCCCCCCTCCCCAACCCAACAACCCAACCCCAATCCCCTTTCAAGAATAAAGTGTATCAACTTACAACACAGCAGACGGCAGAGGGATAAGTGAAACAGACAAAAGACAAACAAGATAATAATCTGTTTCCAATCAGTTAAGCCCTGTAGAATTTGTAATACGCGGTTTGCATATTCCCTCTGTGTTTTGTAATTAATTATCTATCTGTTAAGATGCTCCGCCGACCACTTGCTTGAGATTTGCAACTATTTCGGTTTTGGGAGGTGTGTGTGTGTGTGTGGGTTTGGCACGCCAAGAAACGCGGAGTGCGGAGTCGGCTTCTACCGCCCTGCCCGACCTGAAAAAGCCGAGCCCCCGGTGCAGCGGACTGCGTTTTTTCCGCGGCTCTGCCCTGCCAATAGAAGCCGAACCTTGAGCGCCGTGGGTTCCGCGCTTCTCCGCGGGGCTGCTGCCAGCGGCGGTAGAGCGTTGGGGGAGCGGGTGAGGCTTCTCCTCCCCGCTTTCCCCCGGTAAGAGGGGGGACGGTGCAGGTTTTTAACATTAAACAAACCCAGCAAGCATCTCCTCGCCGGGCCATCGGCGTTTCTGAGTGACTGCGTTACAAATTGTAAATTTAAATAGCTCACAGGATTCATTACCTCCCGCGTCTGATTTCACCCAGCCGTGAAAAATTGTCCTGGTGTACCACTGAGAAAGGGTTTGCTGCAAAGAGCCACAGCCTAATCACCAGCTTTCTCTCTCCAACAAAAGTGTAATTATTTTGTTTTGGGTGTAAATATAACCCACGGTACAAAAAAAAAAAAAAAAAAAAAAAAAAAAAAAAAAAAAAAGAGGGAAAAAAAAAAAAGAGATAAACCTCCAGCAGCGTCTGAATGCATTATGGAGCCGTTTAAAAAGATCCGTCCTAAATTAATACCAAGGTTAAAAGGGGAAGGCAGCTGGGACATGGAAATTTCCGTGTTATAAGGGGGGGGAGTCTGGGGGAGGTGGGGGGTGTGAGGTGAGTATTCACACCGCCCGAGAACAATGCGACACCCCCGCTCCTCGCAGAGAGCCTCCCCGTTGCCACTTAGATCTCCCCAAACCCACAGCTCCTTCTCATTCCCTCCATCGAAAAGAGACCCTAAGGAAGGGTTGGGGTCTTGGTGTGTTGTCCCTCTACGATGCTGTGTTCGTCCCCTTCTGCTCGATGCCGGGGAGAGGGGGTGCTCTAGCCCGGGGAAGGGGGGGTGCTCATTTCTCCCTCTGGTGTTTCTATGAAAGGCGGGGGGTTGAAAAGGAAAACAAACAAACACTCCTCCTCATCCTCACCGCGGCTCACATGCAAACGAAGAAGCGGAGGACTCTGATTTTTGTCTTTCCCTTTATCTTATTTTTAACGAATTTGTTGATCTCTTCCTTCCGAGCTCCAGCCCAGAGGGTTCGGAAGAAGAAACGGCACCAAACGAAAAGCAGTGCCGGTGTGAAAACCTGGGAGAGGAGGAAGGGCTCGGTCGAGGTGCTTTAAAGGGAGAAAAGAAGAAGGGGGGGGAAAAAAAGAACCGAAATAAAAGAGGAAAATACGACAAAAAATAAGGGAGGAGAAAAAAACCAAAAACAAAACCACCCCCCCCCCAAAAAAAAAAAACCCCAAACAAAATAAAGGAGAAAATTAAAGAAGAAAATCAAACGACTTAAAATAATAATAAAAAATCAGAAAATCAGGAACGAAACCCAAATAAAAAACCCACCCACACACACACACAAAAAAACCCTTCATGAGCAGAGGGGCAGTGAGGCCGATGCCCTGTGCCTGTCGGTGCGAGTCTGGGACGCGGAGAGCGGCCCCGACTCCTCACGGTACCGCGACCCCCGGTCCCAGCGAGGGGTTCCGGAGCCTCCGGTGCCTTTCGATTTGGAAACAGCCAGCGCCGAGCGAGAAGGAGTCGCTTTCACCAACCTCCCCACTCCTCTCACCCTTTCCCCGCAGTGGCTTCCCGGTATTTCCCCAGCCGCTCCCCACGCAGCCGTTTTAATCGGTTGTGGGTGGGTTGTGGGGTTTTTTTTTTGGTTGTTGGTGTTCTTCTTTTCTTTTTTTTTTTTTTTTCTTCTCCAGGTGGGCGTCAGTAATTGGCAAACCTTTAATTGCCTCCCCCCCCCCCCCCGCCCCTCTTAGCTCCAGCGCCATACCGGAGCCCTCTTCCCATCCTTTCGCAGGTTCCCTGTGGCTAACCTGCCCCGTCTTGTCCCTGCCTGGGTTGGGGTCGGAGGAGGGGCAGCTCGGCTCGGAGCGAGCTAGAACCCCCGTGGCTGCTTTATCGCCTCCCGTGATACCGAATCACGGGTGGGCAAAGCCCGGCTGTGAGCAGCGTGTGTTGCAAAACGCGAACCTCAGACAGCCAAACGCTGAGCTTCGGAAACTTAGTGACTTGAGGCTGGGGTGTGTGTGTGGGGGATGAAGGTAAGGGAGGAGGATATGAGGCGAGGCGAAGAACTCGTTCCAAATTTCCTCGGGTGATCCCCGGCCCGCTACAACCTCCCGTCGATGCGACTGCCCCCCCGTGGGGGGCTGCTCCAGCCGTTCCCACCCGCTTTCCCCCCGCTTCTTCTCCCCCCCCCCCCGCCCCCCCCCATCGCCTTCCCGCTAATGAGCGTGTGTGTTGACACGGCGAGGCGATGCCCCCGTTTGCCTTTGTTTGGGAGGTGTGAAAGAGGGAATCTGCATGAGAAAAGCCGGCGGCAACCGCGGAGCTCCGATCGCAGCGGTGGGACTGAGCGAGCCGGTGCGTGGGGAGACCGCCCCGGCGGGGCAGAAACCCCCGGAGCAGGAGGGGATATGGAGGAGGGGGGCGACACGGGGGACGCGGGAGGAGGGGGTTGGGGAGGAGGGGGCGCAGGGGTGAAGGTGGGAGCTGTGATGCTGTTTGCAAGCCGAGAGCTTATCCCGTCGGGGGTCGGGGCTAAGCCGGGCACCCGTCAGCATATAGGACCCCCAAAGATGGGTCGTACTCCACCCCCTTCCGCCCCCTCCCCCCCCAGCTCCTTCTCCCTTCCTTGGATTTTCTTTGGGAAATAGAGAGGGGCAAGCGGGCGGCCCGCACCTGCGGGAAGGATGAGGGATCTGGCTCACAGCGCTCCCGCTTTCCTGCTGATGGACACCGTGGGGCGACTTGAGGAGACGGAGCTACGGGGACGACATGGGGGAGCGCTGAGAGAGTCCCAAACCCGCGAAGCCGCGGAGGCCAGTGAGGGCTTAGCGGGGACAGCTCCAGCGGGAGGGCAGCCTGCCGGGGCTGGCGGTGGCAAAGAGAGGAGCAAGGCCTCTGCTCTTTCCCTCCCCCGGCTCCGAGCGGGCGCAGAGTCCCCGTTCCGTCACGGCACCGGCCCTGGGACCTTCGGCAGGACTGAGCTCCGCGATGGAAGAGTCCTGCCCGGACCCCGGACTGGAGCCTTGCCTGACCCCGGCACCGCTGTGTCCCGTTCCATGTCCTCCCCCGCGTTCATCCCGAGGCGATGCGGAGCTCTCCAGGGTGCTGAACACTGCGGGCCCGTCCGCCCCCACCTCTCCCCGCGGCGGGCACCTGGCACGGCGGCTCCTCCACCCTGACCCTCCCGCCTCGTTCCTTTCGTTCTCTCTCCATCCCTCTCCCCGTCTTGCTTTTCAACCTTTTTTTTTCAACTTAAAAAATTCTTCCCCCCCCCCCCCTTTTTTTTTTCCTCCTCCCTTCTTATTTCCCAGGTATTTAGCTTTTCTCGTTTTGGTTTTTTTTTTTGGGGGTTGCTTGCCTGTCTGTTTGAATTTACTTTTTTTATTAAAGAACCTGACAACTTTCCTTTTTTTTCTCCTATATTTCCCCCATTTTTTGTTCAATTTTTGTTTCCCACTCTTGTTTTCTGTTTTCCCTTTCTCTTTTCCTTTTTTTAACCCTTTTTTATTTTCTTTTCTTTAATTGTCTTCTCTTCTCTTCTCTTCTCTTCTCTTCTCTTCTCTTCTCTTCTCTTCTCTTCTCTTCTCTTCTCTTCTCTTCTCTTCTCTTCTCTTCTCTTCTCTTCTCTTCTCTTCTCTTCTCTTCTCTTCTCTTCTCTTCTCTTCTCTTCTCTTCTCTTCTCTTCTCTTCTCTTCTCTTCTCTTCTCTTCTCTTCTCTTCTCTCCTCTTCTCTCCTCTCCTCTCCTCTCCTCTCCTCTCCTCTCCTCTCCTCTCCTCTCCTCTCCTCTCCTCTCCTCTCCTCTCCTCTCCTCTCCTCTCCTCTCCTCTCCTCTCCTCTCCTCTCCTCTCCTCTCCTCTCCTCTCCTCTCCTCTCCTCTCCTCTCCTCTCCTCTCCTCTCCTCTCCTCTCCTCTCCTCTCCTCTCCTCTCCTCTCCTCTCCTCTCCTCTCCTCTCCTCTCCTCTCCTCTCCTCTCCTCTCCTCTCCTCTCCTCTCCTCTCCTCTCCTCTCCTCTCCTCTCCTCTCCTCTCCTCTCCTCTCCTCTCCTCTCCTCTCCTCTCCTCTCCTCCCATTTTTTTCTTTCTTCTTGCATTTTCCTTTCCCCCCCTTCTTTTTTTTCTCCATTTGCCTCCTTCTTTGTAATTTGATTCTTTCTGTCTTTCATTCTCCGTGTTCATATTTTTCTTTCTCTTGTTCTCTTTTTATTTATTAATTTTTCTTGTCTTTCTATTTTTCTTTTCCTTTTTCTTTTTCCCCCTTTCTTTCTCTTTCTTTCTTTCTTTCTTTCTTTCTTTCTTTCTTTCTTTCTTTCTTTCTTTCTTTCTTTCTTTCTTTCTTTCTTTCTTTCTTTCTTTCTTTCCCTCTTTCTTTCCCTCTTTCTTTCCCTCTTTCTTTCCCTCTTTCTTTCCCTCTTTCTTTCCCTCTTTCTTTCCCTCTTTCTTTCCCTCTTTCTTTCCCTCTTTCTTTCCCTCTTTCTTTCCCTCTTTCTTTCCCTCTTTCTTTCCCTCTTTCTTTCCCTCTTTCTTTCCCTCTTTCTTTCCCTCTTTCCCTCTTTCTTTTCCTCTTTCCCTCTTTCTTTCTTTCCCTCTTTCTTTCTTTCCCTCTTTCTTTCTTTCCCTCTTTCCCTCTTTCTCTCTTTCTTTCTTTCTCTCTCTCTCTTTCTGTCTTTCTTTCTCTCCCTCTTTCACTCTTCCTCTCTTCTTTCCCCCCCTCCCCCTTTTGCTTCTATTTCTTGTTTCCCCTCTCATTTCACACAAATTCAGTCTCCATTTCTGTCTCCATTTTACTCTCCTTTCCCATTTCTCTCCCTCCTCCTCCAGAAGACAACATTGGCCAGAGAGGAGGGAGATTTCCACACACAGGATGATACAATTATCAGGCACCCATCAGGGCTCCCTCACTGCCCCAGTGCTCTGCAAATATGAGTGGCCCAGCCTCAACAGGAGCCAGGCTGTATTACTGGGGACCCCTTTAGCTCTCTGCCCTGTGGAAGGGATCAGCAAGATCTCAGTGTGATATTTTCTTTTATTCTCACTGTGGCTGCAGTTAAACCCCCAAGCTGCTGGGGGACTCCCCCCCTACCTCAGCCCCATGCCTGTGGGGGAACCCATGTGACAGAGAAGCAGCAATGAAAGCTGAGTGCCTTGGAGAGGTGATGCTCCATGTCCTACCTCTTCTCTTGTGCACACCACCCCCACATCACCCTGACTGGGCTGCCAGGACCCCCCCCCGGGAGCCCTGGACAAGACTCACTCAGCTCCTCTAGCCCTAACACCCCAGTGGGAGCCCTGGGACCTGCCCTTGCATGTCTCTTTGTCTGCCTCACCCTCTCCTGCACACGCACATGCACCCTTCCCCATCCAACCTGTCCCTTCATCCATGTCCATGTATGTGCACCTACTCCTCTCACACTGCCTTGCACACCCCCAGGCCCCCTTTCCCTGCACCTTCACGGCTCAGACCCCCTCCCACTCTGACACATTGCACACAGAGAGCTCTCACACAGCCACATTCCCCTGCAACAGCCATGGTGGTGGCTCTGTCTTCACTGATGTACCCAAGCTGTCTGGGAGCTGCCATAAGCCCTCAGCCCCATCTTTTTATTCCAGGAGATGAGCATTTTTTCCCTCTGTATAGGCCAGAAAAAGCCTTTCTGGGGTCACTTTGGGGCTTGGCATGGGGCTGAGTGTTTGATCTATGCTGCTCCAACAGCTTTTCCACAGCCTGAGAAGCTGGGGCAGAAGCTCCTCACACTGAGCAGGGGTGTGAAAGCTCCTCCGTTGCCTCAGGGAAGGGTGAGACTGTGCATGGGACCTCCCTAACCTCATTGTGAGCATGCTTGGACTGTCACTGTGACCTGGGCACACAGGCACCTTCCTTCCTTCCTTCCTTCCTTCCTTCCTTCCTTCCTTCCTTCCTTCCTTCCTTCCTTCCTTCCTTCCTTCCTTCCTTCCTTCCTTCCTTCCTTCCTTCCTTCCTTCCTTCCTTCCTTCCTTCCTTCCTTCCTTCCTTCCTTCCTTCTTTCTTTCTTTCTTTCTCCCTCCTGCCCTCCCTTCTTCTCCTTCTGTTGCCAAGTCCTCACTAAAAATGCACAACTTACCTCTCTTAACCATGAGCAGGACTACAACAGCAGCTCCACCTGCTCTATTCAAGGGGTCTTCTTTTGGACTTCCCAAGTTCTCCAAGAGCCATGAGATAAGATCTGGTGGCAGGGTACTGTGTGGGGCCATGAGGTGAGGCAGAGGGCTGAAAGGGAAGCAGAGTCCCTGGGGGGCTTGGGAACATATTTTAATGCTTGATTTTTTCTTTGAATGCTTCTGATAATCTTTTATTTCATTTAATCTTTTATTTCATTTGTTTACTTATTTAAAACTCTTTTTGATCAGGATAAAAATCACTGTGAAGAGCACAGGCTTAGCTCTTCCTTTGGAAAGAGCTTCTCACAGCTGGAGGTGAGCATGGGCAGGGATCAGCCTTGGAAGGGCTCCTCACCTCAGCCAGCACATGGGATGGAGCCCTGAATGTGTGATGCAGGGCAGAGGGTCTCCAAAAGTGATACCTACCTACCCAAGCCTTGCTTCAGGTGAGTCCTGCAGCAGAGGCAGGCACCCTTAACCCTTGCACTGCCTGGGTGGTGACAAAGCCCCCTTGTCCCCATCACTGGGGCTGGCTGGGCAGCTAGACAAGGGAACAAGGAGCAATCAAACAAGTGGGGACATGCTGGGCAGTGTGCTGCTGTACTGTGCTCCTGTAAACAAATGGTGTCTTGGGCAGCTTCTTGTGTGGGCTTGTGTCAGTGTGATGAGGGAATTCAGGCAGGGGATTTAGGGAGGGCTGATGCAAGCTGGCTTGTTAGGAAGACAGAAAGTAGCTGTATGTGTGTAGATAAATGTGAAGGCACTGCACATGGGAGCAAAGATATCCACACCTTCAAGAGCTACACAGGGCAAGCCTGGGGTGCAAACCTTCTCCTGACACCTCCCACCCTGCCCATGCAGCCCAGGGTGCTTCTGTCCCCTGACACCTCCCACCCTGCCCGTGCAGCCCAGGGTGCTTCTGTCCCCTGACACCTCCCACCCTGCCCATGCAGCCCAGGGTGCTTCTGTCCCCTGACACCTCCCACCCTGCCCGTGCAGCCCAGGGTGCTTCTGTCCCCTGACACCTCCCACCCTGCCCGTGCAGCCCAGGATGCTTCTGTCCCCTGACACCTCACAGCCCACCCCATGCAACCCAGGGTGCTTCTACTCTCTTGGACACCCATGCATGCTCACATACATGCTCTTGTCTGCAGAGGGAAAGGGGCTGGGGCTGTTTGTTCCTCTTGCACTCCCCCAACCCTTACCCCGGGCAGCAATTAAAGAGGCTGTTTTCTCTCTGCAGAATCTGAACCTGATTCTGCACTTGAAAGTCGGAGGGGATTAAATCCAGCAGAGGAAGTTTCAGGTCTTTGACTTGAAAATGCTTTGTGCAACTTCTCCAGACTTCAGCAGCAGCTGCATGTGCAGAGCTGAGAGCAACCCCTCGCCTCGGCTCTTACATTCTTTGCACCGGTGCATGGGAGGAGATTAAGAGAGCGAGCAGAAGCCTGCACCCCTGAACTCTTTTGGTCACTCCTCGTACAGCACCTTCCTTTGTTTTCCCTCACATCCACACCTCTAACCCTGCAGAGCCCAGGCTGCGGTGGCCGCGGGCTGCAGACACCGATCCTGCGGTGGACTCGGTATCATCTCTCTCTCTCTCTCTCTATTTATTTGTTATTATCCTTTCCCTCCCCTCCCCAGAAACATAAGGGATCAACACAATCATTTCAAAGAAGCAAAAGCTTCCTGCTGGAGAATCCAACAGGGACCTGCCTCGAAGTGCTGGTCCGGTGTGTCGGTGACACTGATTCAATCTGACACTCGGGTGTCTCCGAAGCCGGCGCATTGTGTGCTGCAAACGTATATGAACATTAGTATGCATTGGCACAATATGGATCCATTATTCCAAACGCTTATGAGAACTAGGTGCTGCATAGGAGCAGCTGCTGCTTTTTAAGCCTCAGAGCATCAATAGATTCATAGGTTTCAGAGCCAGAAGGGGACCCTGGTGATCGTGGAGCCTGACCTCCCACGGAGCGCTAGCCGCAGAGACTCGCCCGGGTAATTTCTGCCTCCTGCCCAAACTTGTGGTTAAAGCAGCAGCTTCCCCCTGCCAAGGGCAGCCAGCTTGTGATGGAGAAGGTGTCATCTCTCTCCTTAAATTGGTTCCCTTGCTTTAGCACTCTCCTCGTTAATCATAAAAGGGGAGGCTTTAATTTCAAAGCTTGGCTTGCGTGGATCCAGCTTCCCACTGCTTGAGCCTCTGGAGCCTTTCTCCCCTTTCTGCCTCTTCTCCTCTGGCAGAAAAAATGCCTTTCCCATTTTCCTGTTGAAGTAGTGGCTACACAAGAGATAGACAAAAAAATAGACAACATCCCACACCTCAGTGTCCTGGGATGCCATCTGATGCAGGATTGGTGCTTCCCACGAGGGGAAGTTGGTATCTGGTAAGTGCTCCAATTTGGGCTGATTCCTGAACTGGAAGCATTGAGTCTTTATTCTTTGTTTCAACCAAACAAATCTGGCTCAAGGCAATCTGGCTCTGCTGTAGAAAGGTTTTGGTTGGTAACACTTGGCTCCCAGAAATGAGAGAGACTGAGAACCTGTGGGATCATTGGAATAAAATAAAGAGCTGAAAGTTCTCTATGGTGGTCACAAAAGTTCTTTGAATCAGCACCTCCTGGCTGACAGCTGAAGATGGGTAATTGTCAGTCAAAACACTTCTTATCCCCAAGCCACTGACCAAAACTCAATGATAGACAACCCAGATCAGATGTGGAGTTTGCCTTCTAATAGGGATTTGTGCCTTTGGTCCCACCCCATTCCCTCTCCATCCTCTGTTGCTTTCCAATCCTGATGCCAGCAGATTAGGGGCTGCCAGAGTGGGGCCTGGCTGCCTGCAGAAGCTCCCCCCAAACATGCTGGCTCCCAGGCTTTCTGGAATGCTCTGATGTGAGCATGTGTCTGACCTCACCCTCAGCTTTTGAAGCAGAAAGTGGTTGAAATGGGCTGCTGTCCAGAAATGTCACCCTGGGTGTGCTGCTGAGCAATGGCAAAGGAGGGCTTAGCAAATGGGGGAGTTTGCCAGGCATTATCCAGCAGGGGGGGAAAAAAAGCAGGATGTGATGAACTTCACTTTGTCCCTCATAAGCAGGTGCAATGTGATGAGCCAAAGTCACCTGGTGCATGTGGAAGAAGAGACAGCCTCACTGCTGAAGCCTTAGCAGTCCAAAGAGTGGAGGGCTGAAGTGGTGGGCACAGAGCCTGCGGGGATGGGGCAGCTCCCAAGTGGTTGTACAGGACCTGGGCAACGGCTCAGGGGCTGGCACAGAGAGCAGGGTCATGGAGCTGGGCATGGTTACAATCCAAGGGGCCTCTCCCTCCCCACGTAGGGTTGCTTCAAGCTACACTTCTGCATTCTCAAGGGAATGTCTTGGCCGACCCCAGGGCACTTTTGGTCTCCTTTCTGAGGTGATGTGATGCCTTTCCTGGCACTTTCTACATGAAACAGCTACTAGGAGACCATCAGGAAACTAAACCTCCTTCCATATCCTCAGGTGAAGGTGGAAGCAGCAAGATTTGAGAGCAATTGTGCTTCTTGCAGTGAGCTATTTGTGGAACTCCTGACTCCAGGAGCTTAATGGCTTCAAAGGAAACTGGACAAGCTCACAGGAGAGAAATTCCTTCAAGGATATTAAGAACATTGAAGTTGGTGATCCCCAAGAGGACCCCACGTAACTTTTACATGTGCTTGCCTTGCTCTGCCTCAGGTGCTGGCCCTTTGTTCCTCCTGGGGACAGCAATTTGAGCAAGGCCCTTCCCTTGGCTGGGGATGTGGCCACCTGTGCTAGTTTGAAGCTAATGGAGTATTTTGGTGAGAGGAATTAGATGCTGGGCTGTGAAAAGGAACCAATGGTGATGGCTGCTTCACTCATAGGCTTGCTGAGATGGGTAAGAACAAGAGCACAAACCTAGGTAACAGAATTTGCTCTTGGGCTTTTGGGCTGCTCTTCTCTCTCTCTAACTTGCTGCCTAACTAATCCTTCTGCTTCCTACCCCCCCTGGCTGACCCTCCAACCTCATCTTGAATGTAAGGCAAAGTCTGGGGTAAGGTAGAGGGGTGGGGAGAAGGTGGAAGGCTGGTTGGGAGCCCCTCCTGGGGACCCTCCTTTCTGGGAGTGCTGCTGTGTTTCTGTATTGCCTTTTACCTTGCCTATTTCTGTCTATAGCTGCATATATCTGGGGCAGGGTGTCCCTGCCCATGGTCAGAGTGGGGTTGGAACTAGATGATCCTTGTGGTCCCTTCCAACCCTGACTGATTCTATAGGCTGTAGATAACTGCTTGTACCTTGTGCTGAGCTGTAAATACAAAGCTCCATTCGATTTCCAGCTCAGCTGAATCTAGTCTGGGTGATTTTCTTGAGTGGGTGTGTGTGGGCAGGGAACACCCAAACCATCATACCACTCCTCTGTCCCTGTGAGGTGTTTGTTTTCCTCCAGCTCAGTGTTTTCTCAGGCTCTCAGACAGTGAGGAGCAGCTGGCTCCTTGGGAAGGATGCCTCCAGCACATCTCCTCCTATCCCACCTCGTGCCAATAGCTCCTTTCTCGGCTCCTAAGCTGAATCCTGGTTTGCCTTTTCTGTTCCACTGCTCAGCTAATGTCACAGCAGACATATCCCTCACCTCTCATCATCTCTGACAACGATGAGAGGAAATGGAAAGAAAAAAAAAAAAAGAGATTATTTAGTATCATTTCCCTCCCCCTCCACTTCTAGCAGACGTTTCATGTAGGAAACACTTTGAAAGAAGAGGAATGAATCACACAGCTGCAGAAATTAGAGGGGGAAAAGACCTCTTAGGTCAGCCAGTCCATTTCCCTCTGAATGCAAAACAGCTTCTGAGTGTGGTTGGATTCTTTCTTCAAGGACTGTGTCCAGTCTAAACTGACTTTAGTGAGAGAGCTTCGACTTCAACCCATCCCAGGATAGCAGTGGCTTTCAGTTGAGTGTGATGTGCATCTTCCTGAACTTGCTTTTGAGGCAGGGAGAGATCTCTGCTGAGCCTGCCTGAGGGAGTCCAAGGGTGTGGGGCAGCTGGCCCACAGTTGGCTGGGCAGCAGGCCCCTAACTCAGCCCAAAGACAGAGCCATGGATGACTTGCATGGTGTGGCTCCCACTGGTGTGACAATGTGGGGCTGTGGTAGTGCTGCTCTGGGGTGATGGGCAGCAGATCTGCTGTTGCTTGCGTGGGTTGGAAGCCAAGGGACCAGGCAGGAGGTGCATGGGACCACAGAGCTCTTCTCAGCAGCTCTGCTCCTCGGTTTCTCTTTGCCTTTTTAGCTGGCCAGGCTCTTCACTCCTCAGGGCTCTGTGTGTGGGGCTGGCTCAAGCCATGCTATGAATGCCAAACAAACCATTCCCACCCCAGGCTCTGCATTCAGTATCCTAGGCCACCTTCCCAGCCATGGAAAACCTTCCCAGAGGTCAAGCTACTATTAACCAGCAGTACAGCTGGAAGAAGAAAAGACATGCTGAGACATTTCATCTGCAAGTGGAGTCACTTTACAGACAGCCTGGGGGCTGAGCCCAGCTCCCTGTGCTTCCAAACCCCCACTGATGTGTGAGCAAAGCCAGGACAGCTGTGCATGGGTAAAAAGGGGACATCTGTTGGGGCTGTTCAGTGGAGAAGGTTCCAAGAAGACCTTAGAGCAGCCTTCCACTTACTGAAGGGGGCCACAGGAGACCTGGGGAGGGACCTTTTGCAAGGGCTTGTAGTGATAGGAGGGAGGGGGTGGACTGAAGCTGGAAGAGGGGAGGTTTAGACTGGAGAGTAGGAAGAAATTATTCAGAGTGAGGGTGGGGAGACACTGGAACAGGTTGTTCAAGAAGGTTGTGGATGCTCCCTCCCTGGAGGTGTTCAAGGCCAGGTTGGATGAGGCCTTGAGCAATCTGGGCTGTAGTGGAAGGTGTCCCTGCCCATGAAGCAGGGGGGTTGGACCTAGATGGTCTTGAAGGTCTCTTCCAAGCCAAACCATTCTATGCTTCTATGAAACACCAGCACAGAGCTTCCCAGGCCCTACAGAAACCTGCTCCTCTCTTCTAAGGCAAGAAAGGGAGAAACAGAAAAAGTAGGGAAGGGAAAGGAATGGAGCAAAGCTGGAGGTGGGGAGAGTCAGCCTGGAGGTGAGGAGGAAGTTGTTGAGCATGAGAGTGGTGAGAGGCTGGAATGGGTTGCCCAGGGAGGTGCTTGAGGCTGCATCCCTGGAGGTGTTTGAGGCCAGGCTGGCTGAGGCTGTGTGCAGCCTGCTCTAGGGTAGGGTGTCCCTGGGCATGGCAGGGGGGTTAGAACTGTCTGCTCCTTGTGGTCCCTTCCAACCCTGACTGATTCTGTGGTTCTAAATGTCATCATGATGTGGATTTTGAGAGGAAGCTCTGATCCAGGTAACCTGCTGTTGAATACAGACTTTTGGCCACGCGAACTCCCCCCCCCAGTGACTCTGCAAATCCTTATACTTAGCTCTCTGCAAATCCTGTCTTGTTTTTTGGGTCATCCTCAGAAGACACAAAGTCACTGTGCCAGGGGTGTGGGCAGCAAGGGCCTTTCTAATTAACCCAGGAGGGAGAGCATCCCTCTTGCCTGCGCTGCCCCTGCGCTGCCAGGGGGGGAGCAGGATTGCCAGAGCTTACCTAGAAACGGTGCCTTAATCCCCCTCCCCAAAATCCCCGACCCCTGATCCGCACAGAGACAGCCCTTTTAAAGCGACAGCGTCGCAATGTGCCACCTCCTTCTCATAAGTGGTCACCTGCCAGCTTCGGCTGGAGGAGTAATTACCATCCTTGAGGCCTGAGCCATCTTATTCCCCTTGAAGTCGATGAGGAAACCTCCCAGACTCTGCTGGAAGCAGTATTAAGATCCTCTCTTCCCACCCCCACACCCCCCCTCCTTCCTGCAACTCCTTCTCTTTTCCCCAGCGTTTATCTCCTTGCAAGCCTTGGAGCATCTGCCCAGCTTGGAGTGGCCAGGGATGGAAAGGTCTGGAGTGAGGCATTGCCCCCACCTCTTCCTGCACCTCCTTCTCTTCCCCAGCATTTATCTCCTTGCAAGCCTTGGAGCATCTGCCCAGCTTGCAGTGGCCAGGGATGGAAAGGTCTGGAGTGAGGCATTGCCCCCACCTCTTCCTGCACCTCCTTCTCTTTTCCCCAGCATTTATCTCCTTGCAAGCTTTGGAGGATCTGCCCAGCTTGGAGGCTTGGAGTGGCCAGGGATGGAAAGGTCTGGAGGGAAGCATTGCCCCCACCTCTTCCTGCACCTCCTTCTCTTTTCCCCAGCATTTATCTCCTTGCAAGATCCTCCTTGGAGGATCTGCCCAGCTTGGAGTGGCCAGGGATGGAAAGGTCTGGAGTGAGGCATTGCCCCCACCTCTTCCTGCACCTCCTTCTCTTTTCCCAGCATATATTTCCTTGCAAGCCTTGGAGGATCTGCCCAGCTTGGAGGCTTGCAGTGGCCAGGGATGGAAAGGCCTGGAGGGAAGCATTGCCCCCACCTCTTCCTGCACCTCCTTCTCTTTTCCCAGCATTTATCTCCTTGCAAGCTTTGGAGGATCTGCTCAGCTTGGAGGCTTGGAGTGGCCAGGGATGGAAAGGTCTGGAGTGAGGCATTGACCCCACCTCTTCCTGCACCTCCTTCTCTTTTCCCCAGCATTTACCTCCTTGCAAGATCCTCCTTGGAGCATCTGCCCAGCTTGCAGTGGCCAGGGATGGGAAGATCTGGAGTGAGGCATTGACCCCACCTCTTCCTGCACCTCCTTCTCTTTCCCCAGCATTTATCCCCTTGCAAGCCTTGGAGGATCTGCCCAGCTTGGAGTGGCCAGGGATGGAAAGGTCTGGAGGGAAGCATTGCCCCCACCTCCTCCTGCACCTCCTTCTCTTTTCCCCAGCATTTATCTCCTTGCAAGCTTTGGAGCATCTGCCCAGCTTGGAGTGGCCAGGGATGGAAAGGTCTGGAGTGAGGCATTGCCCCCACCTCTTCCTGCACCTCCTTCTCTTTTCCCCAGCATTTATCTCCTTGCAAGCCTTGGAGGATCTGCCCAGCTTGGAGGCTTGGAATGACCAGAGCTAGAAAGGTCTGGAGGAAGGCACTGCCTTGGGTAATCCTGCGAGAGGGAGAGGATAAAAAAAAGAAGAGCAAACACAGGTCCATTAATCCGCAGTTAGTCTGCCTTTTTTGTTAGGAAGATGAACTTGATGAGTTAATTAAGCCCCAGCCTGTAAAACCAGTTTATTTGCATAGCAAACTCCTGGGCCAGTGTGCTGTGAGCGGGCATAGACGTGCAGACAATTCCGGGGAAATTACAGCCTCATTAATATGCTAATCTGGTTGCAGGCCTGGAACGAGTTTTGGGTTTGCTGTGCTTTGGAGGGGGGGGGGAGGTGGTGGTGGTGGTGAGGGTGGTGGTGGTTGGTAAGGGGGGGGGGATATGTTGCTTAGCAACCCTTTCCTCCAGGTAACCCTTCTCTTGCTTGCCCTTGATATCCCCCAAGGATTGCTGGGGAAGGAGGGGGGGGATCTGCTGTCACGCCAGAGTGGGCAAAGTGAAAGGAGAACGTGGCAGGGGGGGTGTGGGCTAGAGAGCATCGTTCTCCTTGCACAGCATCCAGGCTTGCACCCCCGGAGCAGCAGCAGGCAGCTCCCCCCACCCCCAAGCCAGGCTACCAAGGTCTGGCTGCAGATGCACAGGGATGGGTGAGTGCCTGGCATGCAGGGCAGGTGTGGTGGGGGAGGAGTGTTGGCAGCTCCCCCAGCACCCAATCTCTTGGCCACCAGTGCTCCCCAGCTGTGTGTTGGCATGGCCTTCTCCCTGCTGAGGGGCCCAGAGAGCCTCAGGCATCATCCTTTGGCCCATGATTCCCAGCCCTGGGTACTCAGGTGCCCACTGAACACCTCTCTGAAGCCAGCAGTGCTTCTCCAGCCTGCCCTTCCTGTGTCCCTGCCAGCCCTGGCCCATGATACCAGGTCGTAGGTGACTGCCTTGTGTGCCATGCAGGTATGCGCACATAGGTTGGCTTGGATGGTGGGTGAGGTGTGCTTGCAGCACCCCAGCACTTAGCCACCAGTGCTCCCCAGCTGTGTGTTGGCATGGCCTTCTCCCTGCTGAGGGGCCCAGAGAGCCTCAGGCATCACCCCTTGGCCCGTGATACCCAGCCCTGGGCACTCAGGTGCCCACTGAGCACCTCTCTCCAACCAGCAGTGCTTCTCCAGCCAGCCCTTCCTGTGTCCCTGCCAGGACCACAGCTGAGCAGTCCCTCTGGAGTGGCCCAAGCCCAGTGCCTCTTGCCTATCCCAGCTCTCTGCAGTACTGCCCAGAATGGGAGCATTGGGGACCTGTGGGGAGAAGGCAGCAACTCAGCCCCCACTGGTCCCACTATCCCTGTAGCTCCTGGGCACCCATCCCACCCTGTCAAGGGCAGGAAGAGGACCATCTCCTTGCCCCAGCCTGGTTGCACAGCCAAGACCTTAATCTCCAAGTGACACATCATGACAGCAGAGCATGTCCCTCTTCACCCATCCCATCACTGGCTCCCAGGAGAAAGGACATGCTCTGGGTGCTCTGGTGTCCACCAGCCCTGAACCATGCTGGGGATGTGGCAGCACAGCTTCTGCTGGGACACTGGGGATTTCCCAGCAAGGCTCCTGCTTATCAGAAGTGGCAATGACAGGAGGGCATCTGTACTGCTCATGTCAAGGGGACAAATTGCCTACTACAGAGGTCCAACAGCAGATCGATCTGGGCAAACCCTACAGCCTCCATCCCAGAGGATGTTCACCCCAAACCCTTTTCTCCCAGCAGCTTGTGCTACCTGCTGGGTCTTTGGGACAGGTAAGCAATGGGAATCCACATCTCTGGGTTAGAACCTTCCAATGTCTCTGCTTCTAGACCGTTCTTTCAGGGAGAAGAGACTCAGCTGGCATTTAAAACTCTGGAGATGTGCTCTCAGCTCACTGGCTACACCACCAAGCTTCTCAGCCCAGAGGAGTCTAGACCTAGCTGAGGTAGGAATCAGCTGCCCACACATCTTTGAGGCTGGGGGCCCTTTGCTGACCAAACCTGGCTCTTGTTCAGTGGGCACAGAGAGCTCATGCTGGCATGGAGGAGGCTCTCCTCTCTCTGTAACTTTGCCCTGTGATGCCTGGAAACTCCTGCCTCTACTCAGCTCTTGAAGTGTGAACAAATAAACCAGGCAACAAGTTTTTGTGTCAGGTGTTTCCCTGCCAAGAAGCACTTCTGACTGCTTGAGAGCAGCCCTGCAGGGAAGGATTTGGTGGGTGCTGGCTGATGAAGTGCTTGTGTGGGGCTGCATCCCCCAGCAGTGTGGCCAGCAGGAGGAGGGAGGTGAACCTGACCCTCGATTCTCCTCTGGTGAGACCCTACCTAGAGTAGTGCATCCAGCTCTGGAGCCCCCAGCACAAGAAGGACATGGAGCTGTTGGATAGGGTCCAGAGAAGGGCCACAAAGATGCTCAGAGGGCTGGAGCACCTCTCCTATGATGACAGGCTGGGGGAGTTGGAGCTGTTCAGCCTGGAGAAGAGAAGGTTCCAGGGAGACCTTAGAGCAGCCTTCCAGTAACTGAAGGGGGCTACAAGCCAGCTGGGGAGGGACTTTTTACAAGGGTTTGTAGAGGTAGGATGGAGGGGATGGGTTGAAGCCAGAAAGGGGAGAGTTAGACTGGAGAGTGGGAAGAAATTCTTTCCAGTGAGGGTGGTGAGATACAGGAACAGGCTGCCCAGGGAGCTGTTCAAGGGCAGATTGGATGAGGTCTTGAGCAATGTGGGCTAGTGGGAGGTGTCCCTGCCATGACAGGGGAATTTCATCTTCAGCCTACTGGTAGAGACGAGCTGAAGCTGAGGCAGCGGTGCCCAGGTGGGCAGCAGAGCCAATGGCATCCTGGGCTGGCTCAGGAGCAGTGTGGGCAGCAGGACAAGGGAGGTTCTTCTGCCCCTGTGCTCAGCACTGCTCAGGCCACATCTTGAGTGCTGTGTTCAGTTCTGGGCTCCTCAGTTCAAGAGAGATGTTGAGGTGCTGGAAGGTGCCCAGAGAAGGGCAGCAAGGCTGGGGAGGGGCCTGGAGCACAGCCCTGTGAGGAGAGGCTGAGGGAGCTGGGGGTGTGCAGCCTGCAGCAGAGGAGGCTCAGGGCAGAGCTCATTGCTGCCTGCAGCTGCCTGCAGGGAGGCTGTAGCCAGGTGGGGTTGGGCTCTGCTGCCAGGCAGCCAGCAACAGAAGAAGGGGACACAGCCTCAAGCTGTGCCAGGGGAGGTCTAGGCTGGATGTTAGGAGGAAGTTGTTGTCAGAGAGAGTGATTGGCATTGGAATGGGCTGCCCAGGGAGGTGGTGGAGTTGCTGTGCCTGGAGGTGTTGAAGCCAAGCCTGGCTGGGGCACTTAGTGCCATGGTCTGGTTGGTTGGGCAGGGCTGGGTGCTAGGTTGGGCTGGCTGAGCTTGGAGCTCTCTTCCCACCTGCTTGATTCTATGATTCTATGAACTAGATGACCATGAAGATCCCTTCCAACTGCAACCATTCAGTGGCTGCCTGCAGGAGGCTGATTCCTGGATCGCAGCTGGTGGCACCGATACACGGGAGGGGGCTGCTGCCTTCCTGCAGCAGGGAGTCCCAGTCTCCAGGGCTCTCCATCCATTGGCCTTCCTGAGCTCAAATATTTATTATTCCTATTACCCTGAAATGTGCTAAAAAGATGGGGAAAAAAGGAATTAATGTGCCAGATCTTGCATCCACCTTTTAGCTTATTAGAGCTCTAAAGCAGCATTAACATTTACAGTGGGTGAGCTCTGCTCGGTGCCTGCCTCGGGCCAGGGGGTTGAAGCCAGTGCTGGAGTTAATAGCAAGCTCTGGTTAGGAAAAAGCCTGTTATGTCATAAAGTTGGGATTGCACTCAGGCAGTGCCCACTGGCTCTTTCCACCTGGGATGTGATGCCATCCTCTCAACCCCTTTGCTGCCCTGCTGCCCGCTGCGCCTCGCTCTCTCACAGTCAGACACAAACAGAACAGGGGCAAATAACCTCTCAGGGTAATGGGAGTCAGAGAATGGCTTGAGCTGGAAGGGACCTTAAAGATCATCTGCTTCCAAACACCCCTGCCCTAGGCAGGCACCCCAGGTTGCTTAAAGCCTCCTCCAGACTGATCTTAAACGCTTCCAAGGAGGAGTTGTCTGCAAGTTTTCTGGGCAACCTCTGGCCACTCTCAGAGGATCTATGCAAGGTGCCAGCACCATGCTGAACCTGGTCAGTGGGATCCAGGGACTGCACAGAGCCCTTGGATCTTAGTCAGGAGAAGAGAGGACTGAGAGGGGATCTAATAAATGCTTCTAAGGGCTGGGGGTCAGGAGTGGGGGGACAGGCTCTGCTCGCTGCTCCCTAGGGTAGGACAAGCAGCAATGGATGGAAGCTGCAGCACAGGAGGTCCCAGCTCAACACAAGGGGGGACCTCTTGACTGGAAGGGTCACAAAGCACTGGCACAGAGAGGTTGTGGAATCTCCTTCTCTGAAGACCTTCAAGCCCTGTCTGGATGTGTTCCTGTGTGACCTGAGCTGGATTGTACAGTCCTGCTGTGGCAAGGGGGTTGGACTAGATGATCCATGAAGGTCCCTTCCAACGCCTGACATCCTGTGGGCTGTGATGTGGGGAGCAACATTCCCCTTTCCAAATGAAGAAATCAAGGCTCAGCTTTTTGGGGGCTCTTTCCACTCTGCCCATTTCCTGGCAGAGCCACCCAGACTGTCAAAGCAGAGGTGAGCCCTACTTGAAATTCTGAGGGCACTGTCAGCCCATGTTGTTGGCAGGGAATAAATAAATACCTCCTTTGAAGGTGCCAGGAGTGATGTGTGGCTGGGCTCATTCAAGGTCACATCTCTAAACATGTGATGGAGGGGAGGAAACAAATCCAAACTGGATCCAATCTCAGCCTCCTGCTGCAGGAGTGGGCCAGAGCCCAAGGAGACAGCAGAGGTAAAACAATAGAATCATTTTGGTTGGGAAGGACCTTTGAGATCATCGAGTTCAAACATCCTCTGACTCTACCCAGCCTGGTGCTGGGCTGGATGATCTTGGAGGTCTCTTCCAACCTGGCTGATTCTATGATTCTAAACCTTCTCCCTCAGCACCACATCTCTGGCTCTTTTAAAGCACCTGGGCTTTAATATCCAGGTGGTTTAAAAGAGCTCTCAGACACCAGAGCAGGCTTGGGATTCCACCACCTGCCTGGGGAGCCTGCTCTGGTGTCTGAAAACCCTGGCAGTGAAGGTGCTGCTTCTTTTTCTTCTCACCATGGGGGTATGTGTGCCAGCGTTCATGTGCCTGCAGGGGACTGCCTGGGGGTGTGTGTGAAGGGTCACTGCGTCACTGGGTGGGTTTCTGGGGGGGGTCTGATGATGCAGCATGTCCTGTGACATCCAGCAAGTGTCTTCTTAAGTTCTGGACCCTGGGCCAGAGGCTGCCTCAGCACCCCTGAGATCTGAGTGGCTTCAAAGTGACTGAAGGATTTGGGTTTATCTACCTCTGGGACTAAACTTCCCCCGAGGAGGAGCTCTGTTTCTGGCACGTTGGGTAGGGCCCAGAGGGTTCTGTGGATGTCTCCAGCTACTTAGCCATGCACTGTTCACCCATTCCAGGTGATTGGCAGATCTCCTTTGGCACTGAAGGGGCATTGTAGCCAGGTGGGGGGTGGCCTCTTCTCCCAGGCAACCAGCAATAGAACAAGGGGACACAGTCTCAAGTTGTGCCAGGGTAGGTATGGGCTGGATGTTAGGAAGAAGTTCTTCACAGAGAGAGTGATTGGCATTGGAATGGGCTGCCCAGGGAGGTGGTGGAGGCACCGTCCCTGGGTGTCATCAAGAAAAGCCTGGCTGAGGCACTTAGTGCCATGGTCTGGTTGACTGGCTAGGGCTGGGTGCTAGGTTGGACTGGATGATCTTGGAGGTCTCTTCCAACCTGGTTGATTCTACGATTCTATGATTCTATCCCTGCTCAGGGCAGTCCTCTGAACACTTGGGTGTAAATCTATGGCAGGGCTGTCCTAGTCCTCCAGATTCCTTTCTCCATCTCCCCTGTTTAACCTATGGGAGAAGCCACCAAAGAGGAAGAATCATAGAATCAACCAGGTTGGAAGAGACCTCCAAGCTCATCCAGTCCAACCTATCCCCCAAGAAGCCACCAAAGAGGAAGAAGCAGCCACTAGAACTCTACCTTCTCTCTGGCAAGAGCCTTTTCCTCCCGTGCCAAGGCTCAGACCCCCAAGTCCAAGGCTGCTCAGCTCTCTCTCAGCAGCAATCCTCACCCTTTGACGAATCCTGGCATTTGCCAAGTTATTATACCTCATTATGAATTGGATTTTAATCTACTGTAAATAGTCCTACCATTATAGTGTCATAAGAAGCAATTAGCCCCCCTGCTTGCTTCTATGCATGAGGGGAAAGCTTTAATATCACAGAACTGCGAGGGCTTGATGGGGCTTCAGCCTCCCAGCGCCCAGGCAAGGCAAAGGCTCTGCCCTCCTGGCATGAGCCTGTTCTGTGCGTGCTGAAGGTGTCCCCCAGGCTGCCCTGAGGAGGTGTCCAAGGCGAGCATCTCCCAGGCTTGGCGCTGGCTTTCAGCTTGGCATCTCTGCCTCTCGCTGGGTGTGCACAGCAGGAAATCTCCTTCCCGAGGCTTGAGGCAGCTGACGAAGCTGTGGCTCCCTCGCCTTGCCCTTAGCCCACTCACAAAGGGGATTAGCATCCGCAGGGCCGAGAGGCGGCTGCAGTCCGGTGCCTGCCTTGCCTCGGGGGTGATTATTTCCAAGCTTGGCGATGCTTTTCCTGCTTTGCCTGGTGGAGGAAATCCATTAAGTGGAGCCGGGATGCTTGCACGGTTATCAACCCTTCCTACCTTCTCCACGCCTGTGTCACCTGGAGCCGGGGGAGCTGGCGCCTGCCTGGGCGCTCAGACATCAGGGCTGTCCCCGCTGGGTAACGTCGCATGATTAACACCAGCCCCCAGGTTAATGGGGGTTTAATGTTCCTCCAGCAGCAGAAAGAGGGGGTGGCCTCCTCGGCTCCGAGCTGGCCTGGTGCGGAGCAGAGGCTTTGAGCTTTGTTTTAGGGAGGGACCGAGGTGGGTTTGTGCTCGGTGCTGTAGGTGCGTGGCTGTGGGCATGAGATGCGCTCCGGGGGTTAGCGACCCTGCTTGAGTGATGGACAGCAGGATGGAAGGCTGTCCCCGGTGATGCACTGGAGGTCCCAGAAGATGGTGTGGGGGTTGCAGAGAGCAGGGCTTGTGAGCAGAGCATCTTGCGTCTTGGCTGCACAGCCCGAGGAGCAGCAAGGTACACCCTAACCCTATCCCATGTCCAGCAAAGAGGGACTCCCTGCACCATGGCTTTGGCAGGAAAAGGCTCCCTCTCTCCCTCCCTCTCTCTCCCTCCCTCTCCCCCTCTCCCCCTCCCTCTCTCTCCCCCTCCCTCTCTCTCTCCCCCTCCCTCTCTCTCTCCCCCTCCCTCTCTCTCTCTCCCCCTCCCTCTCTCTCTCTCCCCCTCCCTCTCTCTCTCTCCCCCTCCCTCTCTCTCTCTCCCCCTCCCTCTCTCTCTCCCCCTCCCTCTCTCTCTCCCCCTCTCCCTCTCCCTCTCCTCTCCAAGATGGGATAGGACACAGCTTGCAGATGAAGGGGTCTTGTGGTCCATCCATCCTCATCCCCAAGGTCCTATTCTCAGACTGCATTGTGGCCTCCACTCCTGGCTCCTGCAGGAACCTGCTGGCAGGGAAGGGGCCCAGAAAAGCCATCCCCTCCCCAGCAGCACACAGACCCAGAGTTCCCATCCTTTCTCTGCCACGTGGAAGGAAAGCTGGCTGCCTCTTAATTACATGAACCTTCTCATGGGCAATTGAGCTGGCCACCAGTGTGCCTGCTCATGCTGGCTGCAAGTTCTTCTCTGATTCATGCTCACAGGTGACTGAAACGAAGCCAAATCTTGCCACAAAGCAAGGAGCTGCTGGCTGTGTCCAGCTGCAGCCAGGCCCTGTCTACCTGGCCAGGCAGCAGCTCTTTCTCCCAGGGCTGGATCCCAAACTCGGGTTTTGAGTCCTGTGAGGACTTGTCCCTGTGGTCAAGATGATACAGAGCCTCAAAGGGGAGCACAGGGTGTTAGGGGTTGGAAGGAACCCACAGAGATCATCCAGTCCAACCCCCCTGCGAGAGCAAGACCACACAATCTAGCTCAGGGCACACAGGAACACATCCAGACAGAGCTTGAATGGCTCCAGAGAAGGAGACTCCACAACCTCTCTGGGCAGCCTGTGCCAGTGCTCTGGGACCCTTACAGGAGAGAAGTTCTCCCTCTCCATGTTGCCTCCCCTCCTCCTGTTTTGCCAAGGAAGGTACCTTCAGGCTGAGCTTGGGCAGAGGAACAAGTTCCTTTTTTCATGCCTGGGCCAGGTGGTGCCTTTACCTCCCCTGACACCTGAGAATCAAGTTTCCATCACTGTCTGTTCTGTGTGTATGGAGGAGCTTCTGGTAGGCCAGGGAGATGTTGATCCCTGGCTCTTCTTGGGCTGCATCTGAGATGCCTGCCTAGGACCCTTCTCTCCCACTGGAACAGACTGGGTGTGTTGGCCAACAGGCTTCACAAACCCTCCTGTACACTGCCCCACAGGGCACAGATAAGAGTGCTGGGCACCTCTCTGTCTGTGTCCTGGCACAGTTTTGGCCCAGGACAATCAGCACCTTCTCAGTGAGTGTCTGGGAATTGAATTCAAGAGAGATGTTGAGGTGCTGGAACATATCCAGAGAAGGGCAGCAAGGCTGGGGAGGGGCCTGGAGCACAGCCCTGTGAGGAGACACTGGGGGAGCTGAGGGTGTGCAGCCTGCAGAAGAGGAGGCTCAGGGCAGAGCTCATTGCTGTCTGCAGCTGCCTGCAGGGAGGATGTAGCCAGGTGGAGTTGGGCTCTGCTGCCAGGCACCCAGCAACAGAACAAGGGGACACAGCCTCAAGCTGTGCCAGGAGAGGTCTAGGCTGGATGTGAGGAGGAAGTTCCTGGCAGAGAGAGTGATTGGCATTGGAATGGGCTGCCCAGGGAGGTGGTGGAGTGGCTGTGCTTGGAGGTGTTCAAGCACCTCCAGGATGGAGCTCTTAGTGCCATGGTCTGGTTGGTTGGGCAGGGCTGGGTGCTAGGTTGGGCTGGCTGAGCTTGGAGCTCTCTTCCAACCTGCTTGATTCTGTGATTCTATGGGAAGAGGTGAGTGATGCAGGCCACATGAGGTGACATGCCACAGACCTCCTTGGCCCTTCAGCTTCTCTCCTTCCTGCCAGATTGACTCCAACCTCCTCAGCACCGAGTTTCCAGGCCTTCATTTCCAGTGCTCATTGCTATTCATCAGTGCATCTGAATATCTTAATCCTTGGGGAGGGGTGTGGGGAGAGCTGGAAAACAGCAGGCCCCCACCTTTCCCAGCCATCTTCCCTTGCTTATCTGCTGAGTCCAGGGCCAAACCCTTCCTGGCCTCGTTGGGTGAGACAAATTGTAGAAGAAGCTTAAAGCAAGACCAGCATCTCCCACTTTGTGTTTGGAGGGGGCTGGGGGGGAAGAAGAAGAAGAAGGGGGGGGGGGGGGGGGGGGGGGGGGAGGAGGAGGAGGGGGTGAGGGAAGCAGCTTGTAATTACAGAGTAAGAGGCAGCAATAAAATGATAATGGCAGAGTTCTGACCCAGCCCAGCCAGTTCTGCAAAGCTGTGAGATAAATTTAGCACAAGAGTGAGGGCAGGAGGGCTCCCAGGCTGGGTTACAGCTGAACTGCTGGTTTCACAAACGATGTAAATTGGATTGCAAACATCTCATTAACCTCTCTGCTTTTTATTCCCACCCCCCCCCCCCCCCCCCCCTCCCCTTCCCTGTTGTTGTTGGGAAAGGCAAGAGATTGCAGCCAGAGCTGCCACTGTGACTTGGTGTCCTCTTGTAGAAGATGATCTGGAGGAGAGGAAAGTGATTTGGTGCCTTCACTTGCTGGCTCCTTTGCTGTCCAGATCTCAGGGAGAGGACAGTTTCAAGACCTTCTGAGCCCTCTACCCCGTGGTGGATGCTGTGTGTGAGGTTTGTGAAGGAGAAGGTACTGGTGGAGCTTCTCTCCATGTTTCTTTGTTCTTCTTCTCACCTGGAGTTCCACCACTTCCAGAGGGACAGGGGTGGGAATCTTTTGTGGCTTGCCCAGCTGGGCTGGCTCCACTTGGCTGCTGGATTGCCTTGTGCTTGAGCTGCTGACTCTTCTGGGTTTGACCCACCCTCTTTGGACATCAGAGTCAGAGCAGGGAACCAGGGCAACCGTTCCATACCTACTTCAGAAGCAGTGCAGCTCTGTGATACCTCCCCCCACC
Source organism: Pogoniulus pusillus (assembly GCF_015220805.1). NCBI lineage: Eukaryota > Metazoa > Chordata > Aves > Piciformes > Lybiidae > Pogoniulus > Pogoniulus pusillus. The sequence continues at coordinate 14,401,544 of NC_087293.1, forward strand.
ACCGTCCCTTCTCTCCTCATCCACTCACTGCCTCCTGCCTCCCCCTCACCCCAACCTCTTCTCTTTTTCACCCCACCTTCCCCCAGGGGCATCCAGCCAGTGCAAATGGTCCCTTGGCAGCAATGATGAAGATGGATGTCTGATTGATTCTCTCTCCTCTCTGCAAGCCCCTCTCCAGCCTCTCCCCCCCCCCCACCCCTCCCCTTTTCCCTCTCCATCCAGCCCCCCCCTCCCCTTTCCATGCCCTTCTGGCAGAAAATTAAAAGGCTATTTGTTAAAGGGTGAAAGCCCTCAGGTGCAGCCCCCGGCTGGACAATTTGTCTCCATGAAAAGGATGCTATTATGAGAACGGCTGGATCCAGGAGGAGGGGGAGAATTTGCCAGGAAGAGAAGGGAGAGGTGGGGAAGTGGGGGGGGGGAAGGAGGCATCTCCCGGGGACAATGAGGTTGGGCTTGGGGGGGGGGGGTTGGATGGGAGATGGTTGGGGCTTGCCGGCTGGGCTGCCGTTGGACGGGGAGCAGGGAGGGGAGGGAGAGCCATGTGCTGGAGGGAGGGAAGGCAGCCAAGCCCCTCGTTGGGAGGCCTGCTGCAGAGCAGAAGGGCCAACCTGCCAAACCCCCTCCGCCGGCGGCTCCGCTCCGCGGCTCAGCCCTCGTCAAAAGGAACAGACGCTGGGGCCGGCCGGGACTGCTGCTGAGCGCTGGGACCTGAGCGGCCCCGGGGATGGAGCTCTCGCGGTACCCCTGCCCCTCGGCGCGGCTGGGGCTGGGCTTGGGCAGCCCTGGCTGCTTCCAGGGTTGCTCATCCTCTCCTCCGCTCCAGGGAGAAGGAGGAAGAGGAGGAAATAGTGTGCTAGTGTGCTTCTTGGCTGCTGAACCCACCAGCAAGCGTCTGCCTGCACACCCCTTCCCTCCTTCCAGCAACAGAAGAAGGGGACACAGTCTCAAGTTGTGCCGGGGAAAGTATAGGCTGGATGTTAGGAGGAAGTTGTTGGCAGAGAGAGTGATTGGCATTGGAATGGGCTGCCCAGGGAGGTGGTGGAGGCACCGTCCCTGGAGGTGTTCAAGAAGAGACTGGATGAGGCACTTAGTGCCATGGTCTGGTTGATTGGAGAGGGCTGGGGGATAGGTTGGACTGGATGATCTTGGAGGTCTCTTCCAACCTGGTTGATTCCCTCCTTCCCTCCTTCCCTCCTTCCCTCCTTCCCTCCTTCCCTCCTTCCCTCCTTCCCTCCTTCCCTCCTTCCCTCCTTCCCTCCTTCCCTCCTTCCCTCCTTCCCTCCTTCCCTCCTTCCCTCCTTCCCTCCTTCCCTCCTTCCCTCCTTCCCTCCTTCCCTCCTTCCCTCCTTCCCTCCTTCCCTCCTTCCCTCCTTCCCTCCTTCCCTCCTTCCCTCCTTCCCTCCTTCCCTCCTTCCCTCCTTCCCTCCTTCCCTCCTTCCCTCCTTTTACTGTTCCCCCCAACCCAACTCTTCCATTTGTCTTCTCTCTGTCATCTCTACTCACAGAATCAACCAAGACCTCTAGGATCATCCAGTTCAACCTAACACCTTCTAATGAACTAACCCCTTGGCACTCAGTGCCTCATGAGCCTCCTTTTAAACACCTCCAGGGATGGGGACTCCACCACCTCCTCAGGCAGCCCATTCCAATGCCAATCACTCTTGCTGGGAACAACTTCTTCCTAACATCCAGCCTGAACCTGCCCTGGCACAGCCTGAGGCTGTGTCCTCTTGTTCTGTGCCTGGGAGAGCCCCCACCTTGAGTACTTCAGTCCTGGAGCCTCTTTTACAAGTAAGGCTATGGACATGGTGGAATATGCCCAGAGAAGGGCCATGAGGATGATCACAAAGATCACATTCTGTGCTCCACAACTTCCCTGGGCAACCTGTGCCAGTGTCTCACCACCCTCTCTATAAAGAACTTCCAGTTTCAATCTCCCCTCTGCCACTTCAAACCCCTTCCTCCTCCTCCTGTCATTACAAGACCTTGTCAATAGTCCCTCCCCAGCCCTCCTCTGCTGAGAACCTCATCTCCTTGAAGACTTGCTGAGAGTTGGCTCCACTATGACTTGTGAGAGTGCAGATGCTGTGTGTCTGTGCTGAATTTTCCCTCTCACCTCTCCACATAAGCTGTCAACAGCTGTGTGCATTACTGGGATGTAGGATGGGGAGGACAAATGCTTGTAGCAAGGAGCTGTGCCCTGGCCAGGCACCCCACTTACACCTCTCTGTGTTGGCAGAGTAGGATTACACTAAGTGGTGGCTCAGGCTCAGACCTGCTTGGCCCAAAGGTGCAGCCAGGGCTTGGAAAGCTGCTGTGGATTTGCATTATTCCCAGCAGAGCTGGGCCTGACTTGGAAATCCTCTTCTTTTTTAAGGCAAATGGGAGTTCTTTTTGATCAGTTTTAACTCAGGACAAAATGCAATGATGCTGCTCCTCACAAGGGAAAGATTCTGCTCTCCAAGAGGTGAGTGAGATGGGCTGGAGCCACCTTGGTCACAGCCAGAGTGTGCTCTGCTTTGGTTTGGGTGTCCTATTTTGGTTTTGTCTTTGGCTGAATCTCTGGTCCTGGGTGTGCAGGGATGGATGTGCTAAGGTCCCTGTGCTCCTGTGGACCTGCTGAGCTTGCAGTGCTGGAGGCAGTTTTCATCTCTTTGCAAGCAGCAAAGCCTTTGGTGGGTACAGTGCCCCTAGGCGACCTGAGCTCCAGCTGCTAAGGAGATGATTTGGAGGTGAATTGTTCTCTCAGGCAGGAATAAGCAGAGACAATGGGAGGTGAGCAGCCCTTTCACTGCTCCAGGGTCTTAAAACTCTTCTATGACTTGGGCAGTCACAGAATCATGGAATTAGCAGGTTGGAAGAGACCCCTGAGATCATCGAGTCCAACCTATCACCTAACACCTTCTGATTAGCTAACACAGGGCACTAAGTGCCTGATGCAGCCTCCTTTTAAACACCTCCAGGCACAGAGACTCCACCACCTCCCTGGGCAGCCCATTCCAATGCCAATCACTCTCTCTGACAACAACTTCCTCCTAACATCCAGCCTAGACCTCCCCTGGCACAGCTTGAGGCTGTGTCCCCTTGCTCTGTTCCTGCTTGCCTGGCAGCAGAGCCCAACCCCACCTGGCTACAGCCTCCCTTCAGGCAGCTGTAGACAGCAATGAGCTCTGCCCTGAGCCTCCTCTGCTGCAGGCTGCACACCCCCAGCTCCCTCAGCCTCTCCTCACAGGGCTGTGCTCCAGGCCCCTCCCCAGCCTTGCTGCCCTTCTCTGGGCACCTTCCAGCACCTGAAGGGAGGCTGTAGCCAGGTGGGGTTGGGCTCTGCTGCCAGGCAAGCACCAACAGAACAAGGGGACAGAGTCTCAAGCTGTGCCAGGGGAGGTTCAGGCTGGATGTGAGGAGGAAGTTGTTGCCAGAGAGAGTGATTGGCATTGGAATGGGCTGCCCAGGGAGGTGGTGGAGTGGCTGTGGCTGGAGGTGTTGAAGCCAAGCCTGGCTGGGGCACTTAGTGCCATGGTCTGGTTGGTTGGGCAGGGCTGGGTGCTAGGTTGGGCTGGCTGAGCTTGGAGCTCTCTTCCAACCTTTTTGATGCTATGAATCTAACCAAGAATGGGTGGAGGGAGAAGAGGAAAAAAAGTGTTCAGGTTCTCCAGAAGCTGCTGCCCTTCTCCTGTGAGCATTCCCCTTTTGATTCCCCAGGCACTGTGTGTGTGTGTGTGTGCCCTCCCAGCAGCTCATCCCAAACCTGGCTGAAATAGATTAGAGGCCAAGATTTAATGATTCAGCACTTCCACTGCTGCTGATTTACTGAGCGCTGCTCAACTTTATCAGCTGAAGAACTGCTTGGCCATGGGGAGCTGCAGGCAGCTGCAAAGGGACTTCAGTGATAATAGCTGCTGGAGGTAAAAATGGATGGGTTGGGTGCAGCAGCATCACGCAGGCAGCTAAGGAAAGTACAAGAGAGGAGCTCAGATATAGAATCATAAAACCAGGCAGGGTTGGAAGGGACCACAAGGAGCAGCCAGTTCCAACCCCCCTGCCATGCCCAGGGACACCCTACCCTAGAGCAGGCTGCACACAGCCTCAGCCAGCCTGGCCTGAAACACCTCCAGCCATGGGGCCTCAACCACCTCCCTGGGCAACCCAGTCCAGCCTCTCACCACTCTCATGCTGAGCAACTTCCTCCTCACCTGCGCTCTGACTCTCTCCACCTCCAGCTTTGCTCCATTCCCCCCAGTCCTGTAACTACCTGATTGCCTAAAATCTGCTCCATTCTCCCTCTCCAGTGAGCTGGATCTTGGAGGGACCACACTGATGGTCCATGGGATCATGACACCAGTCTGGTGCAGGGACAAGAATGGGACAATGACCTGCCCCATGTGCTCTGATGGGACAATCATAGAATGGTTCAGCTTGGAATGGACCTCAAAGCTCAGCCAGTTCCAACCCCACTGCCATAGGCAGGGACACCTCCCACTAGAACAGGTCACTCAAGACCTCATCTAAACTGGTGCTGAACACCTCCAGGGAGGTTGTGGAGCACAGAATCACCCAATGTGATCAAAGATCACATTGGGTGATTCTGTGCTCCACAACCTCCCTGGGCAACCTGTGCCAGTGTCTCACCACCTTCATTCTCTGTGCTCCACAACCTCCCTGGGCAATCTGTGCCAGTGTCTCACCACCTTCATTCTCTGTGCTCCACAACCTCCCTGGGCAACCTGTGCCAGTGTCTCACCACCTTCATTCTCTGTGCTCCACAACCTCCCTGGGCAATCTGTGCCAGTGTCTCACAATGACCTCCCCCAGATGCTTTGCATGGAGAATCCCCATCCAACGGTGATAGGATTGATGGAGAACAGCAGAATGGGGGAGGAAGGACTCAGGTCAGAGAGGAAATATTGCTGGGGATGTGTATGTTAGGAGAAGCTTTTGCTCTGGTGAGCCAGCAGGCAAAGGGGAAGTTCTGCAGAGAGATTTGGAAGCATCTGAGGACACACGAGGGGAAGAAATGATGGATGGGTGTTGGGGGGCATCCTGCAGCCCTGGCATGTCTGGCTAGGGTCTGCTCTGCCTGCTGGCCCAGGGAAGGGCTGTTTGAATGAGCATGGGGTGGGGGGGAAAAGAAAAGAGAACAAACAAGGTGGGGAGAAAGGAAAAGGAGAGGGGAGGGGGGAAAAAATGGCCTGAGTCCAAAGGCAAGAGGCCTCCAGAGCCAGCAGAGAGCTGCTCTGCAGCGGTGGCTGGAACCCACGAGGAACGTGAAGCGGAAAGCAATGAACCGCAGTGAGCAGGCTGGAAATGAGGCCTAATTGATGGACAAAACCGGGAGCAGATGGGCAGCCCTGCCCACCGCCCCTTGCCAGGGCTCTGATTTGCCACCGAAAGCCAGGAGAACGAGCGGCCCCTGCAGAGCCCAGCGGCGCTGCTGCGGGAGAGGAGCTGCCTTGGCCCCGCCGTGCTGCCGCTGGAGGAGACTCCGGGGGCGTCCCTGGGGAAGGGGAGCGAGCAGCCCACATCCACCGCCCTTGTGGGGTGGGCAGGGCTGTGTCCCTGCCCTCTCTCCCCCTTTTCCCTGCCCTCTCTCCCCCTTTTCCCTGCCCTCTCTCCCCCTTTTCCCTGCCCTCTCTCCCCCTTTTCCCTGCCCTCTCTCCCCCCTTTCGCTGCCCTCTCTCCCCCCTTTCCCTGCCCTCTCTCCCCCCTTTCCCTGCCCTCTCTCCCCCCTTTCGCTGCCCTCTCTCCCCCCTTTCGCTGCCCTCTCTCCCCCCTTTCGCTGCCCTCTCTCCCCCTTTTCCCTGCCCTCTCCCCCCCTTTCGCTGCCCTCTCTCCCCCTTTTCCCTGCCCTCTCCCCCCCTTTCGCTGCCCTCTCTCCCCCTTTTCCCTGCCCTCTCCCCCCCTTTCACTGCCCTCTCTCCCCCCCTTTCCCTGCCCTCTCTCCCCCTTTTCCCTGCCCTCTCTCCCCCCTTTCGCTGCCCTCTCCCCCCCTTTCGCTGCCCTCTCCCCCCCTTTCGCTGCCCTCTCCCCCCCTTTCGCTGCCCTCTCCCCCCCTTTCGCTGCCCTCTCCCCCCCTTTCGCTGCCCTCTCTCCCCCTTTTCCCTGCCCTCTCCCCCCCTTTCACTGCCCTCTCTCCCCCCCTTTCCCTGCCCTCTCTCCCCCTTTTCCCTGCCCTCTCCCCCCCTTTTCCCTGCCCTCTCCCCCCCTTTTCCCTGCCCTCTCTCCCCTCTCACCAGCAGGCAACAAGGACTCTGGAGCAGGGTTGCTCTGGTGCTTTACTGGACTGGATGATCTTGGAGGTCTCTTCCAACCTGGTTGATTCTATGATTCTACTCCTGGGGGAGAAGCAGGTGGAACACTGTCAGGGCTCTGCAGGATACCACAGCCAGTGAGTGAGAACTTGTGAGTGAGATTTGTTCTCTGCTGAGAGCTTTGGGGCTTGGACTTGTTCTTCTCCACCTGGAAAGCTGTGAGTCAGAAAGGTTCCTCAAGCAAGTCCATCCTGCTTCCCAGCTGGAGCTGGCCAAGACCCTCTCTATTATTCTGTGGGACCTTGAAGAGTTAGGTTGGGATTATTATTCTGCATTATTCCATGGGACCTTAAGTGTTAGACTGGGCATGAGGAAGAGTTTCTTCCTTGAAAGTGTTGTCAAGCCCTGGATCAGACTGCCCAGGCCAGTGGTGGCGTCCTCAGCCCTGGAGGGACCTAAAAGCTGTGGAGATGTGGTGCTGAGAGACATGGTCGAGTGATGAACTGGCAGTTAATGGTTGGACTGGATGATTGCAAAGGCCTTTTCCAACCAAAATGATTCTCTGATGCTGTGTCAGGGTGGTAAACCCCAGCAATCCCACCCCAAGGCCCAGGCAGTGCAGCCCCAGCACCTCTCTGGGGATGCTGAGAGAGCACTAAATGCTTTTCTTTTGACCTCTGGAAGATGCAGGTCCACCTGCCAGGGAAACCTTCTGTCCACCCAGCTCAGCCTTCCTCCACAGAGGAAAAGTGCTGAGTTCTCTGCAGCAATACTTGCAAGTGATGCTTGTGGCTCTAACTGCAGCTGCAGCACTGCTCCCCGTGGGGACTGCTCTGGAAGCAGGCACCAGCCCCTGCCTCCTCCCACCGTGGCCACGGGGAAGCTTAATGAGTTAATGCTGATTAAGTGCTTTCAGATAATCAGATAAAGGTGTCATAAAAGTGCTTTACAGCCAGGAGGATGTGTTTTATGGTGAGGAGAAACTGATGATCCCAAATAAAGCTCCAAATTAAACCGGAGGGGATGTACGATGGTGCCTTCAGACCTGGGGTGAACTTCACTTTTAAGGGCAAAAAACCATTCAAGCAGTTGCAAAGTTCCCAGCTCTCCTCAAACAGTGCCTTGCTTTGACCTCCCCTCCTCCTCTCCAAGAGCCTTTCTGCTCCAGACCAAGATTAATTACCTCCCTCACAGCCCTTTGGGCTTCCCCCATCTGATAACGTGTGAATGAGGCTGACAGGACCTGCTAAGGGTCTCACAGCTCTCTCTCTCTCTCTCTCTCTCTCCTTCCCTCTCTTGCCTCTCAGAGCAACTGAGCTCCAGGGGCAAGTCTGCAGGGTCACCACATCCCTGAGCCTCCTCGCTGCTCCCCAGCCTCCTACCTTAGAATCATAGAATCAGCCAGGTTGGGAGACACCTCCAAGCTCAGCCAGGCCAACCTAGCACCCAGCCCTGCCCAACCAACCAGACCATGGCACTAAGTGCCCCAGCCAGGCTTGGCTTCAACACCTCCAGCCACAGCGACTCCACCACCTCCCTGGGCAGCCCATTCCAATGCCAATCACTCTCTCTGACAACAACTTCCTCCTCACATCCAGCCTAGACCTCCCCTGGCACAGCTTGAGGCTGTGCCCCCTTCTTCTGTTGCTGCTTGCCTGGCAGCAGAGCCCAACCCCACCTGGCTACAGCCTCCCTTCAGGCAGCTGCAGACAGCAATGAGCTCTGCCCTGAGCCTCCTCTGCTGCAGGCTGCACACCCCCAGCTCCCTCAGCCTCTCCTCACAGGGCTGTGCTCCAGGCCCCTCTGCCCTTCTCTGGACACCTCCCAACACCTCAACATCTCTCTTGGTCAACACTTGACTTGCCACTCAATGTTCAGCATGCACAGAAGAGGAAACCACCGGGATGGTGCTCCTGCCTGCTCTCCATGCTGAGCTAAGAGAGAAATCAACCCCCAAGCAGAACAATCAGCCTCACAAACCTGAATCTGCTCATACCACCAGAGCCTGCCAGCCAGACCCTGAATAAACCAGGTAACACCATTTCCTCTGCTTCCACAGCTGTCTTTGTCCAAGCTGTCAGAGACCCCAAAGTTGAGGGACACATGTCAAGATCTAGAGCAATTAAAAGGGACACCAGCCTTAATGTGCTCAGCTGACAGCCTGGGTCCCCAGGTTGTGCAGAGGAAATTGGCTGGTAATTTAGTGGCTGCTGCCAACTGCCTGCATCTGTCCAGCCTTCTGATAGCCTTTTCTTCCTTCCTCTTTTCCAACTGCTTCTCCTGGCAAGCCTACAGCCTGGGGAGGAGGCAGAAACTTCTTGCATGACCTACTCGCTAGATATGCTGGTTGGGTTGGTGGCTGTGGCTGGGGTGGCTCAGAGAGGGCTCTCAGCTCCCCTAGACAGGGCTCTAACTGCAGTCCTGGGTGCAGTTCTGCAGCCCCCAACACAAGCAGGATGTGGAACTGTTGAAGCCAGTGCAGAGGAGGCCACCAAGATGCTCAGAGGGCTTCAGCAGCTCTGCTATGAGGATAGGCTGAGAGAGTTGGGGCTCTGCAGCCTGGAGAAGAGAAGGCTTGGAGGAGACCTTGGAGTGGCCTTCCAGGATCTGAAGGGGGCTACAGGAGAGCTGGAAAGGGGCTATTGACAAGGTCTTGTAATGCCAGAATGAGGAGGAGGAGGAATGGGTTTGAAGTGGCAGAGGGGAGATTGAAAGTGGCTGTTAGGAAGAAGTTGTTTGCAGTGAGGGTGGTGAGAGACTGGCACAGGTTTCCCAGGGAGGTTGTGGAGCACAGAAGCACCCAATGTGATCAAAGATCACATTGGGTGCTTCTGTGCTCCACAACCTCCCTGGAGGTGTTCAGCACCAGTTTAGATGAGGCCCTGACTGACCTGTTCTAGTGGGAGGTGTCCCTGCCTATGGCAGTGGGGTTGGAACTGGCTGAGCTGTGAGTTTCCTTCCAACCTAAACCATTCTGTGATTCCTGCTCTCCTTTGGGACCAAAGGGACTTGACACAAGGGATACTCAGATTCCAGCTGGTTTTGGGTGGCTTAATGGGGAGATGATTTTCATTTCAGTTTCACTCACTTGTGGAGGAGGAGGAGGAGGACAACAAAGTTGATGAAGGGTCTGGAGAACAACTCCTGTGAGGTGTGGCCGAGAGAACTGGAGCTGCTTCATCTGGAGAAGAGGAGGCTGAGGGGAGACCTCACTGCTCTCTACAGCTCCCTGAAAGGAGGTTGCAGGGAGGTGAGGTTGGGCTCTTCTCCCTAGTATCAGGTAATGGAAGGAGAGGAAATGACCTGAAACTGTGCCAGGGGAGGGTTAGGCTGGGGATAAGGAAAAGTTTATTTGCTGCAAGAGTGGTGAGGAATTGGAACAGGCTGCCTAGGGAGGTGATGGAGTCCTCATGTGTGGAGATGCTCAAGAAAGGTCTGACCCTGGCCCCTGGGGATGTAGCCCTGGTGGTGTTTGACTTGACCTGAGAGGTCTTTTCCAACCCAAACTACCTTACCAATGACCAAACCAACATTCTCTCTGCCCCAGCAAAGGCTTTTGAGTCTTTTCTTGAGCCAGCTGAGATGTTTGGTTAAAAATAAACCATCTGATGCTGTTTTGGAAACATTTCCCTCCCCCTCCCCCCTCCCCCCTTCTTTATCAAAGCAAACGAAAGGTCTGAATTGGTTCTGCTTCGCTTGGAAAACATCAAGATGAAATGATCCAACTTTTGCAGCTTGATATCACCCTTCAAAACACATTTATTTAGGCAAGCTGCTTTGCCAGAGTCGACAGGCATTTGCAGCTTGGAGCTGAATTTCCCAGTCAGCTTGAAATGGTGTTTTGAAGAGTCATGGAGCTGCCCAGCAATTTGGTTTTGGTTTGTTTTTTTTTTACCATAGAAACAACCAGGTTGGAAGAGAGCTCCAAGCTCAGCCAGGCCAACCTAGCACCCAGCCCTGCCCAACCAACCAGACCATGGCACTAAGTGCCCCAGACAGACTTGGCTGCAACACCTCCAGGCACAGCAACTCCACCACCTCCCTGGGCAGCCCATTCCAATGCCAATCACTCTCTCTGACAACAACTTCCTCCTCACATCCAGCCTAGACCTCCCCTGGCACAACTTGAGACTGTGTCCCCTTCTTCTGTTGCTGCTTGCCTGGCAGCAGAGCCCAACCCCACCTGGCTACAACCTCCCTTCAGGTGGTGGTAGACAGCAATGAGCTCTGCCCTGAGCCTCCTCTTCTGCAGGCTGCACACCCCCAGCTCCCTCAGCCTCTCCTCACAGGGCTGTGCTCCAGGCCCCTCCCCAGCCTTGCTGCCCTTCTCCAAACACCTTCCAGCACCTCAACCTCTCTCTGCAGTGGAGGAGCCCAGAACTGGACACAGCACTCAAGGTGTGTCCTGAGCAGTGCTGAGCACAGGAGCAGAAGAACCTCCTTTGTCCAAAGCATCCTCAACCCTAAGGGTGGAGCAATGTCCTGCAGGGATCAGCTTTCATCCTCCAAACACGATGCGGCAGAGTGTGAGCAAAGGAGAAGCTGAAGACTTTAGTCAGGCTGACTTCAGAGGTGTTACAGGTAGGTGATCCACAGAGGTCCTTCCCAAGCTCACCTCCCTGTGAGCTGATGGTAAAAATCTTCTCCCCATGAAATCTGTGGACTCCACCTGGCCAAGCCTGATGCAGTCACAGAATCCTAGAATCAACCAGGTTGGAAGAGACCCCCAAGCTCATCCAGGCTGACCTAGCACCCAGCCCCATCCAGTTATCTAGACCATGGCACTAAGTGCCTTATCCAGTCTTTTCTTGAACTACTCATGTTCCTGGTTGGGTGGGGACCAGCAAACTTGCTCCAACCTAGCAGCTTTCTAGGGTTTGTTCTGCTGCCAGGCTGCCCCTGAGGCACCTCAGCTTGGTGAAGGTCATGGAGAGAGACTTCAGGACTGAGATAGGGAGAGGGATGCAAATGAAGCTCCAGCAGCTCTTTGCTGCTGTCAGCTCTGGGTTCTGAGTGGTGCTTGCAGGGCTCTGCTGTGTAAGTTCCACCTCTGCTTCAGCACTAATGCAAATCTCAGAATCACAGAGTGTCAGGGGCTGGAAGGGACTTCAAAAGCCCATCCAGTCCAACCCTCCCCTGCCAGAACAGGATCTCCTATACCAGATCACACAGGAATGTGTCCAGGGGGGAGTTGCATATCTCCAGAGAGGGAGACTCCACAACCCTCTCTGGGCAGCCTGTTCCAGGGTTCTGGCACCCTCACAGGGAAAATATTCCTCCTCATGTTCAGCCTGGAGAAGAGGAGGTCCAAGGCAGACCTCATTGCTGTCTACAGCTATCTGAAAGGACATTGTGGAGAGGCTGCTTCTGGGCTCTGCTCACAGGGAACTGGAGACAGAACAAGAGGGAATGACCTCAAGCTGGACATTAGGAAAAAGAGAGTGGTCAGGGACTGGAATGAGCTGCCCAGGGAGGTGGTGGAGTCCCCCAGCCTGGATGTGTTTAAGGGTGGTTTGGATGTGGTGCTTGGGGATCTGGTTGAAGGTGAATCTTGCAGAGTAGGGTTCTAGGTTGGACTTGGTGACCCCCAGGGGCTTTGCCAGCCTGGATGTATCTGTGACATTGGAAGAGACTTCTTGACTGAAAGTATTCCAATCACTGGAATGGGCTGCCCAGAGAAGTGCTCTGTGATTCTTTGATGCCCAGGGAGTACCAACCAGCTCCTGCTTCTCAGCTGCTCGTTGGGAATGAGCAGGATGGGAGGACGTGGGGCTGAGCTGTGTGATCCTTGTCTGTTGGACAGGAACCACTTGTGCCACAAATAAGACTCCCTCAGTGTCAGCTTTGGTCTTCTCCAAGGAAACTTGGCTGGGCTGCCACCGGGGCTGGGCTGCCACCGGGACTGGGCTGCTTTGTACTGCGCCGAGCACGGCCCCCGCGTTTCATCTCCCACAGACCTGAGCTGGGGGGGGGGGGGGGGAGAGAGCTCCTTGGGGTCATGTTTGTTATGTTTCCAGGAAGCCCCTCCAGAAAAAACATCCTTGAAAGACAGAGGTTTCCCTTCTGCTGGCATACAAATGAACCCCAAACAGAGCCCACTTCAAAGCCTCCAGCTAATGAGCCGCTCTCCCCTCTCCCGCCCGGGTTTCAGGGGGGCCCTAACGATGCTGTGCTGTGACAAAGGCACCAGCTTTGCTTTTTGAGCCTGCTCAGCTGAAAAAGAATTGGAGGAGAGGGGGGAGGCAGGGAGCAGTGGGAAGCAGGCACAAACATGCCAGCACAGGCGGCCGTAGGATGCTCACTGATCGTAGCTCCCTGCCCGTGGCATGGCACAGAGAGGATGTGAGGATGCTCAGAGGGATGCAGCAGCTCTGCTATGAGGACAGGCTGAGAGAGTTGGGGCTCTGCAGCCTGGAGAAGAGAAGGCTTGGAGGAGACCTTGGAGTGGCCTTCCAGGATCTGAAGGGAGCTGGGGAGGGACTATTGACAAGGTCATGTAATGCCAGAATGAGGAGGAGGAGGAATGGGTTTGAAGTGGCAGAGGGGAGATTGAAAGTGGATGTTAGGAAAGGGTTGTTTGCAGTGAGGTTGGTGAGACACTAGCACAGGTTGAGGGTGGTGAGACCCTGGCACAGGTTGTCCAGGGAGGTGCTCAGGACCAGGTTGGATGAGGTCTTGAGTGACCTGTTCTAGTGGGAGGTGTCCCTGCCTATGGCAGGTTTGGAGCTGGCTGAGCTTTGAGGTCCCTTCCAACCTAAACCACTCTATGATTCCCTGCAAACTTATCCATGCAGCTGCATGCTTGGTACAGAAGAGGTGGCACAGACTGATGCTGTTGAGAGCTTCACCTCCCCATTTCCCAGTAGCTCTCAATGTTTCCTTCAAGCTCTTCACCCAAAGGATACTCCAAAAGCCAGGGGGGCTTGACCTGCAGTAAATCAGTGCAGGGTTCTCAGCCCCAGGCAACCCTCCAGAGGCTTTGGTTGGGTTGGTGTGAAGCAGCAGCAGGGAGGGGGGAGGGAACTCCTTCCCCTGTGTCCCCAGCACCTCCCCATCTCTCAGTATAACTAACTAACTGCAATCTCAACATCCCTTCAGCCCCCAGGGCAGCAGTGCTGATGAATATGCCCAGCCAGGCCATTCTTCCACTGCTGGATAATAACAGCTCTTCGATTTCTGCCTGGCCATCAACCTTGTGTCCAATGGGCTGTGTGTCTGTGGGGTCACCCTGGCAGCCCCCCGTGGTGGAAGCAGCCCCTTTGGCTGTGGGGGGTAATGAACACAGCTCTTCAGCCCCTTAGAGAAGTTGTCAATACCACTGATCAGCTGCAGCATTGATTTCTACCCCTTCTCTCCTTCTCTCTGCCCTCCCATTTAATAGCTTGGTCCCCTCTGGAATTTCCTCTCTTGACCAGGGAATAAATAAAGAGGGGCAGTGAGGTTTATGTGCCCAGGGGTTCCTGGGCTCCTGCTGTGTGTTGGCTGTGGCTCTCACAGCTCCAAACCTGGCTAGAGCTTGGCTAAACCATCACCTCTCATAGTATCATAGAATCAACCAGGTTGGAAGAGACCTCCAAGCTCATCCAGTCTAAACTATGGTGATAGGGTGCTAGGTTGGACAGGATGGTCTTGGAGGTCTCTTCTAACCTGGTTGATTCTATGATACTATGATTTTGTCACCCAGCCCTGGCCAGTCATCCAGACCATGGCACTAAGTGCCTCAGCCAGGCTTGGCTTCAACACCTGCAGGCACAGCAACTCCATGTGTCCCATCACAGGGCAGACCTTTGGATGGCTGCTGGAAAGTGATCTGGGTGGACAGAAGATGATGCAGAGCTGGGGTTGGAGACAACTCCATGTGTCCCATCACAAGGCAGATGTTTGGATGGCTGCTGGAAAGCAATCTGGGTGGACAGAAGATGATGAAGAGCTGGGGTTTGAGGCAACTCCATGTGTCCCATCACAAGGCAGACCTTTGGATGGCTGCTGGAAAGCAGTCTGGGTGGACAGAAGATGAAGAGCTGGGGCTGGAGGCAACTCCATGTGTCCCATCACAAGGCAGACCTTTAGATGGCTGCTGGAAAGCAATCTGGGTGGACAGAAGATGATGAAGAGCTGGGATTTGAGGCAACTCCATGTCTCCCATCACAAGGCAGATGTTTGGATGGCTGCTGGAAAGCAATCTGGGTGGACAGAAGATGATGAAGAGCTGGGATTTGAGGCAACTCCATGTGTCCCATCACAAGGCAGACCTTTGGATGGCTGCTGGAAAGCAGTCTGGGTGGACAGAAGATGATGAAGAGCTGGGATTTGAGGCAACTCCATGTGTCCCATCACAAGGCAGACCTTTAGATGGCTGCTGGAAAGCAATCTGGGTGGACAGAAGATGATGAAGAGCTGGGATTTGAGGCAACTCCATGTCTCCCATCACAAGGCAGATGTTTGGATGGCTGCTGGAAAGCAATCTGGGTGGACAGAAGATGATGAAGAGCTGGGATTTGAGGCAACTCCATGTGTCCCATCACAAGGCAGACCTTTGGATGGCTGCTGGAAAGCAGTCTGGGTGGACAGAAGATGATGAAGAGCTGGGATTTGAGGCAACTCCATGTGTCCCATCACAAGGCAGACCTTTGGATGGCTGCTGGAAAGCAGTCTGGGTGGACAGAAGATGAAGAGCTGGGGCTGGAGGCAACTCCATGTGTCCCATCACAAGGCAGACCTTTGGATGGCTGCTGGAAAGCAGTCTGGGTGGACAGAAGATGATGAAGAGCTGGGATTTGAGGCAACTCCATGTGTCCCATCACAAGGCAGACCTTTGGATGGCTGCTGGAAAGCAGTCTGGGTGGACAGAAGATGATGAAGAGCTGGGGTTTGAGGCAACTCCATGTGTCCCATCACAAGGCAGATGTTTGGATGGCTGCTGGAAAGCAGTCTGGGTGGACAGAAGGTGAAGAGCTGGGGCTGGAGGCAACTCCATGTGTCCCATCACAAGGCAGATGTTTGGATGGCTGCTGGAAAGCAGTCTGGGTGGACAGAAGGTGAAGAGCTGGGGCTGGAGGCAACTCCATGTGTCCCATCACAAGGCAGACCTTTGGATGGCTGCTGGAAAGCAGTCTGGGTGGACAGAAGATGAAGAGCTGGGGCTGGAGGCAACTCCATGTGTCCCATCACAAGCCAGCCCCGGGGCCAGCGGACGGAAGGGGCAGGAAGAGCCATCACTGGTCCTCATAGCATCCTCCCCTTCTCCCACACCAGAACTGGGCTGAATCCAGCAAGGACAAAAAAAAACACCCCAACCAAACCCCCCCACCCCTTGTTTCCTGCTGGCCATGGAGGAACAAAACCCTGCAGCAAAGGGCCCTGGAGTGAGTAATCTCTCCTTCAGATGTGTCCCAGCATCCCTCCGCCATGCGCCCTCCTGGTAGCCACCACTTGAATTAGCACCAAAGGATTATGGGAGGCAGAGTCATTAATCTAGGTGACAAACAGGACTCTGAAGGAATATTTGCACCCCGAAATTGAAAAGATTAGGCCATATTTGTCAAGGATTGGTAGGCTTTATCGCCTCCAGAGCAGATGCTGTTAAATATTCATGAGCTGCATAAGTGGGAGAAGACCTCGCTAGGCCTGATGACTTTCAGAGAGAGGAGGGAAAAGGGGGGGTGGGGGTGGAAATGAGGGCATGGAAGGGGGGGATATGGTGGCATTGACATGGGGTGGTGGTTGAGTGGGGAAGGAGGACACAGGGTTGCTGGCATCCAAGGGGAGGGAGGCAGGAAGAAGCAAAGGGTGGTGGGATCCCATCCCTCCCTTCCCATCCCTCCTTTCCCATCCCTCCCTCCAGACATGGGGCATTGGGTGCAGCCCATCTGTGTTGGGAGCCCCCAGGCCCCTTGACAGGCAGGTTTTGCCTTCCCTGTGCTGTGCCTGGGAGCATAGCAGGGTGGAATAAAGGCAGCTACAAGCTGAGAGGATGTCACTGTTGTCCCCTCCAGCTTTGCAGCCAGCAAGGAGATGGCTAAGGAAAGGTTCCCCCCAACAAGGGCTGGGTGATGAAGTGAGCTGGGCTTGGTGCTGGGGGGGTATATGGGCTACTGGAAGTCCCCATCTGTGTCCTTCAAGACAGCAAATGGTTGTGAGGTGGAGATTGCTGTCTACAACTACCCAAAGGGAGGCTGTAGCCAGGTGGGGTTGGGCTCTGCTGCCAGGCAACCAGGGACAGAACAAGAGGACACAGCCTCAAACTGAGCCAGAGCAGGTTCAGGATGGATGTTAGGAAGAAGTTGTTGGCAGAGAGAGTGATTTGCATTGGAATGAGCAGCCCAGGAAGGTAGTGGAGTCCCCATCCCTGGAGGTGTTTAAGAGGAGGTTGGATGAGGCACTCAGTGCCATAGGTTAGTTAATTAGAAGGTGTTAGGTTAACTCAATGATCTCAGAGGTCTTTTCCAACCTGGTTAATTCTGTGGAGAGATGCACAGAGGGTGAAGAGGAAGGACTTCAACATTGGTGGGAAGATGGTGAATTGGAAAGAGGAGCTGGGTGGGGAAATAGGTGGAAGAACAGGGAGGGAGTAGAGGAAAAGACCCTAGGGAAGGGAAATATGGAAACAATAAGAGGAGGAAGAGAGGATGGAAGGACAGTCATGGCTGTGGGCAGCAGATGTCTGCTCTCCCTGGGTGGATCTTGGCTGTGGTGCAGGTTAGATGTACCCACAGCACATCCCTGAACTCCATCTCAGCAGGATCAAAACCCTCCTGTGTTATCTGGAGTCTCCCAAAGTGCAAAATGCCCTCCCATGGAAAAAAAAAGAAGTGGAATTTTAGGCTTTCTTGTAGATCCTGGAGGCACAGGAGCTGCCTCCTGGGGCCTTTCCCTCCCAGCTCTTGCCAAAGAGGGAGGCAGGAACACCAGACTCCTGCAGGAGGGCTGGGGGGGCTGAGATCTCCTCAACCTGCCCAAGTTTCTCCTTGTATCTTTCGAGCACACATGGTTGGGTTGGATCCAATTTGAACCCTAACTCCAAATCTCCAACAACCAGGGAGAGTTTGAGCAAAGCAGCAAGCCTGATTCCCAGCCAGCTGTTTCCCCTGGTGTCAGTCAACTGAGAAAAGGGGAAAGCCAAGGCTGGCAGTAGGAAAAGCATCGAGCAAGCTGCAAAAGCAGCACTAAAAAAGGCTCCTTGGCCAGGCTGGTGGGTGACAGACAATTTAGTGCAGCCCCAGGGATTCTCTTTCTCTTCCTTTTAGTGGAGAAATCCTGATTCATCAAAACCTCAACCCTTTGGGCAGAGTAGGGCAGTCATAGACTCCTAGAAGGGTTTAGGTTGGAAGGGACCTCAGAGATCATCTAGTTCCAACCCCACTGCCATAGGCAGGGACACCTCCCACTAGAACAGGTCAGTCAGGGCCTCATCTAAACTGGTGCTGAACACCTGCAGGGAGGTTGTGGAGCACAGAAGCACCCAATGTGATCTTTGATCACATTGGGTGCTTCTGTGCTCCACAACCTCCCTGGGCAACCTGTGCCAGTGTCTCACCACCCTCAACCTGTGCCAGTGTCTCACTGCAAACAACTTCTTCCTATCATCCTCTTTCAATCTCCCCTCTGCCATTTCAAACCCATTCCTCCTCATCCCATCATTACAAGACCTTGTCAATAGTCCTTCCCCAGTCCTCCTGGGGTAAATGGATTGCTGGTAGGTGAGTGTGGGGTTTGGGTTGTTTGCTGGTGGGTGAGTGTGGGCTTTGGGTTGTTTGCTGGTGGGTGAGTGTGGGGTTTGGGTTGTTTGCTGGTGGGTGATGTGGGGTTTGGGTTGTTTGCTGGTGGGTGATGTGGGGTTTGGGTTGTTTGCTGGTGGGTGAGTGTGGGGTTTGGGTTGTTTGCTGGTGGGTGATGTGGGGTTTGGGTTGTTTGCTGGTGGGTGAGTGTGGGGTTTGGGTTGTTTGCTGGTAGGTGAATGTGGGGTTTGGGTTGTTTGCTGGTGGGTGAGTGTGGGATTTGGGTTGTTTGCTGGTAGGTGAATGTGGGGTTTGGGTTGTTTGCTGGTGGGTGAGTGTGGGGTTTGGGTTGTTTGCTGGTGGGTGAGTGTGGGGTTTGGGTTGTTTGCTGGTGGGTGAGTGTGGGGTTTGGGTTGTTTGCTGGTGGGTGATGTGGGGTTTGGGTTGTTTGCTGGTGGGTGAGTGTGGGATTTGGGTTGTTTGCTGGTGGGTGAGTGTGGGGTTTGGGTTGTTTGCTGGTGGGTGAGTGTGGGGTTTGGGTTGTTTGCTGGTGGGTGAGTGTGGGATTTGGGTTGTTTGCTGGTGGGTGAGTGTGGGGTTTGGGTTGTTTGCTGGTGGGTGAGTGTGGGGTTTGGGTTGTTTGCTGGTGGGTGAGTGTGGGATTTGGGTTGTTTGCTGGTGGGTGAGTGTGGATTTTAGTTGCTTGCTGCTCGGGAGGTGCTGGTTGACCATGGATTGGGTGCATCCAAGCCCTTCTGCAGCTACCCTGACCTCTCTGCTGAGCAAAGTATCCTTTCCCTCAGGGCTGAGAACAGGCGAAAGGGGAGGGGGGAAAGAGATGCTGCAGGATCCACCCCCCAAAATCCTTGCTTCCATCTCAAGCTCCAAGAGATCATAGAATGGTTTGAGTTGGAAAAGGACCCTAAGATCGTTGAGCCCAACCATTGACTCTGCTGTGAGGAGAGACTGAGGGAGTTGGGGTTGTTCAGTCTGGGGAGGAGAAGGCTCCCAGGTGACCTTCTTGTGGCCTTTCAGTATCTGAAGGGGGCTACAAGAAAGCTGGAGAGGGACATTTTAGACTGTCAGATAGTGATAGGACTGGGGGGAATGGAGCCCAACTAGAAATGGGGAGATTCAGCCTGGATGTTAGGATGAAGTTCTTCAGCATGAGGGTGGTGAGAGCCTGGAATGGGTTGCCCCGGGGGGGTGGTGGAAGCCTCATGCCTGGAGGTGTTTCAGGCCAGGCTGGATGAGGCTGTGGCCAGCCTGATCTAGTGTGAGGTGTCCCTGCCCATGGCAGGGGGGGGTTGGAACTGGCTGATCCTTGTGGTCCCTTCCAACCCTGACTGATTCTATGATTCAAAACCATCACCACCACTAAACCTCATCCCAAAGAGCCATATCCACACCTTTCTTGAACACCTCCAGGGGCAGCCACTCCACCACCTCCCTGGGCAGCCTCTTCCAATCCTTGACCACTCTCTCAGTAAAAACAATTTTTCTCCCCCCCCTCCTTAATATCCAATCTAAACCTCTTGGTCAAGTCCTGGCTTCAATCCGTGCACAGGAGCCAGGCTGCCCTGCTCTCCTCCCTGCTACTCCCCAGGCCCCCTCCAGCCTTCCCCCAATTTAATGTCTTCCAGCTCTGTCCCTATTTGACAAACAGGTGATTTGGCTAATGAGGAATAAATGAGCTTCACAGGATGAGAGGAAGGGAACAGCAGCTGCCGTGAGCGCAGGATGTGCTGCCTGGATTAAAATCATATATGGCCACATGCTTAGTATTAGGGCTCGCAGTTTGAGAGCTCCCAGCTCAGCCCTCCTGCCTCCCTCCTCCTCCTCCTCGGCTGTCCCCCCCCGCCCACCTCCTCCTGCTTCTCCAGCCTCCACCCCTTCCCTGCAACATGTTCCAAGCACTGAATTACTGCCTGGAGAGTCTGGGCCAGTCCAGGCCATGCATGGGAAATAAATGCAGCTTCTGAATGGGAGCACTGGGCTGGGGGGGGGGCAGGTGGCTGTGGGGGTGTGTGTGTGCCCACGTGTGTGTGTGTGTGCCCATGTATGTGCCCACGTGTGTGTGTGCCCATATGTGTGCCCATGTATGTGCCCACGTGTGTGTATGCCAATGTGTGTGCCCGTGTGTGTGCCCATATGAGTGTGTGCCCTTGTGTGTGTGCCAGTGCGTGTGCCCATGTATGTTCCCATGTGTGTGTGCCCATGTGTGTGTGCCTGTGTATGTTCCCACGTGTGTGTGCCCATGTGTGCATGCCTGTGCATGTGCCCACGTGTGCATGTGCCCATATGTGCATGTGCCTGTGTGTGCCCATGTGTATATATGCCTCTGTGTGTGTACCCGTGTGTATGTGCCCACGTGTGTGTGTGTGCTCATGTGCCTGTGTGTGCCCATGTGTATATATGCCTGTGTGTGTGTACCCGTGTGTATGTGCCCACGTGTGTGTGTGTGCTCATGTGCCTGTGTGTGTGCCTGTGTATATATGCCCGTGTGTGTGCCCATGCATGTGTGTTACCACATCTGTGTGCCCACATGTGTGCCCATATGTGTGTGCTCATGTGCATGTGTGTATGTCCTTGTGTGTGTGTGCCATGTTTGTGTGTGTGCCCCTGTGTGTGTGCTCACATGTATGCATGTGCCCATGTATGTGTGCCTGTGTGTGTGCCCACATGTGTGTGCCTGTGTGTGTGTGTGTGCCTATGTGTGTAGAGAAAGGAAAGGAAGGGAAAAGGGGAGGGTATGGAGATGAGTAGTGAAAGAGAAGAGGAAGGAGAAGGGAAAGAAGAAGGGAAATGGGAAGAGAATGGGGTGAGGGGGAAGAGAAAGGGGAAGGGAAAAGGAGAAGTATAAAGGAAGGGAAATGAGAAAGTAAGGAGAAAGACAAAGGGAATGGAAAGGGGAAGGGGAAGATGAAAAGGGAGATAAAAGAGAAGGATATGGGGAAGAAAAAGGGGAATGGGAAGGAAAACAGAAAGGAAAAGGGGAAAGGGGAGAGGGGAGATGAGAAAGAGGAGGAGAAAAAGAAGTAAAGGGGAAGGGGGAAAGAGGAAGAGAAGGGAGGAAGGGAAAGGGAAAAAGGAAGAGGGAAAGGGATAGTGAAAAGGAAAGGGAGAAGGAAAAAGGGAATCAGGAAGGGAAAAGTTAAAGGTCAGGGAAAGGAGAAGAGGAAGGGAAGGCAGCTGGCAGCTACTCCTGGAACAGGGAGTGAGGCACAGACCGTGCTGGGCACAAAGGTCCATCCAGACATGGGGCTGGTGACCCCAGCCAGGAGTCAGGTGGGCACACAGCTGGAGGATGACTCTGGGAGGAGGTGGAGGCCTGTGGGACAGGGTGGAGATGCTCTTGGCATTTCAGTCACTGAAAAGCAGCGGCAGCATGAGCAGACTCAGGATGTGTGTGTGGGGGCAGGGTGTGAGGTGGGCACCCTGTGGGCACTGCTGCCAGTTGCTGAAAGCTCCAGCAGCACCCTCCAGCACAACCCTCCCCTCAGTAGCATCCCCTAGCAGCCTTCACATCGACGTCTGGACCATGAACCCTCCTCAACCACGACATGCATCAAACCCCAGACCTGGACATGCTTCACAGCAGCTTTTCCCCATCTCCATCCCTACCGAAGCTCAGATGCCAGCCTGGTTCTAGGATGCTCGGGTAGGTACCCACCCCCTTCCCTGTTTGCTCAGGTGCCCTCCTGCCTGCAGAGAGCAGCAGCTCCGGGAGCAGGCAGGGAGCAGGCAGGGAGTAAACAAGTGCTCAGTGAATAATTGACTCGGTGAGTGACAGAAGAATTGGCGTTGAACAATTTGCTGGGCAAATATTGTTTGACCATTTCTAAAGCTGCTTGAAGAGTACAAATATCACCTCCAGTGACAGTGGGAATAATTCATTGGCTGAAAGCAGCCTGCAGCTCATCAGATCAATTATTGACAGGGGGGAGAACACAGCCCCGGGGGGAACATAGCCACCAAAATCCTCTTGCCACAGAGGCACAGGGTTTAAGCTTTGGTCCTTGGTAACCTGGCCTGGCCCAGGTGGACACAGAAGTGCCTTGGTGGGGTGGTGGCCACAGTGCTGCTCTGGTAGCCCAGGGGAGCTGGTTGGTAATCCTCGTGTCCCACATGTCTCGGGGATTAAGCTCCCATATGAATGCTTCTGGGACCCCAGGGAATGAGAGGAAGCATCTCAAACTCCTGCATGGGGGATACACAAGAGGTGGAGGAGGGGATGGGCTCCAGCAGGGAGGTGGGAAGCTTTTCCCTCCTCCTCTTTCCCATAGCTCAGGTTTTGGAACAAAAAGCCGGAGTGGCATGAAGAGCATCCCCTGCTGAGCCCCTGGGGCTGGCTCTCCTGCCTCTATTGAGGCTGACTCTGGCATGCATGGCTCCAGGTGTTCCCACAGCTTATGAAGCCCAAATCCTCTCCCCTTCATGCTTGCCCCGGGCACCTGGAGCTCAGCAAGGCATCAGAGAGCTCTGTGTGTGGTGTGGAAGAGAAGAATCTCCCTCTCTGGCATGCCTGCCTGCTCTGGGGCAGACCCTCCGAGGACTCTGAGGTACAAAGTGCTACAGAGTGGGTGCAAGCCTTGGAGGGCTGGTCCTGAACACCTCCAGGGAGGTTGTGGAGCACAGAAGCACCCAATGTGATCTTTGATCACATTGGGTGCTTCTGTGCTCCACAACCTCCCTGGGAAACCTATGCCAGTGTCTCACCACCCTCAACCTGTGCCAGGGTCTCACCACCCTCAACCTGTGCCAGGCTCTCACCACCCTCACTGCAAACAACTTCTTCCTAACAGTCACTTTCAATCTCCCCTCTGCCACTTCAAACCCATTCCTCCTCCTCCTGGCATTACAAGACCTTGTCAACAGTCCCTCCTCAACCTTCCTGTGGGTCCCCTTCAGATCCTGGAAGGCCACTCCAAGGTCTCCTCCAAGCCTTCTCTTCTCCAGACTGCAGAGCCCCAACTCTCTCAGCCTGTCCTCATAGCAGAGCTGCTGCAGCCCTCTGAGCATCTTGATGGCCTCCTCTGGACTGGCTCCAGCAGTTCCATGTCCTACTTGTGCTGGGGGCTCCAGACCTGCACACAGGGCTGCAGGTGGGGTCTGAGGAGAGCAGAGCAATGGGGCAGAATCCCCTCCCTTGCCCTGCTGCCCACACTGCTCTTGATCCCAGCCTAAGCAAAGCCATAAAGGCAGAGTGACCTGGCAAGGCAACTGATCCAGCTGGCAGATTTCAACCTGCTGCTGGAGGATAACACAGCAAATCCCAGAGTTTTATTTACAAGATAAGTTCCCCTGAGGAGGATCAAAAGCAGGAGGGAGCTGAGCAGTTCACCAAAAGCAATGACTGCTGGGGTCAAGCCTTTGATTTCACCTTTATCTTCTGCTGCAAGCAGAGCTCTTCTGGGCTCTGTCCTGAGATCTCTCCCATCCCCCTACGTTCATCCTGTGCAATGTGTGACCTGGAGGATGAAGTGAGATGTCTCTCATCAGCTTTCTGTATGTCTTCCTTCTCTGGCAGGAGAGGTTGGACCAGATGAGTTTTGGAGGTCCCTCCCAGCCCCTGTGAGTCTATGAAACCTGTCCTGGCACAGTTTGAGTCCGTGTCTCTTTTCCACACCCCCCTCCCCCCCCCCGCCCCCCAAACCCTCTTCCACTCACTGCCTTACCTCACTTGACCACACCACATCCATTTTCCACTCCTGATTCCCCACCCAGAGGCCACCTCACCTATTAATCACCCTGAAGAGCCCCTCAATTACCCACCACCCCCACCCTTACCCCCAACTCATTCCACACCCTACCCCTCCCTCCCCTCCCCTCTCCTCCACGTGGCTTTTGGCTAAGTGAGGTTGCTCTGTATTGTTATTATTTTCCAATTGTGGTAATTATTGTACATTAAACCATTAGCATTCATTACTCCTCCAGTGTGTAATTAGAACAATGGTGGATGGATTGCTCCCCCCCCTAATGAAGTTTTTATAATTGTAATTTATGGCCTTCAAATTACCTTTCTTTAAAAGAAAGAAAGAAAGAAGCCTAATATTAGGCTCTGAAGTTATGGGGAGGAGGGGAGGGGAGGGGGGGTGGCAATTACTGCTAATTGATGCTTCTTGTTTGCTCTCTGGACCAGAGTGGTGCTGAGCCAAGTGAGCTGGAGGAAGTCAGGAGTCTCTGATGGGTTTGTGCCCATTGGAATGGGCTGCCCAGGGAGGTGGTGGAGGCACCATCCCTGGGGGTCTTCAAGAAAAGACTGGATGAGGCACTTGGTGCCATGGTCTGGTTGATTGGATAGGGCTAGGGGATAGGTTGGACTGGATGAGCTTGGAGGTCTCTTCCAACCTGCTTGATTCTATGATTCTATGATTCTAAGGATCATAGAAGGGTTTAGGTTGGAAGGGAGCTCAAAGATCAGCCAGTTCCAACCCTCCCCTCCTGTCATAGGCATGGACACCTCCCACTAGAACAGGTTGCTCAAAGCCTCATCCAACCTGGTTCTGAACACCTCCAGGGGGGTTGTGGAGCACAGAATCACCCAGTTGGAGAATGGTTGGACTCAATGATCTGTGACAGAGATTGAGCATTGCGAGGGACTGCTGCAGAGCCTATGCTTGGGCTGCTGTTGGCTTGGTGTAGTCAGCAGAAGCCCAGGCTGGCCGTGGTCCAGCGGGCAGGGGAGGGAGCAGCTGCCGATGGTGGAGCCGGGAGGAGCGGTATAGGCGGGGAGAGCCCGGCCCGGCCGCTGGCCGCGGTGCTGAAAGGCTCAGCCGCGCTGAGAGCTTGGAGAAGCAGAGTCATAGGATGCTAGGGGCTGGGAGGGAGCTCGAAAGCTCATCTGGTCCAGCCCCCTGCCAGAGCAGGAGCACCCAGAGCAGATCACACAGGAACACATCCAGATGGTTCTTGAGTGTCTGCAGAGAGGGAGACTCCACAGCCCCCCATGGCAGCCTGTCCCAGTGTTCTGTCACCCTGTCCTCCTCAGGTTCATATGGAGCCTTCTATGCCTCAGCTTCCACCCATGGCTCTGTGTCACTGGGCATCACCGAGGAGAGGCTGGCTCCAGCCTCCTGGCACTCACCCTGCAAACACTGATGAGGTCACCTCTCAGTCTCCTTCTCTCCCACTAACAAGCCCCAGCTCCCTCAGGCTCTCCTCATAAGGAAGATGTTCAGCTTCCTTGATCATCTTTGTGGCTCTGAGCTGAACTCTCTCTGTCCTTCTTGAGCTGGGGGGCCCAGAACCGGACACAGTATTACAGATGAAGTCTCACCAGGCCAGAGTAGAGAGGCAGCAGAACCTCCCTCGACCTACTAACCACAGCCCTTCTAATCCACCCCAGAATGGCATTGGCCTTGCTGCCCACCAGAGCACACTGCTGGCTCAAGGCCACCCTTCCATCCACCAGGATGCCCAAGTCCTTCTCCCCATCACTGCTCTCCCGCAGCTCAGTCCCCAACCTGTCCAGCTCCATGGGATTGCTCATTCCCAGGTGCAGGACTCTACACTTGCCCCTGTTGAACTTCATTCCATTTCTCCCTGCCCAACTCTCAGCCTGTCTAAGTCTCTCTGAATGGCAGCACAACTCTCTGGCATGTCAACCACTCCACCCAGCTTGATCCAGAATGTCATAGAATGGTCCAGGCTGGGAAGCACCTCCAAAACTCATCCAGGCCACCCCCCCTGCAGTCAGCAGGGACATCCCTACCAAACCAGGTCACCCAGAGCCCTCTCAAGCCTCACCTTGAATGTCTCCAGGGAGGGGGCCTCAACCACCTCCCTGGGCAACCTGTTGCAGTGCTCCACCATCCTCATAGTAAAGAACTTGTTCCTAACCTCCTATCTAAATCTGCTCTTCTCAAGCTTGAAACCATTGTCCCTCATTCTGTCACTGAAGGCCTTTGTAGACAGCTTCCCTCCATCCTTCCTGTAGGTCCACTTCAGGTACTGAAAGGCTGCTAATAGGTCCCCTCCAGAGCCTCCTCCTCTCCAGAAGAAGAGGAGGCCAAGGGAGGATCTGGTCAGTGCTTACAACTATCTAAAGGATGGGTGTCAGGAAGATCACAGGCTCACAGGATGTCAGGAGTTGGAAGGGACCCAAAGAGATCATTGAGTCCAACCCCTCTGCCAGAGCAGGACCAGACTCTTCTCAGGGGTGCCCAGTGACAGGACAAGAGGCAATGAGCACAAACTTGAACATAAGAAGTTCCATCCAAACACGAGGAGAAACTTCTTTACTTTGAAGGGTGGCAGAGCACTGGACCAGGCTGCCCAGAGAGGAGGTGAAGCCTCCAACTCTGCAGTGATTCAAAACCCACCTTGATGTGGGACTTTCTTTTGATGACATTGCTCTGGCATGGGGGTTGGCCTGGATGCTCTTCAGAGATCCCTTCTAACATGTGGCATTCTGTGAGGTGAGGGTGGGCATTGAAGGGTGATCCCACCAGTTTGCTCAGCCTGCTGAAAGGATGGGGGGGAGGAGGGGGATGTGGGCTGTGATCCTGCCCTTCAATGATGATTTTTTGGGTTGTGTTTATGAGTTAAAAATAAGCTATGCCTTTGCTTCTCTGTGGGGATCCAAGTTTAGCTTTAATTGCCTCTGTTTGGATCAATTTAGGCTCAATTAGGCTCCTCCTTAGCTGTAATTGAGATATTTGTGTCTGTCTGAGGTAGATTCAATCATCCCCACCCCCCAAGCACTGCAGAGCAGAGAGTGGCCACTTGAGTACCTACCTAATGGTTGACTCCTTCAGGGTTGGCAGCCATTGGAACAGGTTGCCCAGGGAGGTGGTGGGGTCCTCATTCATGGATGTGTTTGAAAGCCATTTAGATGTGGTGCTTGGGGACATGATTTAGTGATGCACTTGGCAGAGTAGGGGCAATGGTTGGATCCAATGATCTTAAAGGTCTTTTCCAACCTAAATGATTCTGTGATGCTAGGTGAGCTCAGGAAAAAGAGTTCCCTCAATCAACAACTCCTTTCCTCCTGGCTTGGGATGCACAAAGGCTAAACCCAAGCAGGGAGTCCCCCAAGGTGATTTAGGAAGCTGCAGGTGTTGGCACCCTTTTGGATTGCAAAGCTCTGCAGCTGGGTTGTGGTAAATGGCCCTGAGCTGTGTCAGGGCCTGGAGAAGAGCAGCACAAGAGGTCTCACCACCAGAAGGCTTGAGATTTTAGGCTTCACACCAAAGAGGATCAGGATTTTTTAAGCAAGGGATGATGAACAATGCTTCTCCTATGGATGCAACGAGCAGCAATGCCAGCCTTCCACTCTGCATGCAACGAGCAGTGATGCCAACCTTCCACTCTGCATGCAAGGAGCAGCAGTGCCAACCTTCCACTCTGCATGCAACGAGCAGCAATGTCAGCCTTCCACTCTGCATGCAACGAGCAGCAATGTCAGCCTTCCACTCTGCATGCACCGAGCAGCAATGCCAACCTTCCACTCTGCATGCAATGAGCAGCAATGCCAACCTTCTACTCTGGATGCAACGAGCAGTGATGCCAACCTTCCACTCTGCATGCAATGAGCAGCAATGTCAGCCTTCCACTCTGGATGCAACGAGCAGCAATGCCAACCTTCCACTCTGCATGCAACGAGCAGCAATGCCAACCTTCCACTCTGCATGCACCGAGCAGCAATGCCAGCCTTCCACTCTGGATGCAACGAGCAGCAATGCCAGCCTTCCACTCTGGATGCAACGAGCAGCAATGCCAACCTTCCACTCTGCATGCAATGAGCAGCAATGCCAACCTTCTACTCTGGATGCAACGAGCAGTGATGCCAACCTTCCACTCTGCATGCAACGAGCAGTGATGCCAACCTTCCACTCTGCATGCAATGAGCAGCAATGTCAGCCTTCCACTCTGCATGCAACGAGCAGCAATGCCAACCTTCCACTCTGCATGCAATGAGCAGCAATGCCAACCTTCTACTCTGGATGCAACGAGCAGCAATGCCAACCTTCCACTCTGCATGCAATGAGCAGCAATGCCAACCTTCCACTCTGCATGCAACGAGCAGTGATGCCAACCTTCCACTCTGCATGCAAGGAGCAGCAGTGCCAACCTTCCACTCTGCATGCAACGAGCAGCAATGCCAACCTTCCACTCTGGATGCAACGTGCAGCAATGCCAACCTTCCACTCTGGATGCAACGAGCAGCAATGCCAACCTTCTACTCTGGATGCAACAAGCAGCGATGCCAGCCTTCCACTCTGGATACAACAAGCAGCGATGCCAACCTTCCACTCTGGATACAACGAGCAGCAATGCCAGCCTTCCACTCTGGATGCAACGAGCAGCAATGCCAACCTTCCACTCTGGATGCAACAAGCAGCAATGCCAGCCTTCCACTCTGGATGCAATGAGCAGCAATGCCAACCTTCCACTCTGGATGCAACGACCAGCAATGCCAACCTTCCACTCTGGATGCAACGAGCAGCAATGCCAGCCTTCCACTCTGCATGCAACGAGCAGCAATGTCAGCCTTCCACTCTGCATGCAACGACCAGCAATGCCAGCCTTCCACCCTGGATGCAACGAGCAGCAATGTCAGCCTTCCACTCTGCATGCAACGAGCAGCAATGCCAACCTTCCACTCTGCATGCAACGAGCAGCAATGCCAACCTTCCACTCTGCATGCAACGAGCAGCAATGTCAGCCTTCCACTCTGGATGCAACGACCAGCAATGCCAGCCTTCCACCCTGGATGCAACGAGCAGCAATGTCAGCCTTCCACTCTGGATGCAATGAGCAGCAATGTCAGCCTTCCACTCTGGATGCAATGAGCAGCGATGCCAGCCTTCCACTCTGCATGCAACGAGCAGCAATGCCAACCTTCCACTCTGGATGCAACAAGCAGCAATGCCAGCCTTCCACTCTGCATGCAATGAGCAGCAATGCCAACCTTCCACTCTGGATGCAACAAGCAGCAATGCCAGCCTTCCACTCTGCATGCAACGAGCAGCAATGCCAACCTTCCACTCTGGATGCAACAAGCAGCAATGCCAGCCTTCCACTCTGCATGCAACGAGCAGCAATGCCAACCTTCCACTCTGGATGCAACGAGCAGCAATGCCAACCTTCCACTCTGGATGCAACAAGCAGCAATGCCAACCTTCCACTCTGCATGCAACGAGCAGCAATGCCAACCTTCCACTCTGCATGCAACGAGCAGCAATGCCAACCTTCCACTCTGGATGCAACAAGCAGCAATGTCAGCCTTCCACCCTGGATGCAACGACCAGCAATGTCAGCCTTCCACTCTGGATGCAACGAGCAGCAATGCCAACCTTCCACCCTGGAACACCCACATCCCATCAGGATGCCTTCAAGGTATAGGTAGAGGTCTCCTTCTTGGCTGCAGTAGGCAAGTTTCATTCTAACACCTGAGGAACAGGCAAATTCTCATCCACTTGAGAAAACTCCAGCAACAATTTAAAGATGATTTTATTCTTAGAACAAGCAAGAGAAGGAAAAAGAAAAAGAGTTGGCCTTTTTTCATGGGGGGAGGAGATGATGGTGTTCAATTGGGTTGGTTTGGGGGGTTTTGATGTTTTCTCTTTCCCTGCAGGAGGGCTTCTCGCTGTCATTTTCCTCCATTGCTGGTCTCTGAATGAGCTTAATGAGTGAAGCAAAAGCCTGGTGCTCAAATCTCTGCTTCAGGCCCTTGGATCCATGGTCACAATTAGGAGTGATGACTGACAGACTGTTCCAATCCCTGACCATTCTTGCAGCAAAGACATTTTTAAACCCTCCCCTGGCACAATTTCAGGCCACATCCTCTCCTTCTGCCATCTGATGCTAGGCAGGAGAGACCAACCCCACCTCAACTGAAGAAAGATGTTGAACGTGTCCAGAGAAGGGCAGCAAGGCTGGGGAGGGGCCTGGAGCACAGCCCTGTGAGGAGAGGCTGAGGGAGCTGGGGTTGTGCAGCCTGCAGAAGAGGAGGCTCAGAGGAGATCTTCTCAGAGGTCTTTTCCAACCTGGTTAACTCTGTGGTTCACTGCAGCCTCCTTCCAGGGAGCTGTAGAGAGCAATGAGGTCTCCTCTCCTCCAGACTAACCAACCCCAGTTCTCTCAGCTGCTTCTCACCAGACATCCACAGGTTCTTCAACAACTTTGTTGTCCTTCTCTGGACAGCTGCTGGAGAGCATCCCTGTGGAGATGGACACGGGAGTGTTGGTGAATAACATCCATGGCACAGCAATGTGCCCTTGTGGCCAAGAAGGCCAATGAGATGCTGGGGTCCATTAAGAAGAGTGTGTCCAGCAGATCAAGGGAGGTTCTCCTCCCCCTCTACTCTGCCCTGCTGAGACCTCATCCTGAGTACTGTGTTCAGTTTTGGGCTCCCCAGTTTAAGAGGGACAGGGATCTGCTGGGGAGAGTCTAAAGGAGGGCTACAAGGATGATGAGGGGACTGGAGCACTGCCTGATGAGGAGAGGCTGAGGGACCTGGGGCTGCTTAGTTTGGAGAAGAGAAGGCTGAGAGGGGATCTAATCAGTGTCTATAACTATCTGAGGGTTGGGGGTCAGGGGGCAGGGACAGGCTCTGCTCACTGCTCCCTGGGCTAGGACAAGGAGCAGTGGATGGAAGCTGCAGCACAGGAGGTCCCAGCTCAACACAAGGGGGGATTTCTTGACTGTAAGGGTCCCAGAGCACTGGCACAGGCTGCCCAGAGAGGTTGTGGAGTCTCCTTCTCTGGAGCCTTTCAGGGCCTCTCTGGATGTGCTCCTGTGTGCCCTGAGCTAGATTGTATGATCCTGCTCTGGCAGGGGTTGGACTGGATGATCTCCTTGGGTCCCTTCCAACCCCTGACATCCTGTGCTCCTGTGGACACACTCCACCCCCTCCATGTCCTGCTTGCAACGATGGGCCCAAACCCCATGCCAGTACTTGAGGTGTGACCCCACCAGTGCCAAGCACAGGGAGCAGGATCCTGCTGGCCCAGGCCAGGCTGCTGGTGGCCTCCTTGGCCACCTGAACACGCTGCTGGCTCACCTTCAGACAAACACCTTCAACTCAAAACACTTCAGGCAGGTCGCCCATGGAGCACCCACCTCATCCTCGCTGGAGGATGCTGCCGGAGCCTTCCTCCCCCCAAGCCCTTCCCCACCCCAGGCATGCCCTGCACAAAGGCTGCGCTGCCTTTGAGCCGCTGGCGCAGGGCTGGGCGCAGCGCTGATTAGATCGCTGTCACCAGGGACCAGGGAGGTTAATTGCCATTCTCTTTGTGTGCCGCTCGGAGAGGAGACCAATTTCAGCTCAGTAGCAACAAAGTGTTGCCTGCTTGCTTTGGATGGGGGCTGGAAAAAGGGGGGCGGGAGGGGGGGGGATGAGGAGCAAAGCAAAGTGGAAGGGAGGGCAGCAGGAGGGGGTGGTGTCGGACAAGCGGGCAGGATTGTGCGAGGACTTTGAGCGGAGCTGTGTCTTGTCTGGTCTAGCAAAAGAGAAGTGCTTAACAAGTATTAAGAGACACAAATAATTCTCCTTTTCTCCTCCGGCCCATTCTTTTCTCTCTTTCTCTTGGCTTGTAAATCCTGCTTATCGCATCTGAATAGCAGAATGGTTTCACACCGGACCTTTAATCTGGGCCAGCACAGCCCCCAGAGGGGCGAAGTGGCTGAGGATTACCTTTGATTTGATTTGATTTGATTTTGTGTGTGTGTGTGTGGGGGGGGGGGGTGAATTTTCTTCCACTCCTCCCCTCCTTCGTGTGATGGGTTGGTTGTCGTTAGGTTTTATTTTTGGGGAGGGGGGGGTCGAAGGGGTTGGTTTTTTTTTTGCTGTTTGTTGAGTTGTTGTGGGTTTTTTTTCCTCCTCCTCCCCTGTGCTGCATTTGTTCTTGGAAAGGAGTGAGGAGCAAAGGCTTAAGAAGAGGAGGAGGAGGAGGGGGAAGGGGGAAAAAAAAAGAAGCGTGTAGGGGGTGTTACAAACTTAAGGGGATCTGGATCTATTCAGAGCGACTTGTCCATAGCGGTGCTGCTTTTGTTCGCCTGCCATTCTTTAGCTGATTTCTTCACTCCAGTCAAAGCCCTTTAATTCCCTTGTAGATACCGAGAATCCCTCCTTCTCCTGCTCTCCCCTCCTTCTCCTCCTGCAGCCCTGAGCACCCTCTTTCACTTTCTCAGACTCTTTATCCACTGTCCTCCTAACCACCAACAAAGCCCAGAAGCCATCAAGTTTTCTTTCAGCAGAATGAAAGGGAGGGAAAGGAGGAGGCAGAGGAGATGGGAGCGGGGAGGGAGGTGTGTGGGTGTGTGTGCACACTTGCGTGTGTCTTTGCTTGTCTTGCACCTGCCCCGTGCTGCAGCTTGTTTTCTCCTCTCCCTGTCTCTGTTCAGAAGGCTTTGGTTCCAGGAACCTTTCTTCACGGCCTCTTTAGCTCCAGGTGTAAGAGGAGTGGCAGAACCCTTCAGGTTAGAAGGACTGAGGTGTGAGCCAGCGGTGGAGGATGAAGGAGGATCTCACATCCACGCCTTGGCCAGGGGCTGCTGGAGCTGGTGCTAGCAAATGTCACCAGGGGATGACAAGAAGAGCAGCAAGTGAAGATGGTCAAAGAGCTGGAGCACCTCCCTAGTGGGGACAGGCTACCAGTGTTGGGGTGCTCAACCTGGAGCAAAAAAGGCTCCAGGAAGAGCTCAGAGCAGCCTTCCAGTACCTGAAGTGGGCTATGAGAAAGCTGAGTAGGGACTTTGGACAAGGCCTGGTGATAGGACCAGAGGGAATGGACTGAAGCTGGAAGAGGGCAGGTTTATACTGGAGATTGGGAAGAAATTCTGCACAGTGAGAGTGGTGAAACACTGGAACAGGTTGCACAGGGAGGTCGTGGATGTCACCTCCCTGGAAGCATTCAAGGCCAGATTAGATGAGGCCACCTGGTCTAGTGAAAGGTGTCCCTGGTTGGGAGAGGTTGGAACTTGATGATCATGAAGATCCCTTCCAACTCAAACCATTCTGTGAATCTCTGAGTAAATGCCAAGCCAGGACATGACAAGATGACCACCAAGTATCAAGGCAGGGCATGGTAAGATGATCACCAAGTACCAAGCCAGGAGGTCAGTATGAACCTCACCACAGACATGGACTGGTGTAACTGGGCCAGTGCAATGGTCAGCAGAGCAGCATCCCTGTGCTCAGCACTGGTCAGGCCACCCCTTGAGTGCTGTGTCCAGTTCTGGGCTTCTCAGTTCAAGAGAGATGTTGAGGTGCTGGAAGGTGTCCAGAGAAGGGCAGCAAGGCTGGGGAGGGACCTGGAGCACAGCCCTGTGAGGAGATGCTGAGGGAGCTGGGGGTGTGCAGCCTGCAGCAGAGAAGGCTCAGGGCAGAGCTCATTGCTGTCTGCAGCTACCTGAAGAGAGGCTGTAGCCAGGTGGGGTTGGGCTCTTCTGCAAGGCACCCAGGGACACAAGAAGGGGACACAGCCTCAAGCTGTGCCAGGGCAGGTTGAGGCTGGACGCTAGGAGGAAGTTGTTGTCAGAGAGAGTGATTGGCATTGGAATGGGCTGCCCAGGGAGGTGGTGGAGTGGCTGTGGCTGGAGGTGTTGAAGCCAAGCCTGGCTGGGGCACTTAGTGCCATGGTCTGGTTGGTTGGGCAGGGCTGGGTGCTAGGTTGGGCTGGCTGAGCTTGGAGCTCTCTTCCATCCGGGTTGATTCTGTGATCCCCACCATCTGCTGGACACTGAGTGAGAGGGCAGACTTCCATACTTGTTGAAGAGACCTCTGGCCACAGCAAGAACACCTCAGAGCACCAGGCTGTGAGTCACTCTCTGCAGACAGAGGAGCTGCTGGCAGCTTGGTGGTTAGAAGCTCTGCTCACGAGCTCAGCTGCCAGCTCTCTGGGATAAAAATAGCTCTTTTGTCCACACTTTTGTCTTTGAAGCTCAGGCAGCTGTGCAGCTACACAGCCTTGTGCAGGACCATGGGGTACCTTGCCCAGGAGATGCTCTGGGGGTTCTGGAGGCTGCCTTTGCTCTGGCCCAAGGTTCCACCACGGGCAGTCGAGAGGCAGGCAGCAAAGAGGTTGGTCTGCTGTGTTGAGTGGTGCACCCCATAGGCATGAAATGAGTTTTGTCCAGGTGGAGTCTTCAGGTGTGACCTCCAAGATCTCCCAGCTGCTCCAGGTAACTGATTACCAATTAACTGCTGCAGTGATAAGGGAAGGTGTGGTGCTGGGCTCTCCCCAGAAAGAGCAATCTCCCACCCTGGCTGAGGCAGGCTGGCATACAGCTCTGCTGGGGGGTTATGGATGTTCCTGCTGCCAGCTCTAGCCTGGGCCCAGCTGGCTCGTGTGGAGAGAGGAAGCCCAGTAAAAGGGAAGGGATTGGCACTGCCCACCAGTGGCAGTGAGATGCTGCCTGTCTCACCCCAAGCAGAGAGAGGTTCTGTGCTGGTTTCCAGGGAGAGGGAATATATGGCATATGCAGCCTGCTGCCAAGCTCCCACTTGGTTTCTCTTGGAGCTGTACTCGGGTCTGATGAAAACCAACACTATAAGCTGGCACTGGATCTGCAAACAGCAAGCCAGGCAAGAAGAGAAGACACTTGGACCAAGCCTGGTGTTTGTGAAGCAGTTCTCTGAGCTCCAGCACAGCCTGTGGTGGATGTCCCTGCTCATCTTTCAGTCACTGCTCTCTGCTTCCAGCTCTACCTGGACAGATGGAACTGTGTGATGGCATCAGAAAAGCCTGGAGGAGGCACGGGAAAAGGAAGAACAGCAGCTCGACCAGGAAAGCTGCTAGATAGGCTCCCACAGCATGTGTCTGCTCTGCCCTAGTCCTGGAGGTCACTGCTCTGGTAGCAGAAAGGGAGATGTGACTTTATGTCTGGCTGTGAACTGAGCTGATGAAGCACAGGGAGATGTTCCCCAGTGCTGGCTCTGCTGCAGGAGGTGGTAAATTCCTTCCTCTCCTCCTGTCCCACCTTCTGACTTCAGTGTAAATCACAACCTTGCTCTTGCCTGTGATGCTGAATGCACTGCATGGAATCAAAGCCCTCTTCACGGTGAGAAGATCCTTGGTGCTGCTTTGGCACTTCACCACCCTCAGTGTGCCTGGCAAGTGTGTGAGCTGCAAGCACACACCTGCTGAAGATCTCCTCAGACTAGTGGCTCCAGTGGTGAAGGGGTCAGGTCACCTCAGCTAATTAGCCCAGCTAATCAACTCAAATTTCAGTGAGACTTGCATGGATAGACCTGGAAGAGATCAGACATCCTGTGAGGCTGGGGTCCTGCTGACACTGATGTTCTCTACACCAAAGCACCACGGCATCAGCAGGAGGTGAGTTCCACATGCTCTGCTGTGCACAGTTCTGCAGCCCCCAAAACAAGAAGGACATGGAACTGTTTGGGCAGTTCCAGAGGAGGCCACCATCCCTGGGGGTGTTCAAGAAAAGACTGGATGAGACACTTGGTGCCATGATCTAGTTGATTGGATGGGGCTGAGTGATAGGTTGGACTGGATGAGCTTGGAGGTCTCTTCCAACCTGATTGATTCTATGATTTTAAGATGCTCAGAGGGCTGCAGCAGCTCTGCTATGAGGCCAGACTGAGAGAGTTGGGGCTCTGCAGTCTGAAGAAGAGAAGGCTTGGAGGAGACCTTGGAGTGACCTTCCAGGATCTGAAGGGGGCTACAGGAGGGCTGGGATGGGACTATTGACAAGGTCTTGGAATGCCAGGAGGAGGAGGAATGGGTTTGAAGTGGCAGAGGGGAGATTGAAAGTGGATGTTAGGAAGAAGTTGTTTGCAATGAGGGTGTTGAGACCCTGGCACAGGTTGAGAGTGGTGAGACCCTGGCACAGGTTGAGAGTGGTGAGACACTGGCACAGGTTGCCCGGGAAGGTTGTGGAGCACAGAATCACCCAATGTGATCTTTGATCTTGGTTCCCTTTTGCTCAGCCTTGCTGCTCCCTGTGATGAGGCTCTTCCCACCCTGTGAGCAGGCACAGGAGAAGTGTCCTCCTGCCTGCACACTGTCTGGCTGCTGAGCCTGAGTGCGGGTGGCTGGAACAGCTGCTGCGCTGCCGAGTGCTGCACAGGCTGCTCCCGAAGGCTTTGGGTGGGAGAGCCCAGGACTTCCCAAAGCTGGGAAGCTTTGCTGTGCCCAAGCACGTGCTCCTTTGCAGAGCAAATTAGGGCATCAGGACCCGCTTTTACAACAGGGTTTGTTCCCACGTTGGCCAGGATTAACTCCCCATCCCCTCACCCCTCCCAAGCAGTGGGGAAGGGGAGAAGCTGAGGCATTTCCTACAACGACTAATTAGATCTAGCTCCTGACAACAACATGCAGCAGAGAAAAGCTGGGATGAGGTTATGAGAGTGTTCCCCCTCCCCAAGAACTCCCACTAATCCCAGACAGAGCTCCCAGTGCTGGCCCAGGTTGCCAGGAGGTGTAAATCAGCACTGCTCCGCTTCCCGCAGCGGCGCTCGGCTGATTCATAGCAGCTGAAGATTTCTCTCCCCCCCCATAATTTATGTCTTGAGGAAGAACTCATTTCTTGCACCTTCATTTCCAATCCTTGCTCTTGGGTGCCATGGTGGATGCCAGAGAATGTTTGTTTTTTCTTGGAGGTATCTTGAACAGTTGAATTGTTTGGGGTGGTTGGTCCCTTACAGCGTGCAACAAGTGGGAGGTTGAGTGGAAATGGTCTCAGGTTGTACCAGGAGAGGCTCAGGTTGGGATATTAAGATGAAATTCATCCTGGAATGGGTTGTCAAGCATTGGAACAGGTTGCCCAGGGAGGTGATGGAGTCACCATAGATAGAATGGTTTAGGTTGGAAAGGGCATCAAAGCTCAGCCGGTTCCAAACCCTTGCCATAGGTAGGGACACCTCCCACTAGAACAGGTCACTAAAGGCTTCATTCAACCTGGTTCTGAACAACTCCAGGGAGGTTGTGGAGCACAGAAGCACCCAATGTGATCAAAGATCACATTGGGTGCTTCTGTGCTCCACAACCTCCCTGGGCAACCTGTGCCAGTGTCTCACCACCCTCAACCTGTGCCAGTGTCTCACCACCCTCAACCTGTGCCAGTGTCTCACCACCTCAACCTGTGCCAGTGTCTCACCACCTTCACTCTCTGTGTCCAGTTCTGGGATTCTCAATTCAGGAGAGATGTTGAGGTGCTGGAAGGTGTCCAGAGAAGGGCAGCAAGGCTGGGGAGGCACCTGGAGCACAGCCCTGTGAGGAGATGCTGAGGGAGCTGGGGGATGTTAGGATGAAGTTCTTCACAGAGAGAGTGATTGGCATTGGAATGAGCTGCCCAGGGAGGTGGTGGAGTCCCCATCCCTGGAGGTGTTTAAGAGGAATTCAGATGAGGCATTTAGTGCTATGAGTTAGTTAATTAGAAGGTGTTAGGTGAAAGTTTGGCCTGGGTGATCATAGAATCAAGCAGGTTGGAAGAGACCTCCAAGCTCATCCAGTCCAACCTATCCTCCAGCCCTATCCAGTCAACCAGACCATGGCACTAAGTGCCTCATCCAGGCTTTTCTTGAAGACCTCCCTGGGCAGCCCATTCCAATGGGAAGTCACTCTCTCTGTGAAGAACTTCCTCCTAAAAGAGGACCTAGAGGTCTCTTCCAACCTGGTTGATTCTGTGAAGGGTGCTGCTGCTCTTACAGCTGGCTGGCTTCCTCCTGAAGCCAC
Source organism: Pogoniulus pusillus (assembly GCF_015220805.1). Lineage (NCBI taxonomy): Eukaryota > Metazoa > Chordata > Aves > Piciformes > Lybiidae > Pogoniulus > Pogoniulus pusillus. The sequence goes on from NC_087293.1 coordinate 14,439,158, forward strand.
TCTGGTGGCACTGGCTGAAGCCACAGGCCAAGTGCACAGGCAGTTTAGTGATGGATGATGCTCACATTGCCAGCCCTGAGTAACTCAGGCTGCAGCCTGTGCAGCACAGCTGCTGTCTAAGCACCTGGCCTTCAAAGGGTGAATGAACATTAAGATTGTTCCATAAAAGCCAGTCCAGCAGTTGCAGGGTGGGGGGGGGATGATGTTTTATGAATGGAGGTGACAACCTGGACCTAGCATTCTGGCAGCAGTTGGCCAGTGGTGGAAGATGATTTGCAGTACAGTTCACTGAGGCGTCAGAGGAAGGCTGGAGCAGATGGGAGCCTGCTGAGGGGGAGGCCTGAGGAATGCAGGAGGAGGTTCAGGAACACCCAGGGGCAGAGTGGCATAGAGCATCAACAGGTATTTGGGAGGAATTTCAGGGTGGGAAGACAGCTGAGTTGTTCAGGCAGAGTTTCCAGAGCAGGTGTCTGGGTGAGTGTCAGGAGGATGAGGTCAGAGGTGCCCAGTGTCAGGCTGCATCTGCAGTACTGTGTCCAGTTCTGGGCACCCCAGTTCAAGAGGAACTGCTGGAGAGAGTCCAGCACAGAGCCATGAAGATGCTGAAGGGAATGGAGCAGCTCTGTTAGGAGGAGAGCCTGAGGGAGCTGGGGCTGTGCCACTGGGAGAGGAGGAGACTGAGAGGGGACCTCAGCAATGGTTATAAAGATGTAAAGGTGAGTGGCAGGAGGCTGGAGCCAGGCTCTGCTGGGTGATGCCCAGGGACAGGACAAGGGGCAGTGGTGGAAATTGAGGCAGAGGAAGTTCCATGTAAACATGAGGAGGATTTTTTTCCCTGTGAGGGTGCCAGAGCCCTGGCACAGGCTGCCCAGGGGGGCTGTGGAGTCTCCCTCTCTGGAGATATTCAAAACCCACCTGGATGTGTTCCTGTGTGACCTGGTGCAGGAGATCCTGCTCTGGCAGGGGGGTTGGACTGGCTGAGCTTTGGAGGTCCCTTCCAGAAGAAGGGGACACAGCCTCAAGTTGTGCCAGGGCAGGTCTAGGCTGGATGTTAGGAGGAAGTTGTTGTCAGAGAGAGTGATTGGCATTGGAATGGGCTGCCCAGGGAGGTGGTGGAGTGGCCATGGCTGGAGGTGTTGAAGCCAAGCCTGGCTGGGGCACTTAGTGCCATGGTCTGGTTGGTTGTGTGGGGCTGGGTGCTAGGTTGGGCTGGCTGAGCTTGGAGGTCTCTTCCAACCTGGTTGATTCCATTCTATTCTTCCAACCCCTACCATTCTGTGATTCTGTAAGTTGCTTAGAAGTCAGGAAAGGATGAGCATCACAATTCCCATCTTGTCTCCTTGTCTCCCCTCCTTTGAGCCAAAGCCACCAGATGCCACATGGGCCAGGTCAAATGGCTAGCAGAGGTGTGCTGCAGGTAACCCTGAAGCACTCAGTGCTGCTACTCAGCAACCATCAGGGTGTAGGTGTGGTTCCATAATTGTAAGGAAAGAGATGGTGACTGCCAAACAGCTATCAAAGATGATTCTTGGCATGCAGGCACTGAAGACCTCAGAAGAAATGGACATCTCAAAGGAGGGCTCCCTGTAAACTGAGTGCTGCCCAGCCCCTGGCCAGCAGATCAAATCCAGCCTGCTGGGCCATCAACTCCTCTTGCAGAGCCTTGCAGCTCCACCCTGATCTGCCAGTCCCAGTGCCAGAGAGATTACATTCTCATCTTGTACCTGGACATGCACCTAGCACAAGAGGGGACTTCAGCTTTGGCATGGATGCTTCCCCACAGCATCTCCAGAAGAGGCTTGCTGGCCTCTCCCAGACTGATCCCCCAGTGTGACACTGCAGCCAGGAGGAGGAATCAGAACCCAACGAGTCAAGTGAGGCTGAAAAAAGAACCCAATCTTCACTTGAAGGAAGCAATTCAACTCTGCACCAGCTGAGCCCCAAGTCCTCAAGAGCTCCATCTTCTCCTTGGTGACATCCCAGTCCGTGCAGCCTGGCTTGTGTTTTGAGCTGCCTTCAGTGTCTCCATCCACCTCCCTTGTCTGAGATGGAAAATGCAGCCCAGAGAAGGAATCCTGAAGATGAATATGTTTCCCTCCCCAAAAATCCACTTCTCTCCCACCAGCCATCCCCACCCTCTTGGCTGCTCTGGTGAGAAGCACCTTGGTGGAAAACAGAAGTAATAGTTGTCCCACATTTCTTCCCTCCCATGGGAATTTCCTCCCCCCCCCCCCCCCCCTTCTCCTCCTCCTCCTCTTGGGAGGCAGCATCCAATCTCTTTGGTGCACAAAGTGGGGAAGGCAGAGGGAGGAAGAGGAGGAGCTAGAGATGTTTGCCAGCAAATAAAGGACTGTGTGCTTACACTCTTCCTCTGCCTGTCCCCACCTGGCAGCGTTTGCTCAGCAAACACAGCTAATTCACCAGCTTCCCAGCCTTTGATTCAGTCTGCAAAAGCAAACCTCGGACCCCACGTCCCCAGTGGCCTCCTCTCCCCCTCCTCCCCTCCCCTCCAGCATGTGCTGCTCAGCATTGGCCTTCTGCTCTTTCCCCACTTAGCCTGCTGTTCCCTGCCAGCCCCCTCCAAAAGCTGGGCTCTGGTTACAACCAGGCTGAGGTCATAGAATCAAGCAGGTTGGAAGAGACCTCCAAGCTCAGCCAGGCCAACCTAGCACCCAGCCCTGCCCAATCAACCAGACCATGGCACTAAATGCCCCAGCCAGGCTTTGCCTGAACACCTCCAGGGACAGTGACTCCACCACCTCCCTGGGCAGCCCATTCCAATGAGCCACAGGGTGCAGCAGCTTCTTCCCCTGCTCTGCTGGCAGCCCTCATAAAGATGTGGGGAAATGCAAGCCTGGACGTGGGATGCTACCTGGGACCTCATCCATGCCCTGGCAACAGGCTCAATGCCATGAAGATGATGAGGGCAGTGGAGCATCTCATGTGAGGAGAGCTTGAGAGACTTGGGGCTGTTTATCCTGGAGAAGAGCAAACTGAGAGGGAATCGTCTCAATACTCAGCAAGAGCTAAAGCGTGGAGGTCATGAGGATGGGGCTGAGCTTCAGTGGTGCCCAGTGACAGGACAAGGACAACAGGTACAAGCTGGAATGCAGGAGGTCTCACTTTGACTTAAGGAGAAGCTTCTCTGCTGTGAGAATGCTGGAGCCCTGCAGCAGGCTGCCCAGAGAGGTTGTGGAGTTTCCTTCTCTAGAGACTTTCAGAAGCTGTCTGAATGAGTTCCTCTGTGACCTGCCCTTAGGTTGTCCTGCTTTGGCAGAGATGATTTTCAGAGGTCCCTTCCAAACCCTACCATTCTATAACTCTATGGGAGCCCTTTCCCTGCTCAGCCTCTGTTCTAAATGGCACTCAGTGCCATGCTCTGTTTGATTGGATAGGGCTGGGTGACCTTGGAGGTCTCTTCCAACCTGGTCGATGCAATGATTTAAATGATGATGAGGAAACTGGTTCAGAATTGGGACCAAACCCAGGGGAGCCTTGGCTTGGGTTTGTTTGCTTTGCATTGTGGCTTCTGTTGTAGCTGTTAGGAGAGCTGCAGTCCTTGACAGTGGTCTACTGACCCTTGTCCTGGCATGACCTCATACCACGGGTACTCAGCTATCCATCACCCATGCTTTAGTTGATTGGATAGGGCTGGGTGTGATTGGAGTGGATGATTTTGGAGGTCTCTTCCAACCTGGTTGATTCTATGACTCTACTTGACTCAGAAGCATGCAAAGTGCTGACCACAGCAGGTCCCTGCTGCTCCTTCTGTCTGCTTTTGGGAAGCATTGGTTGCTTGTAGCCACGTTTCAGGGGAGATGAGGTGGGAGCTGGGCTGGTGTTGATTTCCTGCAAGTCCAGTGGAAGCCAATCCCAAGGGGAAAAAAAGAAACCAACAGGGGCAATGATTTTAAACTGTGGGCAATAGTTTTAATCTCAGGGGCAATAGTTTCAAACTAGAGCAGGGTAATTTGGGTTGGGCTTCAGGGTCCAGAGGAGAGCAACAAAACTGGGGAAGGGCCTAGAGAATAAATCTGATGAGGAGCAACTGAGGGAGCTGGGGATGGGGAGTGTGAGGAAGAGGAGGCTGAGGGGAGACCTCATTGCTGGCTACAACTACCTGAAGGGACATTGTGGAGAGGCTGCTGCTGCGCTCTGCTCACAGGGAACTGGAGACAGAACAAGGGGGAATGGCCTCAAGCTGAGCCTGGGGAGGCTTAGATTGGACATTAGGAAAAAGAGAGAGTGGTCAGGGACTGGAATGAGCTGCCCAGGGAGGTGGTGGAGTCACCCAGCCTGGATGTGTTTAAGGGTAGTTTGGATGTGGTGTTTGAGGATCTGGTTGAAGGTGAATCTTGCAGAGTAGAGTTCTAGGTTGGACTTGGTGACCCCCGAAGGGCTTTGCCGGCCTGGATGCTTCTGTGAGTCTGTGAAGTCCTTGGCAAGGAGAGTGGTGAGGCACTGGAACAGCTTGCCCAGAGATACAGCTGAGACCCCATCCTTGGAGCCTTTCCAGGCCATGAGCGACCTGGAGGTGTCCCTTCTGAGAGGGAGGTTGAGAGGGGACGACCTTCCAGGGTTCTTTCCAACCCCATCCGTCCTGCGCCTGCCTCCCTGCGCGGAGCTGCGCAGCGCCGCTCTCCTCTCGCCTGGCTGCGCGGGCAGCATCCTGCTGTCGCTGCAGCCCAGCCGGTGACATATGCTCCCTTCTCGCCTCCTCTCCTGCCTGCCTTTCATCACAGCTCCTCCCAGAGGGCCCATTAAACACTTAGCTGACCTTGGACCTCTGCCCGCGCCAGCTGCCCGTGAGCGTGGGCAGGAGCCTGCTGCCCGGTGCCCGCCGGAGCTGGCGGCTGTGATTTACTGCCCGGCTGAGCGCGGGCAGCCCGCACCGCTCGGCACGGAGAGCTCAGGGTGGCACGGCCGTGCCACGGGGCTGTGGCAGCCTGTTCTGCCTCTCTGCTGGCCAAGCCACCCCTCTTTATGCCCCTCCGGGTTCAACCCCAGGTCTTAATTTCCCAGCTGACTGCCCTCGGTCCTAGCGGGAGTGGGGAGAGCAGAACAGGGCAGAGGCAGCCTCTGGCGCTATGGCTGCGGCTGAAGGATGGAGAACAACTGGGGTGGGCTGTTAGCAGGTTGGATTTGATGATCTTAGAGGTCTTTTCTGACCTTAATGATTCTATGATTTTTTTCTCCCCTCCCCCCTCCTTCTGTGATTCTCTTCTCTTCACAGCATCACAGAATGAAGCAGTTGGAAAGGGGACACAGTCTCAAGTTGTGCCAGGGTAGGTATAGGCTGGATATTAGGAAGAAGTTCTTCACAGAGAGAGTGATTGGCATTGGAATGGGCTGCCCAGGGAGGTGGTGGAGGCACCGTCCCTGGGGGGCTTCAAGAAAAGCCTGGATGAGGCACTTAGTGCCATGGTCTGGTTGATTGGATAGGGCTGGGGGATAGGTTGGCCTGGATGATCTTGGAGGTCTCTTCCAACCTGCTTGATTCTATGAAAAAGACCTCTATGACCATCGAGTCCAACCTAGTACCTAACCCTTCTAACTAACTAACCCAGGGCACTGACTGCCTCACCCAGCCTCCTCTTAACCACCTCCAGGGACAGCGACTCCACCACCTCCCTGGGCAGCCCATTCCAATGCCAATCACTCTCTCTGACAACAGCTTCCTCCTAACATCCAGCCTAGACCTCCCCTGGCACAGCTTGAGGCTGTGTCCCCCTCTTCTGTTGCTGGGTGCCTGGCAGCAGAGCCCAACCCCACCTGGCTACAACCTCCTTTCAATTAGCTGCAGCCAGCAATGAGCTCTGCCCTGAGCCTCCTCTTCTGCAGGCTGCACTCCCTCAGCCTCTCCTCACAGGGCTGTGATCCAGGCCCCTGTCCAATCCTGGTGCCCTTCTCAGGACATACTCATAATTGAAAGGGACCTGCAAGATCATCTGAGACACCTCCCACTAGAGCAGGTTGCTCAATGCCTCACCCAACCTGGTGGGACCAATCCTACCGTGGAGACACTTCTGCTGCTGAAGGGATGCTGTGTCCCAGCTGCAGGCTGCTGGGTGAGGTGTGTGTGGACACAGCTGGGCTGGTTTCATGGCAGGGATCAGGAGCCTCCAAGACTCTGGTTTCTGCCACTCACCCCCTTGTGCTTGGAGGTCAGGAATGGGTGCAGGAGGGGACATTTGAAGAGGTGATGGTTGCAGTCCTGGATTTCTTTGCAGGCAGAAGATAGCCAAGCTCAGAGGAAGACTCTTTTTGATTTGGAGCTCATTGCTGAGGCACTTGAAAGGCAGCTTGGCAGAGGCAGGCAGGCTTGCACTGCTCCTGTCCTATCTCTGTTGGACACAGCAGAACTTGGGGACACGAAGCTGAAGATCTGAAACTCAGCATTGCCTTTGAAAAATCTTCACTTGGAGACTTTGTTTGACAGAGTGAGGAACAAAAAAGGGTTTGGAGCAGCACAAGGGCATGGAAGGAGCAAGATATGAAGGGGAAATGCTGCTCCTGGTGTTGCCAGTGTTATCTCAGTGCCTTGGCTTGGAAATAAATGCCCCAGTAGGTGCTGGGCTGAGGTCTACAGGCTTATTTCATTGCTCAGATGTGAAGCATCATCACCTTTTGCTCTGCTTGGCTTGGGAGAGAAACACCCTTCAAGGCACTGGGACTTGGTCTTCATTCTTATTGACCTTTCCCATGGAGAGGTCTTCAGAATCACAGGATTGGGGTGGGGGTTGAAATGGCCTGTGGAGGTCTAGTCCAGCCTACCTCCTGAAGTAGGTTGGATAGACCTACTTAAGCTGTAGCTAGGAGGCAATGGTTGGAGTGGTTGGCTGGGCAGGTGTGACCCTGTTGCAGCTTGCCCACTGTCACTGCAGGGAGGCAGCTGCTGGCTGGTGCTGGAGGTGCATCACTGAGCCTGGCATCTCCTGGGGAAGGCAGGAGAAGATGGAGGCTGTGTGGAAGCAGGGAGGATCTGGGCTGATCCTCTTGAACTCACTCTCAACAGCACCTGGAGGTGTTTAAGGCCAGGCTGGGTGAGGCTCTAGACAGCCTCATTTAGTGTGAGGTGTTCCTGCCCATGGCAGAGGGGTTGGAACTAGATGATCCTTGTGGTTCCTGCCAACCCTGACTGATTCTATGATTCTGTTTTGGAGGAGGCTGAGATGTTACAGCTCCTTGAGAGGAGGCTGCAGTGAGGTGGGGGTTGGACTCTTTTGCCTAGACTCAGGTGGTAGAATGAGAGGAAATGACTTGAAATTGTGCCAGGAGAGGGTTAGGTTGGAGAGGAGGGAAGATTTGTTGGTTGCAAGAGTGATCAGGGATTGGAAGAGGCTGCCCAGGGAGGTGGTGGAGTCCCCATGCCTGGAGGTGTTCAAGAAACCTGTGGCCATGGCACTTTGGGACGTGGTTTGATGGCCATGGTGGGGTTGGGTTGATGTTTGGACTGGATGATCATAGAATCATAGAATGGATTAGGTTGGAAGGGACCTCAAAGCTCAGCAGGGACACCTCCCACTAGAACAGGTCACTCAAAGCCTCATCCAACCTGGCCTTGAGCACCTCGAGGGAGGTGGTGGAGCACAGAATCACCCAATGTGATCTTTGATCACATTGGGTGATTCTGTGCTCCACCACCTCCCTGGGCAACCTGTGCCAATGTCTCACCCCCCTCACTGCAAAGAACCTTTAGAAGTCTTTTCCAACCCAAACAATTCAATGATTCCATGACCCTTTTGCACTGCCTCCTACACGTGGGGCTGAGCAAGTCCCACCCTGGTCACCTTGGCTGGGGGAAGCCAGATGAGAATTCTCCTGGCCCCGGCTGCGGCTCCAAAGTGTTTTGCCCTGCAGATGGAGTCCTCCTTCATCTCCCCCCTGGCCCTTGCTTTGTATTATGATTCCCCCCCCCCTCTTAAAATTCATCTCCCTCTGCCATCCGGGGCTGTCCCTGCTGGAAAATTACTCTCACAAAAGCTCCCTCAGCAGTAATTACCTAAATGGGGGGAAGGGAGGGGAGATCCATTTAGAATCCACTTCATTGCGGGATTAGCTAATTAATTAAGGGTTTCACTGACAACTGGAAGGGGAAGAGTGTGTTAAATAGGAAGGCTCCAGAGCTTGATTTATGTGATCTGACACCCACGCTCTCTTTGCCAACTTGCCATCCTGCCTGTACCCTGGCCACGAGGTCCTGCTCACCACCACCTCTCCGGGGATGCTGCAGGGACGGTGCCCGCCCGGCGTTGCCAGAAGGCTGGGGGACATGTGGCTGCTTCTGGGGGAGACAATGTGGAGGTGGATGGGAGCAGGGGGTTATTAGCTGGCAGATGAAGCTGGGTTTGGAGAGGGGGCTGTGGCCACTGAGCTGGCGGGGCCACCCATCTGCCTGGCTCTGGCACAAAGAGCTGGGGAGGAGAAGGAGGAGGAGGAGGAGGATGGTCCCTACCCTCTGTCTCTAGGAGAGGAAATTGTGCAAAGTTGGAGCTAAGTCACCTTCCACCTCCCAAAGCTGCCTGTGGTGATTGCAGTGGGTCCTTGGGTGGGTGGGATAGGGTGCAGATATGTCCCCTCTGCCTATGGATGAAGCTACTGAGAGGCCCCAAGCAGAGGATCAATCTTGTCCTCTGCCACAGGCTCCCTGCACAGTGCTGGGTTTGTTTCTCAGCCCTGCTGTGCCTCCCTTCCCTGCCCACCACTCAGCAGAGTCCTTTGACTCAACACCTGCAGATCTAGAAGGACCTTGGGAAGTGTCCTGGGTACCAAACATGATCACATGTCCCTAAACCTGCTCCTCACAGAGCTGGTATCAATGCTGACCCCAGCCCAGCCTCCCTTTGGGGTCTGATCCTCATCACCCAGGTTGGGGAAGGCCCCAAACTGTGCCAGGGGTAGAATAGAATCATAGAATCAACTAGGTTGGAAGAGACCTCTGAGATCATAGAATCACCCAGGTGGGAAGAGACCTCCAAGCTCAGCCAGCCCAACCTAGCACCCAGCCCTATCCAATCAACCAGACCATGGCACTAAGTGCCCCAGCCAGGCTTTTCTTCAACACCTCCAGGGACAGTGACTCCACCACCTCCCTGGGCAGCCCATTTCAGTGGCAGATCATCCAGTCCAACCTATCACCCAACCCTATCAACTAGACCATGGGTTGGCCAGGATGGGCATGGAGAAGAGAGGAGCAGAGTGGCTCCACTTGCAACTCAACAGGGTCAGACATCCTGAGGGAATACAGGGGAGAAAGCTAACAGTGATGCCCAGCCCAGGATACTCCATGCCACAGCTGGGATGAATTTGTTGGGTCTCAGATGGGCTTAGCTGCACTGAGCTGGAGCTGGCTGTCAGCAGCAAGAGGATGCTGATCTCAGCTCCCCAATCAAGCAACCATTGCTCTGTCCACCTTCTTCTATGTGTTGTTGCTTTAGTTTGGGGGTGGGGGCAGAGCTGGGGGGTTCTTGGAGCTTGCTCTACCCATCACCTAAATCCATCTTCATCTGCCTGATACCTCCAACCCACACTGGCACCTTCATGTGTGTGTGTGAGGGGCACAACCAGCTTTATACTCGAGCATTTCCAGCTGGATTTGTTGATTTGAGGCATAGGTTAAACCATGTCTTGATTACAACCAAAACCCAACCAACCAACGCAGGGTGGTTTGGTCTGGGTTTTTTTTTGCAGGTGAATTTGCATTTGTTTGTTTGTTTGCATTCTGCAGAGGGCTCTAATTCCCCCTGGAGGGAACAAAACTGCCAAGTTTCACACCTTTGCTGGAGGTGAAAATTTCTACACGTCGTCGCTAGAGCAGCTGCGGATCGGTTTGGAGAGAGGTAGGAAGGGGGAGGAAAGAGCAAAGGGGGACCAGGTTTGCTTCCACTTTCAGCTGCTTCTGCCAGGAGGAAGGGGAAGGATTGGTTTACAGTTGTACCAGAGAATCATAGAGTCAAGCAGGTTGGAAGAGAGCTCCAAGCTCAGCCAGTCCAACCTAGCACCCAGCCCTGCCCAACCAACCAGACCATGGCACTAAGTGCCCCAGCCAGGCTTGGCTTCAACACCTCCAGGGATGGCGACTCCACCACCTCCCTGGGCAGCCCATTCCAATGCCAATCACTCTCTCTGCCAACAACTTCCTCCTAACATCCAGTCTGAACCTGCCTTGGCAGAGCTTGAGACTGTGTCCCCTTGTTCTGTTTGGTGGCTGCCTGGCAGAAGAGACCTGCTCAGCCTTCCTCCAGAAGATGAGGGTGGTGTGGGAGGGGACAAGGTGGCACATCCCAGGGGATGTTTCATCCTTGATCGTTACATTAGGAAGAAGTTCTTTGCTCTGAGGGTGGTGAGACACTGGATGGGCTGCCCAGAGAAGCTGTGGTCACCTCTTCCCTGGGAGTGCTCAAGGTCAGGCTGGATTAGGAAGAAGTTCTTTGCTCTGAAGGTGCTGACACTGGATGGGCTGCCCAGAGAAGCTGTGGTCACCTCTTCCCTGGAAGTGCTTAAGATCAGGCTGGATGAGGCTTTGAGCAACCTGGTGTAGTGGGAGGTGTCCCTGCCCACAGCAGGGGTTTGGAAATAGATGGGGAAGTCCTTGGTGGTGAGGGTGGTGAAACACTGGAACAGGTTGTCTGGGGAGGTCTTGGATGCTGCCTCCCTGCAGGCCAGGTTGGACAAGGCTTTGAGCAGCCTGGGCTAGTGGGAGGTGTCCCTGCCCACAGTGGGGAGGTTGGGACTGGATGATCTTGAGTACTGCCTTCAGTTTTGGACTCCCCAGTTTAAGAGGGACAGGGATCTGCTGGGGAGAGTCCAAGGGTGGGATATGAGGATGATGAAGGGATTGGAGCACTGCCTGATGAAGCGAGGCTGAGGGACCTGGGGCTGCTTAGTCTGGAGAAGAGAAGACTGAGAAGGGATTTAATCAATGTCTATAACTATCTGAGGGCTGGGGGGACAGGCTCTGCTCACTGCTCCCTGGGATAGGATAAGGGGGAATGGGTGGAAGCTGCAGCACAGGAGGTGCCAGCTCCACATGAAGGAACTTCTTGACTGTAAGGGTCCCAGAACACTGGCACAGGCTGCCCAGAGAGGCTGTGGAGTCTCCTTCTCTGGAGCCTTTCAAGGCCTCTCTGGATGTGTTCCTGTGTGATCTGAGCTGGATTGTGTGGTCCTGCTCTGGCAGGGGCTTGGACTGGATGATCCATGGAGGTCCCTTCCCACCCCTGATGTTCTGTGATCTTTAAGGTGCCATCCAATCCAAACCATTCTGTGATTCGATGATCTTTAAGATCCCTTCCAGATGAGGCCATTCTGTGACTCTATGGTTCTGTGGCCATGAGATCAGTGTGCAGAACCTCTCTGACAGGTAGCTGAACTCATCCCAAACCCTCTGCCCTGCTCCAGTACCCACTCCTTGCCATCACCCAGCCCTGACGCTCCAACAGTACATCCCAAACCCTCTGCCCTGATCCAATGCATGCCTGCAGGGATGCTTCTGCCCACTCCTTGCCATCACCCAGCCCTGACTCTCCCCACGGTGCATCCCAAACCCTCTGCCCTGCTCCAATGCATGCCTGCAGGGATGCTTCTGCCCACTCCTTGCCATCACCCAGCCCTGACTCTCCCCACAGTGCATCCCAAACCCTCTGCCCTGCTCCAATGCATGCCTGCAGGGATGCTCCTGCCCACTCCTTGCCATCACCCAGCCCTGACTCTCCCCACGGTGCATCCCAAACCCTCTCTCCGATGACTTTGAGAGCTCTTTTAGCCACTTGGGCGCCTGAGGCAGGGAGTGGGTTAAATCCCCCTAAATGTTAAATGGCAAATGAATAAATACAGGCAGTTCTGGGGTGGGGTGGGCGGGTGTCTGGCAGTCCTGCTCGTCTCTCTCTGTGTGTGTGTGTGTGTGTGTCCCATCCTCCCAGCACTTTGATTCGCTTTTTTTTTCTCTTTCCCCTGATGGCTCCTACATAGAGGCTCCTGCTCGCATCTGGGAGGAAAATGAAACAGATTTCATTTTTCACACGCGGCACAATGGCGGCGCTGACAAAAGAGGAAGGCAGCCCATTGTCCTGCTCTGCATCTTCACATCCTACCTCTGTCCCCCGAATTAACCCCTTTCACCTCCGCCTTTGTGCCGACACCACTTCGGAGCCGCCGCACAAAGGCGGCAGAAAGCCCTCGCCGTGTACCCGGGGCGAAGTGGGGAGGGGATGGGGAGGGAGGGGGTGAGCGGTAGTGGGGGGCAAGAAGGGGTAAGGCATGCTTGGTGTCTCTCCTCTCGTTCCTCTGGGGCTGGTGGTGGTCATCGCTGTCCCCTTCCCATCGGTCACTCACCGGGCGGGACCTGCCCCTCGCTAGGAGATGCTGAGGTGGTGGAGTGGCTGCGGTGAGGCTGTGGAGGGGTCTCACAGATAGGTCCTGTGAGAGGCAGCTGAGGGAGCTGGGGGTGGTTGGTCTGGAGGAGAGGAGGCTGAGGGAGCTGGGGGTGATTGGTCTGGAGGAGAGGAGGCTGAGGGAGCTGGGGGTGTTTGGTCTGGAGGAGAGGAGGTTGAGGGAGCTGGGGGTGGTTGGTCTGGAGGAGAGGAGGCTGAGGGAGCTGGGGGTGGTTGGTCTGGAGGAGAGGAGGCTGAGGGAGCTGGGGGTGGTTGGTCTGGAGGAGAGGAGGCTGAGGGAGTTGGGGGTGGTTGGTCTGGAGGAGAGGAGGCTGAGGGAGCTGGGGGGGGTTGGTCTGGAGGAGAGGAGGCTGAGGGAGCTGGGGGGGGTTGGTCTGGAGGAGAGGAGGCTGAGGGAGCTGGGGGTGGTTGGTCTGGAAGAGAGGAGGCTGAGGGAGCTGGGTATGGTTGGTCTGGAGGACAGGAGGCTGAGGGGAGCACAAAATCACAGCATTAAGCAGGTTGAAAAAGACCTTCGAGTCCAACCTATCACCCAGCACCTTCTCATTAACTAATCCGTGGCACTAAGTGCCTCATTCAGACTCCTCTTAAATCCTCCAGGGATGGGGACTCCACCACCTCCCTGGGCAGCCCATTCCAATGCCAATCACTCTCCCTGCAATGAACTTCTTAACATCCAGCCTGAACCTTCTCTGGCACAGCTTGAGGCTGTCTCCTCATGTTCTGTTGCTGGGTGCCTGGCAGCAGAGCCCAACCCCTACCTGGCTACAACCTCCCTTCAGGTAGCTGTAGACAGCAATGAGCCTTCTCTTCCCCAGGCTGAACAACCCCAGCTGTGCTCCATCTTCTTCATCAGCCTTGTGGCTCTCCTACAACCCCCTGAAAGCAGGTTGGAGCCAGGTGGGTGTTGGTTTCCTCTCCCAAGTAACAAGCTGCAGGACAAGAGGAAATGACTTCAAGTTGGACCAGGGGAGGTTTAGTTTGGGTATTAGGACTGGGCTGTCTGGGGAGGTAGGTGGTGGAGTCCCCATCCCTGGAGGTGTTTAAAAGGGTGCTGGATGAAGCACTTAGTGCCATGGGTTAGTTAATTAGGAGGTGTTAGGTGCTGGGCTGGACTTGATGATCTTAGAGGTTTACAACTACCTGAAGGGAGGCTGTAGCCAGGTGGGGTTGGGCTCTGCTGCCAGGCAACCAGCAACAGAACAAGGGGACACAGTCTCAAGAAGTAGGATCCTTGTGTTGGAAGGGATCCTTGTGGTCCCTTCCAACCCTGACTGATTCTGTGATGCTATGACTCAGAGCACTGGCACAGGCTGCCCAGAGAGGTTGTGGAGCCTCCCTCTCTGAAGCCTTTCAAGGCCTGTCTGGATGTGTTCCTGTGTGACCTGAGCTGCATTGTATGGTCCTGCTCTGGCAGCAGTGGGGTTGGACTGGATGATCTCTTTGAGTCCCTTCCAACTCCTGACATCCTGTGTGATCCTGTGAGCACCACCACAGCCATCAAACCACATCCACACATTTCCTTGAACCCCTCCAAGGATGCTGACTCCACCACCTCCCTGGGCAGCCTGTCCTGATGCTTTCCCATTCCAGATGCACTGCAGGGAGAAGAAGGACCTGCCCTCCCTTGTGCCTGGTGCTACCCGGGGGCGCTTGGTCCCTCTCCATCCCCTGCAGCCTGCCTCACGCAGCTCCCAGCTGCAGCATCCCTTTAAACAGTCAGGGGCTGCACTCCCACCCGGGGCCTGCAGAAGGTTAGATAAGAGAACACAAACCACAATGCCTGCCCTTTTTTTTCCCTCCCCTTCCCCCTCTCCCCCCTTCCTTTTCTTTTCCTTTTTTTTTTTTTTTTTTATCTTCCCTTTTTTATTATCTTCTTATGGCTTTAGAATTATCTTCACAGACACTACATGAATTTAGTCAGGGCAGGTAAGGTCACCCACAGACACAGTTGCTCATATTTATGTATATTCACCAGGCAAAGGAGATAAATGGGAAAACAGGCACAGAGGAGGGACAGGGAAAGGGGTGGAAGGGGGGGAGGGGGGACAGGAAAAGAGGGGGAGGATGGGAAGCATCGACCCTATAGTAGGATGAGGAGAGGCAGCAAGCAGGCATGAAGATCAGGGCTGGGATCAAGGTGAGGTTGAGCAGGGTGCCGTGGGCTGGGATGGAGGGCAGCTGGATGAGAGCCAGGAGGAGGAAGAACAGCATTTGGGCAATGCAAAGGGCATTTCTTGTGCTGTGCTGTTACAGTGAGGGGAGGATGGGCAGGATTTGCTGCAAGGCTGGTGGAAAATCACCCCTGGGAAGTCTTAGGGGTTTGGGCAAGCTTTATCTTCTTCCTTGTGGCCATAGGAGTCAAGGCAACAACTTCCAGAGTGGTTTGGGTTGGAAAGGACCTTTGAGATCATCCAGTTGCAACCCCCTGCCATGGGCAGGGACACCTTCCACCAGACCAGGCTGCTCAAGGCCTCATCCAGGCTGACCTTAAACATTGCCAGAGAGGGAGCAGCCACAGCCTCCCTGGGCAACCTGTGCTGGTGTCTCACCACCCTAACGGGAAAGAACTTCTTCATAGCCTCAGTCAGGGTTGGAAGGGACCACAAGGAGCAGCCAGTTCCAACCCCCCTGCCATGCCCAGGGACACCCTACCCTAGAGCAGGCTGCACACAGCCTCAGCCAGCCTGGCCTCAAACACCTCCAGGGATGCAGCCTCAAGCACCTCCCTTGGCAACCCATTCCAGCCTCTCACCACTCTCATCACCAACAACTTCCTCCTCACCTCCAGCTTTGCTCCATTCCCCCCAGTCCTATCACTACCTGAAAGCCTAAAAAGTCCCTCCCCAGCTTTTTTGTAGCCCCCTTAAGATCCTGGCAGGCCACAAGAAGGTCACCTGGGAGCCTCCTCTTCTCCAGCCTGCACAGCCCCAACTCTTTCAGGCTGTGCTCACAGCAGAGCTGCTGCAGCCCTCTGAGCATCCTCATGGCCCCTCTCCAGCATCTCTCTGGAGTGCTCCACAACCTCCCTGAAGGTGTTCAAGGCCAGATTGGATGAGGCCTTGAGCACCCTGCACCCTGAGCTGGTGTCCTTGCCCATAGCAGGGGGGGCTGGAACTGGATGATCTTTAAGATCTCTTCCAACCCAACCCACTCTGAATGACTCTGCACAGAAAGTTCTCTTTCTCTGCTTGAGAGCTGAGTGGGAGTGGAGATGCAGAGCAGGGATTGGGGGAGGGAAAGGATGGCAGAAAGCTGGGACTGGACACCAAAGTGTTAACAGCAGAAGGCTTCTTTGGGAGCCCCAAGCAGAGTGTGCTGCTATTCCAAGGGAAATATATAATGCACCTAAAGAAAGTGCAGAGAAATTGCAAACAAAGCATGCAGGGGAGGATATCAACTCCCCAGTACAAGGGCACCCAGCCATTAGAACTTGATTTAAAAGCACTTAATTCACTAAATAATGCATGCAGATTTCCCAGAGGTGTCAGGACTAAAAGCACCCAAACAATGAGGTGCTTCAATAACTGTTTTGCTCTCAATGCCAGGGAGCCCTGGCTAGAAAATATGGAAGGCAAAAGCAAAGCCTGGAGTTGGTTGGGTTGGGGTTTTGTTTTTAACCTTCTTTTTTTTTCCCCTCAAGGCCTGCTCTATCTGGGGGGGGGTGGGGGGGGGAATAAAACATTAGTCAAGGAGAAGTCAGGAATTGATTCAGATGAGATCATGGATGAGTTGGAAGGGACCTTAAAGATCAGCTACTTCCAACCTCCCTGCTGTGGGCTCTGGGTAGAGTAGGTTGCTCCAAGCCTTATCCAGTCTGGTCTTAAGCACTTCCTCATCTGCTCCAATGTCTCATCACCTTCAGGGTAAAGGACTTCATTATGTCCAGTTTGAATCTACCCTGTTCTCCCTGCAAGCCACTGCTCCTTGTAGAGACACAGAATGGTTTAGGTTGGAAGGGATCTCAAAGCTCAGCCAGCTCCAACCCCACTGCCATAGGCAGGGACATCTCCCACTAGAACAGGTCATTCAAAGCCTCATCTAAACTGGCCTTGAACACCTCCAGGGAGGTTGTGGAGCACAGAAGCACCCAATGTGATCAAAGATCACATTGGGTGCTTCTGTGCTCCACAACCTCCCTGGGCAACCTGTGCCAGTGTCTCACCACCCTCACTGCAAACAACTTCTTCCTAACAGCCACTTTCAATCTCCCCTCTGCCAGCTCAAACCCATCCCTCCTCCTCCTGTCTTTGAAGAGGGTCAGAGCTGAAGCAGGCTGTGCTGGGGCAGAAGAACAGGTGTGAATGGATTCTCCTGTAGCCTTTCAGAAGCCTGAGGCTGGTTTGTTGCTTGCCTCCTGAGATATGCCATCTGCAGGCACTTTGCCCCTTGCTTTGGGAAAAGCAGCACCTGTGGAAGCTTTGTTCCCCAGGGCACCTTTCTGCTGAAGGTGCTGTTGGCACAAAGCCTCAGGGCTGGACGTGACTCTGTTGTGCAAATGCTGAAGTGAGGGGGGGCAGGTTCCTCAAGGAGCATCCACAGTCTCCCTGGGCAACCTGTTCCAGTGTCTCTACCACCCTCACTGCAAAGAACTTCTCCCTCATCAACCTGTTCCAGTGTCTCCACCACCCTCACTGCAAAGAACTTCTCCCTCATCAACCTGTCCTGTGGCTCCACCACCCTCACAGCAAAGAACTTCTCCCTCATCAACCTGTTCCAGTGTCTCCACCACCCTCACTGCAAAGAACTTCTCCCTCATCAACCTGTTCCTGTGGCTCCACCACCCTCACAGCAAAGAACTTCTCCTTCACCAACCTGTTCCAGTGTCTCCACCACCCTCACTGCAAAGAACTTCTCCCTCATCAACCTGTCCTGTGGCTCCACCACCCTCACTGCAAAGAACTTCTCCCTCATCAACCTGTTCCAGTGTATCCACCACCCTCACAGCAAAGAACTTCTCCCTCATCAACCTGTTCCAGTGGCTCCACCACCCTCACTGCAAAGAACTTCTCCCTCATGAACCTGTCCTGTGTCTCCACCACCCTCACAGCAAAGAACTTCTCCCTCATCAACCTGTCCTGTGGCTCCACCACCCTCACAGCAAAGAACTTCTCCCTAATCTCCAGGTCTAAATCTCCCCTCCTCAAGCTTCAATCCATTCCCTCTGGTCCCTATCACTACAAACCCTTGTCGAAATCCCCTCCCAGCTCTCCTCTAGCCCCCTTCAGGTACTGAAAGGCTGCTCTAAGGTCTCCCTGAAACCTTCCAGTGCCTGTCAGGGCAGCGACGCACAAAGAGCTCCCCCAACCCTTTTCCAGCACCGCATTGAACTCACAACAGAGGTCTCTGTTGGGCTCCTCTTGCTTATTCCCCCCCTCCCTCCTCCCCAACTCCCCCACCACTGTCACCCAGCCTTATCTTCTGTTGTCTTCTTGTGGAAGAAGAGATAAAACTAATTCTCATGGATGCTTCCCCAGCGAAGGTTCGCTTCCTTTCCCCAACCCTCCCCTCCCCTATCCTTTGCTCTCTTCCACCCTACCCCCACCTCCCTTTTCTCTTTACCTCCCCCCTCCCCACCCCAAGCATCTCCCTGCTCCCTCCAGATAAAGGGTGAGGACCAAGCACATGTCATTTTCTTTGTGCAGAATCAATATTCAGCAAAGTTTATCTGTCCGACATAGCAGGGAGCGCTAATTTCAGCCGCGTCAATTACTTTGATGAACGCTCTGAGTGCTCAGGGTGTGAGGACAAGATAAAAGAATTACTGCAATAAAAAAAAGCAGGCCCCCACAAACACAACCTCCTCCCACCTCCCTTCTCCTCTCCTTTCCACCCCCCCCACCCCAAAAAAAATGCCCCTCCCAGGGTGAAGAATCATAGAAGCGTAGAACGGTTTAGGTTGGAAGGGACCTTGAGGAGCATCCAGCTCTAGCCCCACACCATAGGCAGGGACATCTCCCACTAGAGCATGCAATCTGGCCTTGAGCACCTCCAGGGAGGTTGTGGAGCACAGAAGCACCCAATGTGATCTTTGATCACATTGGGTGCTTCTGTGCTCCACAACCTCCCCGGGCAACCTGCGCCAGTGTCTCACCGCCCTCAACCTGCACCAGTGTCTCACCACCCTCAACCTGTGCCACTCTGCACTGCCACTGCAGAACTAAAGAAGCAGCTCTTGGGGCCCAAGCAAGGCAGGGCTTGACCATTCAAGGCTCTCACACTCACAGTGTGGCCCAGACTCTGCCCATCCTCTGCCCAATCTGCCTGCTCGTGCCAGCCTGGCTCCACTGCTTGCGTCCTCAACCCCACGGTGGCAGGAGAGGTTGAGTCCTGCTACCCTGGGGCTCTGTCCTTGGGTTTTCCTGGTTTCTATCAGCTCTGTCCTTGGGTTTTCCTGGTTTCTATCAGCTCCTTCAGTTGAGCACTGGGCTTGGTGGAGCTGGAAGTGTTTAAAAGGCGGCTGGATGAAGGAATTAGTGTCATGGTTTAGTTAATTAGAAGGTGTTAGGTGATAGGTTGGACTGGATGACCTCAAGAGGTCTTTTTCCAATCTGGTTCATTCTGTGACCTTAGAATCACAGAGTTGTTTTGATTGGAAGAGACCTCTGAGATCATCAAATCCAGCCATTAACCCAACACTTCCAGGTCATCCCTAAACCCTGGCCCTCAACACAACATCTCTGTGGCTTTTAAACCCCTCCAAGCATGGGGAGGGGACTGAATTGGGCAGCCTGTTCCAGGGTTGGAGCTACTCTTCTGGGGAAGAAATGTTTCCTAATGTCCAACCTCAAGCTCCCCAGGCACAGCATGAGGCTGTTCCCTTCCATCCAAAGCTCAGCAGGAATGGCTCCTGGCTTAGCCAAGCCCCTTCCATCTTCACATATTCAGCAGCCCTGGCAGGAAGGTGCACAAATGGCTCCTTCAGATGGGTGGGTGGCTGGGATGGAGCTGTGGATGTCTCATCCCTGGAAATGTGTAAGACCAGGCTGGCTGAGGCTTGGAGCAGCCTGGTCTGCTAGGGAGGAGAGGTCAACTCCCACCTCACTACAACCTCCTTTCAGGTATCCAAAGCTCACCTCAAGGCTGGGATGCAGACACAGGGTCATGCCCCCACTGCCGACCCCCAGCTCCTACGGGTGGTGGCATTCATAGAATCATCGAAGGTTTAGGTTGGAAGGGACCTCAAGGATCATCCAGTTCCAACCCCTGCCACAGGCAGGGACACCTCCCACTAGAACAGGTTGCTCAAGGCCTCACCTATTCACCAGGGTGACAGGTGGCCAGGCCCAGCAGCCAGGTGACCCTCTGGGTGTGTTGCAGGCAGGGGGAGGAAGATGTGGCTTAGGCAGAGCTGCTGCCTGCACATGTGCAGGGGGCTGGGAACGTGCACTGGAGCCATTTCCAGAGCTCAGCTCAGCTCAGCAGCAGGAATTTGTTAAGTCATGGCAATTTGCCAGCTCAGGGTGGTGTGATCAAGAGGCTGTCCCCATTTCCTAGCCAGCTGCCTGCATCCCCACCATGCCAAGGCTCTCTGAGCACCCTCCTGGCACCCACGGCAGCAGGCTTGCCCCTCACCCATGCCATGGGGCCCAGCTTGGTCCTGCAGCAGATCTGCTTGGTGCTGAGGAGCACCAGTGTGCCCCCAGCCCTCTCAGTCTGGCTCTGATCCCCTCCCCATGCCCAGCTGGGCCAAGTGCCCACCACAGTTAGGATGCTGTTTGCTGGGGCAGCTGAGGGATGCCCCCACAAGAGGCTTTTGGGAAGCAACCCGAACTGGGTGGTACCCCAGAAGGAGAGGGAAGGTAGCTGGGCTGGCAAGGGGCAGGGAAGCCCTGGCTCACCTGGCTGGCAGCTGGGCACCCCTCTGCCTCTGGGTTAGGGAGGGGTCTGGGGCTGCCTCTCTCTCCACTGGCTACAGGGGGAGCCAAGACATCGAGCTAAGCCCCGATGTGCTTTATCGGCAGATGAAGGTAAGGGAAGCATATGGTGACGATGTGCCCCCACCGGGACCTGCTGCCAGGTCTGGGGACAGCTGGGCCAAAGCTGCCAATGCCACCAGACTGTTTTTGACTCTGGTGAAGCTGGAAGTGCAGCATCTCAGCACCCCAAGTGAGGAGGAGGAGTGTGTCCATCATGCAGATGGCTCCATCTCTCCACCTTTGCTGGAGCAGCTAATCCATCCCACCCCTGCCCACCTCTCATCCCCCACGTCCTGCAGTGAGGAGTTCTCCACCACAGCAGGGGCATGGCCTCAGCCCTGGCTCTTGATGTGGTTGGGTATTCAGCACAGGACTGGGGTTGCTGGTGACAGCAATGAGCCCCAAATTCGCTTGTGGAGTGGACAGAGGAACCACAACCCAGATGTGGAGCAGAATCCTGGCCTCCTGTCCCATCTCGACCCCCTTTCACCATCCTCCAGCCTGCCCCAGAGGATCTCCTCGAGCATTTCATGCATGAAAAGAGACCCAAAAGAGATGAACTGAACTAGGAAGGAGCTGTGGGAAGGGCAAAGTCCTTACAACCAACACAACTACTGCAGGATGCTGGCTGTTGTCCTCCCCAAAACCCACACAGGACAACCACCAGAGGCAAACACCTAAGCCTCAGGCTTAGCAAGTGCCTAAAACGATCCAGCCGTGGAGCTCATCTGCTCCTGGCTGGGGTGGTTTGCTTGGGTCTGTCTGACATTAGAGGTTAACAGCACTGCAAGGGTTTTCCTGCAAGAGTCAACTAAAACAGCCCCCAAACCAAACCCTCTCTGGTTAGTAACACTTTATTTGGGAAGAATAATCCCTTGTTTTTGGGGGGGTGTTATTTGGAACCAGCAGGCTCAGGCAGCATGTGAGAGAAGGAGAGGCCAAAGCCATCAGCTGAATTATGCAACCAAGCACTTCGAGGGGGCTGCCAGAGCAGGAGGCTCTGATTTAAGGGCAAGCATGCAGTCAGGCTTAGCTTCAATCAGGGCTGCCCAAACCCTGCCAGCTAGCTGAGCTCCCCAAAATTCCTCACCCCCCTCACCCACGAGGGATGGAGCTGTGTGCTGGCTGGGGATTGAAGTCCCACCAAGGAAGGAGGTGTCAGAGCAGGTTACATTCCCTGCCTCTCACGCTGCCCCATCCCCTCCCCCCCTGGCCCCTCACTCCCTCCCTGCTCTCTCCTGGAGAACACAAAGCTGAGACTTGGATTATCTTCATTTCCATATGGAGAGGGATGTAAGCCCGTTCAATGCATGGCCGGGCATTTTGTTCCCAACTTTGCAGCGAGCAGGAGCCAAGAAAAAAGCCCTCTGGAGACATCAGCTCCTCAGCCCCTCTGCCCTTGTCTGCACACGCCTGCAGCGGGCGAGGCAGGAACAAAGCTGCGGCCCCGGGGCTGCCTCTGCCCACCCTGCAGCTCTGCCTGAGCTTTTGGGGGGGGTCTTGAACCCAGGCTCAGGGGAAACGCCACCCGGGTTCGTAGGGGACGGATGCCAGCGCTAGGACCGGAGTTTCCCAACCAAGTGGTGGCTCCGACACCGCTGCAGCCAGGGATGCTGCTGCTCTCCTGCCCTCTCGCCCACTTCAGGGCAAGACTCAGGTCTCTGTTCTCCCCCCCCCCACACACACACTCCCAGTTTCCACAGCCTGGCAGCCCCGAGTTGCTCCAGGCTTGTCCCCCACCGGTGTCCCCTGCCGTGTCCCTGCTGCTCCTCCTGACCTGCAGCCCCCTCTGCCGTTCGCCGCATCCCGCAGGATGCATCCCGCAGGGAGCGTGTCCCAGCCCTGCGCTGTACCTCGAGTGCTCCTGAGCTCTGTCCCCTCTGTCCTCGCTCTGTCCCCTGTCCTCGCTCTGTCCCTGCTCTTTCTCAGGGGTCAGTGGCATGCCAGGCACCCTAAGCGCTCCCTCCCCCAGCATCCCTCCTGCAGTGCCAGCATCTTTCGCACCCTCAGCCCGGGGCTGCTCCTCTCTTGGGCCCACGGTGCGAGGACAGTAATGAAAAGAGCCAAACCCCAAAGAATTCAACCCAAAAACGTCATTTCCCTCTCTCTCTTGTCCTCTTTGTGGAAGTTCAGGCAGCAGGGACCACCCGAGGTGCCAGGCAGCACCTCTTTTGCCTCGTTTTTCCTCCCTTCACCCCATTTCCC